>NC_090928.1:993601999-993905029 GCF_040938575.1 Ambystoma mexicanum
TGACTCACGCGGATCGGAAAGCTGCGACCACTCTGCTTACCACTAAATATAAAAATTGGGTATGCCACCACAAGAACTCCCTGCTGAGCGCCAACTCGAATGTTATGTTCAAGCTCCCACACACTAATGACAGTGGGAACTTCTGGGTCCATTGTCGAGGATGTATGGCTGGACATACAGCCAAAGAATTAAATACAATTGCTGAGTCAGCATGGCTGACTTACATTTTAAACCCTCTATTATGAAGACAGAGTGCAGAGTGAGCAGATGGCTAAGCTGGTGGATGGTATATTAAAATTGGATTTCGATCCATTGGATATTAGGGGAATCATTATGCGACTGCACTCTTCTAGGGCTCCGAGACCCGATGAATTCCCCAACATTGAATATAAATCGAATCCAGATTATTGGTCACAGGTTTTGGAGTGTTGGTTCAGAGATATCATACACACTGGCTCATTACCAAGCAGCTGGACAAAATCTGTATTGATCCCTGATCATAAGAAGGGTGATCCCCAAGACCGAACCAATTTCAGGCTATTGGCCATGCTGGATTCTTGCTCTGAGATTTTTGCTTCTTTGCTTTTTAGGAAGCTGAATACTTTGGCTGAATCGTGGGTGACTTAATGCATTCCAAACTGGCTTTAGAAAGTCCCATGGCACAGTGCTTAGTACTTGTGTTCTACAATACTTTGTTGCAGAAAAATCTACCAGCAAAAGGAAACTGTATCTGTGCTATGTGGACTTTTCTAAGGCATTTGACTCCATCTCTCGGCCTCTGCTCTGGATAAAACTGTGTTGCTGGGGCCTGGACCCCTCTCTTCTGTGGTTCATCATGGCTCTATACCAGCACACTAGGGTGACCATTTGTCTAAATCAGGAAGGTGATATCTCATCTGAGCTCGAAGCAAATGTCAGGTCTAAGCAGGGTTGCGCATTGGCGCCCCTGCTATACAATCTATATGTCTCTGATTTAGACGAAACTCTGAGAGAGACCCGCAACTTCCCACCTCGGATCGGAACTGTGCCCTCCCCATGGCTGATGTACACGGATGATGCGGTCCTTATGGACTGTACTCAGAATGGACTCCAGCATCTAATCGGCGCCCCCCAGAGTTACGCCACTGCCAATAAACTTGCCATTAATGGTACTAAAATTAAGATAATGACATTCGGGTGTAGAAACAGCAGCAAAAGCATATTTGTCTGGGAGATTGGAGACTCTAAATTGTAAGTAGTTGAGAAACACATATACCTGGTCTTCCCTATGCACACAGTCCCAACACAAATGGCCTACGAGGAACATATCCAGGTGAAAATCATTAGGACTTGGTCAGCTATTGGACACTATGTGACCATACATGGCTGGAACAACATTGAAGGATTGCTGGCTGTAAACACCACCAGCATAATCCCTGGATTAATCTTTGGTCTGGAATTGCTCCCGGAACAGTATGTGGGATCGTTGGACAAACTGGAAGGGAAGATCCTTAGAATAATCTTGGAGGTCCCCAGTTCAGTCCCGGTGGAGGCCCTCCGTTTAGAATTGGCATTGCAATCATTAAGAGCTAGCTGGTTTGTGAAACGCTAAAGACTGTATATTACCCTTAACAATGGCCAAACACACATTTCCTGTCCGAATTAATTCCTGCTGGCACTAAAGACAACGCACATGGGCACTTTAGTAATATTAACTTAGAGGTGGATATTAGCTCGGCCTTGACTGTAAGTATGATCGGCCCTGATGTGCCTAATAAACTGAAAATGAAGTTTGGGATAGAGCATGTACCATCGCTCACCTCAGTGGGAAAAAAAAAGATATGCGTAATATAGCAGACTGGGTTTTCTGTATAATAAACTCTGTACCTATGTAACTAAGACCTGTAGTAGAGACCTGTGGAGATGTATCAGCTACCTGCGTTTTAATATATTGCCGAGATACGAATATACAGGGGCATGGAGTAAGCTCCCCTATGACAAGAAATTTACTGACTCAGTGTCCCAATCTAACTGACCAATACTACAACGGCTACCATGTCTTAGTACTGCAAATAGAGAATGTGCAGGGAGAGCAATTCTGGAGCGCATTGATAGGGGCTGGCTCATTGGTGATCACCAGTGCTGCATACCATGTATGGAAGGAGGCACTAAAAAGGATGGCGGAAGCATTTATTATTTTCACTGGGCTAAGTTCCCATGACAGCAGTGCCTCCTCTTTGCTCCTCGCCATTTCCTTTTCTCTTTTTAAGATATCAAATAAGTGTATTCATTTGAGGATTGCTTATTGCAGTCTTATGTATTAATATGTTCATATGTTAATTGTTTTATTGCATCTTCTTTTATATCCAGTGAATTTGTGCTTAAGGTTGTAAATCTTGTTTACCAAATGCACAATAAACATTTTTTACGAAATAAAATTTAAAAAAGAACTGCCTTACATCTTCTAACTATGCCTCAGGGGCTCTTCAGTAACAAAGGGAGCCGGATTCCAAGGATACAAATCCTATTGCCTATTATCCCATATGCTCATTTCACCTGTAAGAAATTACAGCATTTTTGAGATGGAACTTGCTGTATTGTGTCTTCCTGCATGCATGAGTGAGTGATGTCACAGAGAGAACCCTGCGAGAGTGTCCAGAATGTTTGTGTGTGAATTAGGTTGTACACCCCAGCAGTTGGAGATGTGAGCCTCGATGGTGGGAGCCAGTGGGCTCCTATCCTGTCCCTTCTTATCCCTTCAAGTACCTGTCTTGTTCCTAACCTGCTGTGTCTATTAACATAAAGGAGCTTAAGAAGACCTCACCTGCTGCCTCCAGGAGTCTTCCTATGCAACAGAACTCTTAGTCATCAAGGTTGCCTTCCTCAATTAGAGAAATCTATTGGAAGGGGCTAGACATACTATCACGGTATACATGGATCACAGAAATGTAGGTTACCTTAAAATAGCTCAAGCCATGAGCCAATGACAAAAACGGTAGATCAATTTCTTTTCACAACTTGACTTCATAGTCACGTTTAAACCTTGGTATCAGAAAACCAAGGCTGGTGCTCTCTCCCAGGCATACAAAAGCAAGGACAAAGATGTAAAGGGTCTTTCCTTTGTTCCCTCCGAGAAGGTTATTGCTACTGTGTTGCATCTTATTGGAAACAGGCAGCCCTGCCATAGTGGCTGCCCAATTCAAGAATGATTCCCTGTGGGCCAATGTCTCTCCTCATCGCTCTCCAGAGAACTCAGTTTTAGGTGCCGCAGCTGCAGTGTTGATGCCTTCCACTTTGTGGTGATCAGTGAGTTTGTGCTTGTTAGATTTTAAGGTTAAAACGGTTTGCAGATCGCAATCATAGGATGGTTGCACGCATCATATTAATATGCCGGAAGGATGATACTCTGGGAGGTCCGCCATATACCATCTATAGGTCAACCTTTTAAAGAGAGTGGGCTCCCTAATGCCCCAGGCTCTATCGGTCACTTTTTGTCTGGTTCTAACTGTGTGCAACCATTATAGGGGCATGGTTCTTCGAGAGAACCTGCTGGATTACTGCTGTTGACCATGACCAGAAAAATGTCTATTTAAAGGGGTGTACAGCTCTCAATGCTGAAATAGGTAGTATGTTTGGTGCTACTCCATTTGGTAGTATTAGTGGGATTGGTCCTTTGTTATCTTGGTGTTCCTGCATTTGCCAAATTGTATTTAAGTGTGCTGCAATGGGGTCACAAAATACTTGGGATGGTGTTGCTTGTGTGTTACAGGCTAAAGGGTCTTTGAATTCAAGGGAAAACAATATATCAGCATCCAGTATGATTTCAAAACAGGTCTAATAGGTGTGATATCTGGCAACAGGCCCTCAGCTTTGCTCTGTTGATCTCTAAATACAAGTTTATTTATGCAAGTTCCATAGACTGCATCTCGCCATGTCATTTGTTAGAGTCAAAAAAACTAAATTGTGGCTCTTATGCTCTACCTATATGGTGTAGATATGGGTGTACCTGGAAATCTTCTTCATTCAATTATCCAGTTATGTGAGGGAAATAGTGCCATTCTGAGATTTAGGCATAAAGGGGAGTAAGCAAAGGCTATGCAAAGATTGGATGATTGGAAGGGGTACCAAAAGGGAAAATCTAGCCCATTTGCTCTTCAGATTCTGTGAAAATTCTCTTACAGAGAACTTGCTTCCAATTACTTTAGGTATGCCTAAAGTAGGTGCTAGAAAGCCTACCTACACTGTAATCCACTTCAGAACGTATGCCTTACACGCGCCTACATCCATTCTCCAGAGGGTAGCCCATTCAGAGGCTCATGAACTCTGGGCTGACCTCAGTAAACTTATGCTGCAAGACTGGAAAGTGTCTTACAATGAGAGAAGGCAGGGGTTTGTTGAAGCATTAAGAGGACCAGCTCTGCAGATGGTACAGTTGCTTTGGGTCTTGTGCCCAGATTTCACATCTTGTTATTTATTTATTTATTTATTTTAATTCTAATTATGCGCCACATGCCTGTAGGCCTCAGGGTGCACAAAAGACAAAGACAAGACACACAACATGACCAGTAGAAAGAGAGTGAGGCCCTGGAGGGTTACTCCAGGTTGAAAAGGTGGGTCTTTATGGCTTGCTTAAACACAGAACAGTTTTGGATCTGTCGTATTCCAGCATTCCAGAGGAGGGGACCCTGGACGTCAAGGGTGTGCCCCCAAATTTAGCTGTCTTAAATCTGTGGTGATCAAGGAGAGTAGCAGTGAAAGAACAACGGTTTCTTCCATTGTACTTGATGCTAATACGTTCACAGATAGGTGGGATTGCTGAGGGACAAGCTCTTGTGTGTTGTCGTTAGCACTTTGTGTGTTATGCAATATTTTACAGGAAGCCAGTGTAGTTTCTTCCTGAAGGTGGAGATATGAGTGCGACGAGATTGATTGAAGATGGTGCGCATGGCGTTGTTCGGAGCCACCTGTAGAGATTGAATATTGGTGACAGTAGTGCCAGACAAAAGACTTTTACAATAGTCAAGTCTGGAGTTTATCAATGCTGTTGACAGGAGAGCACAGTTTTTCGCTGTAATGAAAGGGCGAACATAGCTGATTCGTTTGTTAATCAATCCACAACTGGACCTGATGTTGGAGACATGAGACTTCATAGATAGCTCCTCATCCAGAACGACTCCCAAGGTCTTAACTTTCCTTTCAACAGTGATGGTATTGTCTGCAATAGGGAAGTTGGCAGAGTCAGAATCAAGTTTGTTCCGGGAGTTCTTAGAGGACACTATCATGAGCTCAGTTTTTTTGTTGTTCAAAGCTAGGGAGTTGCAGGCCATCCAGTCCTGTATGGCTTTGTAGATGCTGTTGATAGTTTCAACATCGTTCTTATACAAGCCACTTAGTTGTATGACGACCTGAGAGTCGTCTGCGTAGTTTGTATATTGAACTCCAAGTTTACTAGGAAGATCAAGGAGGGGACGAATATACAAATTAAAAAGCAGTGGTGACAGACAAGAACCCGTGGGACTCCACAAGTTTGAGAGATGGGAGTGGATTGATTGCTTCCCACGCATACCCTTACCATTCGAGGGCCCAAGAAGGAGGCTATCCATCTTGATGCTAGCATGGAGCAATTAGGACCTCTCCGAGCCTTGTCACTAGTAAACTGTGATCAACCAGATCGAAGGCTGCAGAGAGGTCAAGAAGCATCAGCAACGCGGCTTGATTTTTGTCCACTATGCCGGCAAGAGTGGAGTTTAAGTCGAGCATGGCCGTCTCGGTCCTGTGACGAGCACTGTAACCTGACTGTCGAGTGCCAAGGATGTTGTGTTCTTCGACATGAGCCTGCAATTGCATATAGGCTAGTTTATCCAATATCTTCAGAATGAAGGGCACATTGGTTATTGGCCTGTAGTTATCTTTATTAGTGGGATCCAAATTTTCTTTTTTTAACAAAGGGGTTATCCAGGCGGATTTGAGCAAATCAGGTACCACACCTTCATCAAAAGATAGGTTTATCAGCTTAGTGATCCATGGGACCAGTATGTCAGTAGATTCCTTGAAGATGTTTGTGGGACAGTCATCTGCTGGGCAGGGTGTAGCCTTAAGATCTTGTAATACTTTAAGTACCTCCTTTTCAGAGTAATGATTGAAGGAGAATTGAGGAATTCTACTATCAGAGTTGTTGAGAGGGGTTGTTCTTTTTATAGGTGACCTAGATGCCACGTTGCTAAGGGCATCTTTGATTTTTTCCTTGTGGGAATCAATTTTAGATAAAAATGCATCGTGGATGCCTTGAAACCATTTGGAATCTTTGATCATATTATTGGATGGTGGTGGCTGATCCTGAAATTCAGCTAGAATTTTAAACAGCTCACCAACATTAGATTGGGCATTAATGATCCTTTTGTTGTAGTGTGCGGCTTTGGCATTAAAGATAAGTTTCTTGTATGCCAGTGTGGATTTTTTATAGGTAGCTAGAGTATCATCATTGGGGTCCCTTCTCCAGGATCTTTCTAGAGCTCTTTTTGTTTGTCTGGCAGTGACAATATCTTCTGAGAACCATGTTGTTCTTTGTGGCTTCAGACTTGATTACCTTCATTTTCATAGGAGCAAGGTCATTAACTGCTTCTTTGATGATGAGAGTGAAGTGGTTAACTAAGGCAGAAGAGTCAGCAAAGGCGGATACGGGTTGTAACTTAGATGATAGCAACAAAGATAGTTTGGGGGCTATTATGTTTTTCAAATTATGAGTCATCTTTCGTAGACGTGGGTGGGTATTAAGTTTGGGCGGAGTATTAGGTAAGGCAATCTTGGCATGGATAAGGGAATGGTCAGACCATATACATGGTGTGACCGTAATGTCTGAGATGATAGTATTTTGCGACATGAGCCAATTGAGAGTGTGCCCGCTTTTTTGTGTGGGAGATTTGATCTAGTGTGTGAGTCTGACTGAAGTTATGTTATATTATGTTATTTTGATGTATAGTGCCCACCGATACCACCTAAGGGCAGTCTCCAGGTGCTCATGTGGCTCTGGAAGAAAGAGAATGGGGTTCGTTAGTAAGGGAAGAGTGATAGTATAGGTCCAGAACCAGGAGAAACTGGCATCTGTGTGTGTTGGCTTGCAGATGGTTGGCTGCGTGCACTGATTTATTGTATCCGTACGGGTAAGGTCCAATGCCTGGGTTGTTTCTATGTGACTGTTTGTTTTGTAGGAGTGTGTCTGTTAGCTTTATGTGTAGATTGGGTGGTAGTTCAGGTTGTGCACACTGGCTTGTTGTATCCGTACGGTATGGTCCAATGTCTGGGTTGTTTCTATTTGACTTATTTGTTATGTAGGAGTGTGTCTGTGTGTTGCATGTGTAGATTGGATAGTATTTCAGGTTGTGTGGATTGGCTTGTATCTGTATGGGTAAGGCACAGTGTCCAGGTTTGTTGTTGTAAGCTTGTTACTTGTGCTGGGTGTGTGTCAGTGTATAGGTTGGCTAGCCCACTGGGCGTGTATAGTGTTTGATGATGTGTTGGAGCAAGCAGCAATGGGGTGGTTAGTACATTGGTTACTCTCTCATTTCTACTATTTGGCTGATCTACACAATTATATATATTGTCGCGCTCTGAAACACTTGTGTACGAGCGCGATAGAAATAAAATATCAATCAATCAATCAATCAATCAATATTGATACGCATGGTTTATTTCACAATCTATCTAAATGTGACACATGGCTAATCTTCACAAATGTATCTAAAAGTGCTGCATGGCTAATCTTCACAGATCTATCTAAATATGACGTATGGCTAAACTTCACAATCTGTATAAGTGCGCAGCCTGCTAATCTTCTCAAATCTATCTATGTGTGGCGTGTGGCTAATCTTCACAATTCTAGCTAAGTGAGATGCGTGGGTGGTCCTTTTAATTGCTAAATGTAGGGTATTGCTACATGACACAATTGGGCTAAAAGCAGAGGGCTGCTACCTGACACAATTGTGAATTATAAAAGCTGAATTTGGCTAGCTCGCGCAATTGGGCTCAATGCATGTAGGCATATTATATTAGTTAATAGGAGAGGTTAGGTTTTACACAAATAGGCCAAGTGCAAGATATGGCTGACTAACAGAAATGGGCTACAAGTGAGTTGTGGCAACCCTGAACAATTAGGTAAAATGCAAAATATGAATACCTTAGACAGATAGGCTATAATTATAATATGTAATAAGAGTGGTGGTGTTTTAATGGAGTACAGTAATGGCTGTACTCCCTGCTCACACCACACTGCATCCATCATGCAAATGGAGGCATTAGAGGGAGCTTTTGGTACCACCGAACCAAGAGATGACATTGTGATAAAGTTTGAAATATCACCTTGAAGCCTGGGAGAAGCTGCCAGAGCATGTGGTAAGGATTGAACAAATCCTCCGACTAGCGCACCTAAAAAAAGAAGTAGAAACTCAGAAATTGAACTGAAGTAGGCTGAAATAGGCTCTCCGAGAAGTTAAGGAGATGGCAATCATGTCGTTCCAACTGTGTCCGCATTAGAAAATGTATAATACATCATTTGAAGAGCTGCCAAGTTCCATACAGAGCCTGGACGAAGAGACTGATGATAGTACAGGGCACAATCATCCTGTCCAACGGAATACAACAACCCCAGAATCAGGGACTGCCCACCAGAAGTAGACGGAAGAGCTTCAGCAGTTGATGAAGAAGCTTCATGACCAGCTGGCCTTCCAGGAGATCAATCACTCAGGGGGAAGTTAATTTCCA
Source organism: Ambystoma mexicanum (assembly GCF_040938575.1). Taxonomy (NCBI): domain Eukaryota; kingdom Metazoa; phylum Chordata; class Amphibia; order Caudata; family Ambystomatidae; genus Ambystoma; species Ambystoma mexicanum. The sequence continues at coordinate 993,610,736 of NC_090928.1, forward strand.
CAATCCAGAGAGTGGGAATCTCAAGCCTACTATCAGTAGAAAGACCCCAGAGATTTCCATCTACGCTCCCCTGCAACACTTACACTGTCCTGGTTCTGACACCGAGGTGGAGCTGAAGATCATTCCACCTAGCCTTTGTGAAAGGGACCCTGACTATGCATGAGTGGCAGCCTGATTAAATGCTGTCAAACCCACACCCGTGAGAGAAATGTCAGGACATGGTGAGACAGTGCTAGAGGAGGGGCAGGCGGGAGCTCAATAGAACAAGTAAGCTCTGGCGGCTTACAAACCAGACAATGGTGAAGACCAACTAGTCTGGAGCTAAGACCCTCAGGCCTCAGAATACGACTCAAGCAAGACTGATATTAGACTACCTCAATCAGGTGTATGTGCTCTGCAAAACCAAAGACAACAAACCAGCAACCTGTGCCTGGCTTGGCATTCATCGTAACACCAACCGCTCTATCCCAGGGGGGTCCTAACTGGGCCCACCATATCTCTTTCACTGGATACAAAAGAACGCCAGACCATAACCCTGCTTGACAGTGGGTCACAGGCCACTGCCATGTATGAGCCTTACTATTGCCAATATTTGACACATATACCTCTAATGGCAATGGATGGGCACAACTCGATGGCAGTCAGAGACACCAACTGCTGATACCTGGGCTATCTAGGAGTAAATATTCTCTAACATTGGTCTGCACCATGAAAAACACCCGGAGGTGCTGCTCATCATAGGCACTAACTCCACCATGTTTGGGATGCAGGCACAGCTCTGCATCAAAATGGCTCACCCAAGATCTGACCAGGAATTGATTCTTCATGCCAAAAGTCCTACTTTAGTAGAGGCATGGAGAATCCTCATCGACCTGCAGTTCCCGTGGGATGTATGACCACTTGGCATGACTATGGTGATACCAGGACACGTCCTCCTCTGAGAATATAGAAGGCCTAGAAGATTAGTGATGGAGACTCCCGAAGGTGAAAACATGACTAGGGGACTGGTGATGCAGTGCACTCTTGTCATCAACAACGGCAGAGGGCTGAAAAACTTTGCAGTCCCTATTACCATCCTCTCAGACAAAGTGATCCACTGCTTCAGAGATGAAGATTGTGCAGTTCCATCTCACTGACTTTGTGACCCAAGCTACCATCGCCAAGAGCAACATACCCCCTTTTTACCCCCAGAAGATAATCTTCAATGAGTCTCTGCTATCAGCCAGGGACAAGCAGCAGCTGTGGGAACAGTTGTCGCTGAGGGACAAATTATTCTCGACGAGTGACTGGGACCTGGGTAAAGCACATGGATTGGAGCACTACATCAGGCTGAACAGTGACAGCCCAACAGGGGCGATTCTGATCGCTCATTGCAGCTGATCTGGCGAACGTCTGATGCCACTTGGAGGAGCTGATGCATGCCATTTTAATCCAGAAGTCGTGCAGACCCTACGCAGCACTGATTGTAGTGGCCAGAAAGAAAAATAATTATACAGTTCACAGTTTATTGTTTAAAATTGCTAGCAGCAAAATTTATGTTGGGGAAAAATTCTGACCAACCAGGGAACATATTGGAGAACAAAAATGTGAAATTCGGAACAGGGATTCTAAATCCCTTGTAGCAAGACATTTCATAGAACAACATCAAGTGTCGCAGCTGAAATTTCAAATTATCGATGTCATTACATCTACGTAGTGGAAAAGAGAAATCCACGTGGTGGAAACCGTGAAAAAAGATCCATGCCAAGAGAGAATAATTTTGGATCCATAATTCACAATGCACTTTCCTGTTAGGGATGAATGAATAGTGCAACCTGAGTAGTTTCTTATAAAACAGGCGGTACCTATATCAAGAAGGCACATTATTGGTGATGGATTGATCACAGAAGGCATACACATTGGCAACACCATTATAGCAAGTTACGGGATTCTTCATAGCCTGAACTGGGCTGAAATAATTACACCATCTATTCAATCATCATAATCGGCACCAGTGTTGGTGGCTAACAGTGTAGCCACCATTTTGCATGGTCCTATGTGGTGCAACATCATTTTTCATGTTAAACATGGACTTAAGGATCACAGTACAATGGTTAAATGTAAGTAGTTCGTTGAGGCAGATCAACAAGTAGATGCACTGTGGAGGTACAACATAACATGGTATGCCTTATTGTAGACGATTTTTAACATTGAGGAAGTCATTCTATTTCAGAAGGTTTAGTGATCTGTATAGTTGCAATCATTTAAAAGCCGCCTTGAAATCGCTCTATTTTCAAGCTTAATGATGTGACCTTTTTGTGGCAACGCACAAATGGTCAGAGTGCTAATTCATTGTTGCTTTTATAGCAACGTTTATAGCACCGTGATGAATTCTTTATGTTGGTGATTACATTGTAAACTGAAATTACATCTATATAGACGTCTGTTTTAAGATTGGAGTGCACAGTTCATGGAAGTAAATTGCGTCTCTGTATGGACCAAGATGGTAAGCTGCATAGTCACATGAGGAGGTGGACCTTACCTGAGTCCTTTTTTAGTTTCATTAAACGGGATCTATTAACGTCAAGGAACTGCTCCATTCCATACCCGGCGTCTTCCGAGATGCGGTTTCGCTGTTCATAGAAGTTGGAGATACATTAATGGGAGGTAAGACTGAATTTATTTATACATTGAAATTCATTTTTGGGTAGTATATTTTCGTCCGCTTATGTTTTTTGTCGGTTTATTGTGATATAGGGAATAGAATGCTAGGTTAGTGTTGATTATGTTTGATCATGGAGTCATTGCTGAAAGGTCCTGTTTAAACTTTAAAGGAGAGTTCCGGGACTTTTTTTTTATTGTCCCTACGGGTCGGCCATGTGTTTGTAAGCATAAATCGGTAGATCGTAGGAAACTTTCCTATGGACCTTACCCGACTTTTCGCCCCTTATCGCACTCGAAATCAGCCTCCATTTTGTGATAATCCTATCATTCCGCCGCATCGACCTGGCTCACCTGCCTTTGCGGCACTAAATCAAATCCCCCGCCCCTGAAACAGACTTTATCAAAACATTCATATTCCCCGCCTCTATCCGTGACGTGACTGAGCTGCGTAGGCAAACGCGCCCAGGCGTCTTCTACGCGACTCCACACAGACCCCGGAAATCAACACAGATCAGCTCACAATACAGCGCGCCACAATTCGGAATATGAAACTGTACTTTGAAATCAAACCGCAAGATTGTACATTTGGCAAAGTACGTTTATTGGACATCAAATGTTTAGAGAATATTCAGCGATTTGCATTTTTATTTGCTCACGTTCCAAAAAGTTCGTATTGAGGAACGCGATGGTCCTTTGCTGTACACAGGGTCTTAGAGCATCTCACAATACAGCGCCACAATTCGGAATGTGAAACCGTGGTTTAAAAGCAAACGGCAAGATTGTACATTTGGCAAAGTACGTTTATTGGACATCAAATGTTTAGAGAATATTCAGCGATTTGCATTTTTCTTTGCTCTCGATCCAAATTAGTTCGTCTTGAGGGAAGCGATGTTCGTGTGCAGTACACAGGGTGTTGGTTTACGATAAAAATAAGCTCTTCGGTCGCACTGATAATCGCATGGCTGTTCCAACAACGAGGCACTAGGCCACCACAACGGTAGGTATGTTGCATCTAACCGTTAGTACCGCATAAGGGCATACTTGTACTTGGCGATCGTCCCATAAAATGGTCAGGGTGGTAACGTTGTTCACGCGGAGAAGCAACTGGCGGCTGTAGAAGCCGTCCGCCGGTGTCTGGTACTCGTGACACAGACAGTAGTGAATGATGTACCTAAAAACATAAAAAATGAAATTAGTCTCACCATCAGATCCTTATTAAAATTATTCATTTCATAGCGAGGACAGCGCTACTGGGTGTACACAAGTGTTTAAAGGCGTGGCGAGGCATGGAGGGGGGGGGAGTGGAGTACAAGGTAAGTAGCATAAAATAATAAATAAATAGGGCCAGCTGGTGGCAAGTGCAAGGTAAGTGCAGAACAAGTGCTGGGAAGGGGGGGCTGTAGGATACTGAGACAGTCCCCCAGTGCAGGGGTTGACAGGGAGGCAGTGCAGGTGGAGAGTGGAAGGGCCCAGGACTGAGGTCGCAGACAGTGGACCAGTTGTAGCAGGGGAGAGGGAGAGAGAAAGCAGAAGCAAAGAGGAAGGTTTTGAGGTGCTTCAGTAAAAGCAGATGTTTCTCCTCAAGATAGTGCGCGGTAGAAAACAATATGCCACATAGAACGAACAAGTACAACTGAACCCGTCTTTAAAGCCACTGTATAGTAATGAAATTGCGGTATAAACTCATCAAAAGTTACTTACATTATATTTGCATTTTCCATTGTGTCTCTGTGTAGGGCAGACCCGAAACACCACTCCTTCTTTGCCGACGTTACTTCTTCTAATGAACGTGGCTCATCGTTTCGTTTCTGAAATTTTATTCATTATCTTTTCTTAGTCTTTCAGGATGGTCCCGGCCTGTCAAGGTCAAATCACAATAGAACCTTATATTGGGTCGTGGGCCGTTCCGCCACCCGAGCAAAACATCAAAGCAGCTGACCTTCACTTTGAGCGAGCACACATTTCTAGTTAGCTGCAGTTAGTTTTAGGGACATCTTGTCTGCGTGCCTTTTTTTTTATTGTCCCTATGGGTCGGCCATGTTTTTGCAATACGGAAACATTCTATAATTTTTGTAAAAATGATTTATATTACTGTTTGGTTTAATTGCAATGGGCCTGCAACATGAGGAGACTCGAGAGAACAGACAATCAAATTACAATCATTTAAACCGTGATGTGTATTTCTCAATGAGCTCTGCTTTAGGTGGACATGGAACAGAGGCAATGTTGGGTGGCAATGCAGTTGTCCCCTGCATAGGTTCGTTCACCACTCCATGTATGTGCCTATCGAGGACATCTACGATAAGTCTCTCAATAAACTCATATTGCATATCCTCAAACACTGGTTTGATCACCCATTGTTTACTTCTTTTAGTGAAGGCCTTATTGTAGCGAAGCGTCCCTAAAGTTCCGGTCGTCCTACTTTGTTGACGGCCAACATTATGGTTATGTGCCAAGACCGCTAGAAGAGTCCGATTTTTCATGCCTTCCATGCCAAAATGCAATCTTTTGGGCCTGTACTTTAGGCACATATTGTGGAACACCTCCAAATCTCCTGTGTGGCAGAATTCCGTGAGTCCCCTCAAATCTCTTGTTATAGTTTTATCAAATACAATCTTTTCAATGGCCTTGTGAGTGGGTGATGAAGGAATCAACCACTTCTTCTTCCGTGCCTCCTCTGTGGACAAATGTTCACATTTGTGGAAATGCTCATTTGTCGACCATCGATGTACGTTGCTACAGTGCAACATTACTGACCGCCATTTTTCCAGTAGAATTTCCAACGACCCTTCACATGTTTTTGAGCTCCACCAAAGATGGTTGCTGATTGACTTGGACCACTGTGAAATACCTTGCATATCTTTTTTTTTTCCTGCAGCCGACAATTTTTTATTGATTGTTTTTGCAAGATGCCATACGTCAAATTGGTGATTTATATTTTTGTACTCTTCTCTCATTGTCTTGGCAATTGAAACGTGTCTGTCCGTGGCTATCAGGTCGATCACCATTCCCCGCGATTGTAGTTCTTGCAATGATGCTACAAAGCCAACTTTCTCCATGGCCACTGAGGATGTACTTTGTGACACCTGCACGACCACCGAACTCACAATTTTCTTACTTTCCATGTCCTGAAAGTGATAGGTGCAGTACTTGGCTGAAAATCCTGGGCTGTCGCACTGTCCATCACCGGCTAGCCTGAAGCGTTTGCCCGCGAATGTACTTTCCATTGACATTTTTTCCATTCTCCAAGCTTCGCTGATGGCTGGAAATAGATAATCGGTTTGGTATTTGTAGAACTGACTTTTCGCAATGAAATGGATTCCCACAAACTGAAAGAAATACTGTAACTTTTTAAAACTTGAACCACTAAAAAGTGCGGCCGCTGCACAAAGTAGATTGCCTACTGGCAGTTGCCCCAGCATGGGTTGTGCAGACCATGCGAACGGATGATATTGTGTACAGGTGGCATGTATTTTAAGGTTAGTGCCTCGAATTGCACGAGTCACATTAATCAATGGCTCCCCACATACTTCCCCACCAACCGAATGCCCACATTTCATCATCATAATAATATCCATCAAACAGCTATCGAATACAATGAATTTGGCCTCTTTCCTTATACTGTCACTCTGCATCCCAGCTGGTTCGGCCTGTAACGTTGAGGACATGTCACTCGCATGAAAGGTACAATCTCTGATATCGTCTTCCGCTATGCTGAGTGATATTGATGGTGTTTCATTGTCGTCCACGTCATTCTCTTCCATTGCAACATCTGTTCCTTGTCCGGAGATGGGAGAAAAAAACAATGTCTTCAACTTTCGCGCGCTCTTATTTTTTGCGGGTGTGGATTCTGTGAATTGATCTCCGACTGCATCCAAACTACCAGGAGGACATTCACTATCAATGGCTGGTGGTGGTATAGCTCCGTTGTCAATCACTTCATATTCTTCCCATTGGCACGATGCATCTCCAGTCTCAAGTCCCTGCCAAAAGGTTTGACAAGCAACATCTCTCGTTCGCTTCACTGTCTGTGTAGATCTAGTTCTTACACCCACTCGCAACTAGAGGACAGATTAGAAAAGGGATGTTCAGTTTAAACACAACTTACAGTATTGAACTATTGACAGTGAAAGACAACATAATATAGTGAACAGGACACTAACCTTCTTTTGCTTTCTTTTCTTTGAAACTTTCTTGCCTCGAACTTCAACATCTGGACGCTGTTGCTCCGACTCGTGTGTGCATGTCTCCACTTCCTCTCGCGCTGCAACGACTATATTTTCATGATAAGCACATCCATCACTCACTGAGGCTCCATCGACTCCCTGAAACATAGAACTTTCATTAGTATGTATAATAATATTGAAAACACAAAATGTACTTGGGGACCAATACCCATACGTACATCTCAATAGCAAAACACGAATGAACGCATTGTGTAGAACATTCAAACGACAATAGTTCACGCATTGTTGATCTAGTTAGATTGAACTGTCAAGATCCATACCTCGGGCTCCGCATAGACTTCCATTGATGATATTATTGAAGATGACGCTTCAGCAACTCCCTGAAACACAGTAATTGCATTAGTATGCTTTTCTATTTTGTTAAAAAGAACATAAACTTTGAGCAGGCGTCAACGGCTCATCTAAATAGACCTGCACAAATGATCAGTTGTCTAAAATAAATAATGGATATGTAAATATGATTCGATTTGCTCGATCGTTGGAAGTGTCACCACCCAGAGATCTGCATCAACTACTAGGGGTGATGTTCTTGTAGAAGAAGCTCCGTCATCTCCCTGAAACATAGTACTTGCGTTAATAAAGAAGGAAGTATAGCGGATGTAATCACGTCATATGATTTCGCTTGATCGAACTGTCAGTATCCATACCTCGAAATGCATTAGAACATCAAGGGACGATGTAACTGCGGTGCACACTTCTGCAAGCTGTTGCGCCGACCCGTAACTGCATGCTCCCCCTTCTACTTGGACTAATGCTCCATCGACTCCCTGAAACATAGGACTTTCATTAGTAATGAACACAATATTGAAAAAAGAAGACAAATAGGAGGGCGACGACAGAAGGACATATCAATGGCTAAAAACGAAAGAAACATTGTGTGTAACAATCACGCTACAAGAATGCAAGATCTGATGATCTCCATCGATGGAACTGTCCGGAAACGTACCTCGAGCATCTGAGTGACATCTACGGTTGTCGTCAATGCGTTGGACTCCTCAGCATCTCCCTGAAAGACAGTACTTGCATTATTTTGGATAACAATAATTATAACTGAAAACAAAGACTAGAGGACGAGTACAAGGGTGTACCATTAGGTAAAATAATTACACGATCAATTAAAACTATTGATTTACATGCCTAAAACAAGTCAGTGTCAGAATAGCTAAGTAAGATTACCCGATAGGCGCTTGAAGTGGCTGATGACTGCAATAACGACACGGATGGAGAATCTTCCGCCTTCATATTGAGTGGATACATAAATGGGGAAATTATTGTTAGCTAATGCTACACACTACCGCAAGGCCGAGAGATAAATACGTAAACTTGACTCACCAGTGGAGGGATGTGGACGAATAGAGTGGGAATAGCGGTTGAGAGCAATTTTCGCCTCGCTCGCGGTGTTTTCTTCTTTATTAGCAATGATGTGGAGTACATGTCTGGGCTAAAGTGCCTGCTGCAGATGCGGTATCGATCACCCCTCTTGTCCGCAAAGACTTCTAGGACTCTACTTTCTAGCTCAGAGGCTGGATATCCGCAATATCGGACCCATTCTCTTATCTGATCTATTGTCTTAGGGAAAACATGCATTATAGTACCTTCAGATTTGTTATGGGTCTTCGAAGGGCAACCGCCAATGGAACAGGCAGGCATTATGGAAAGTTCTGAAAAGTAAAGATCAACAATTCTCTATGAATACCAATGTGTTAAAACAGTAAATGACACATAAAAGGTTCAATGCAAGGTCCGTTTTGGTTCTTGGAACTATACACGTTATTCACATGCGGATAAGTATTTCAATAACTTTCAAAAAATAGAAAAAGTAATTTGACTAAACTCAGAACATGTGACTAGTTCCTTGCATGTACTGTCGTGAACGAAAAGAAAACATGGATGCAATTTGATGACTACTAGCAAATAGATATAAATTAAAAAATTGGACGCAAAATGATTATGGTACATGGACTTACCTTGACGAACAAACAGTTAGATGCAGGGATCAGAGTAGTTTCTTGTCGTAGAACAGGGAGCAGTTCACAGGTTGCAAACTGACGAGTTTGCTCAAAGTGGTCACGGAAGTTCACAGAGACGAAGAGCAGATAACCAGCACCTTCACGGGTTGACTAGCAAAGCGCAAAGAAGTTCTCATTAGAAATATGAAGTGGGTTATAAAGAATTCGAACCAGGGGTGTGTTTGTGAATGAATGACGTGTATATGTCGTGGCATTATGTGGATTGCAGGGGGCCGTCCAGCGTGAGGGGGATGCTTGGCAGGAGACACGGGGTCTGGAGGTAGACATGGGAACAACAAACCCATGCTCTATAGACCACTTTGAAGTGTACATGGTCTTTGGCACCTCTTGGCCTTTATCGCTCCCTGACAGCTCCACTTGCCAGCAGCTCAAGTACCCCGGTGCGAACTGCCTTTGATAGGGCGGGGGGTGGATCGGGGCGGTGGTCGTGCAGACAAGACACAGGAAGACTCGTGAATGGAGACACACTTATGTGGATTGCAGGGGGCCGTCCAGCGTGAGGGGGATGCTTGGCAGGAGACACGGGGTCTGGAGGTAGACATGGGAACAACAAACCCATGCTCTATAGACCACTTTGAAGTGTACATGGTCTTTGGCACCTCTTGGCCTTTATCGCTCCCTGACAGCTCCACTTGCCAGCAGCTCAAGTACCCCGGTGCGAACTGCCTTTGATAAGGCGGGGGGTGGATCGGGGCGGTGGTCGTGCAGACAAGACCCGTTTGCCGCAGGGCCTCACCAAGGAGAGGCCATCTAACTGAATGTAAGAGGATGGCTGCAGGATCTACTACATGGAAGGCAGGGGGGTGAGTTTATAAATACCTCACCCTCCCAGGAGAATATACACTAGATTCATTTAAAAAATCAAAACAACCATTGTTAAAATATATGTTGGGCTTTATTTTAGATTTTAATTAAACATAAATAATAAACATTACACATTGTAAAGTTGAGGTTGCAGCACATCGAGGGAAAATCCGCGGTATTGTCCACTGTCACTGGGGAAATGTTGTCTAATGGCAAGTACCGCACAGGCAGGTATTACTCTCCGAACGCGGTGTCCGAGCCTCCCGTGAAGCCACCAAGTGAAGCAACGATAGGCCACCAGCCTGTACCACCTGTGAAAAAAAAAGATGCAAACTGTATTAAACTGACCAAACTTTCTTATCAATGTCGATTCAGGTAACACATGTCATTTTCCTTAGAAAAAAATTATATCTAGAAAATGCACTATATGGAACCAATTTACATGCGTTCCAATGATATGTAAATGTAATTTTATATGTGGGAGACGACCATGAAATAGTGGTGGCATCACTGACATCACAAACAGAGTATACTTACTCGTTACTCGGATTACGCGGACGAACAGTGCCACGAAGTTCGTGCATAAGCACCATCATCATCCTCAACACTGTCCGTGAGAGGCAGGCTTCCCTGAACTCTGGCAGCTCGGTGATGCATTGCGGACTTTGCTCGCCTTCCTGCTGACTTTGCTCGCTTTCCGAAATGTAGGCCAAGCACCCGGAATTTTCACGGCAGCAGCAGTTCTCCTCCTCAGTTGGCATTAGCTCGCACCGATTGCACGTGCACCAGGTGGAGACGCCGTCCATGCGACATGGTCCAGGCTCTTCATCCGTTGACTGGTCCTCCCAACTGCCGTCCGAATCCCCATCGTTTTCGCGTGCTTGCCTTTCCAGTAGTTCTTCCTCGGTGTACTCGGGCTCGTACATATACGGCATTATTGTGGCCATTGTGCGGTAAAGATAGTAAAATAATTTATATCGGTGGTACTGGTATCTGTTCACACGGGCTACAAGCGGCGAAGGTAGCTGACCAGAGCACTGAAACGAGTCACAGAATACTCAAAGTAACACAGAGAGAGGAATGGAATCGAAAATCTGCTGCTGTATGTTGTGAAACGGTCTGTTTATACTTATTGGGGAAAGAGGCGTCCTGCCATTTCCATGGCAACACGTCAATAGCTGAGGCGCAGCGATTGTTGACACGAGACGTGCTTGAAATGGGCAGTACGCGTCTGCTGATGTCAGGCTCAGGGGCGGGGGATTTGATTTAGTGCCGCAAAGGCAGGTGAGCCAGGTCGATGCGGCGGAATGATAGGATTATCACAAAATGGAGGCTGATTTCGAGTGCGATAAGGGGCGAAAAGTCGGGTAAGGTCCATAGGAAAGTTTCCTACGATCTACCGATTTATGCTTACAAACACATGGCCGACCCGTAGGGACAATAAAAAAAAAGTCCCGGAACTCTCCTTTAAGGTCTTCTTTCATGAAACCGAGAAGATGATTTACACCGGTTGAGAAGCTTGTTAGCGTATGCATCAGCAAGAAGAACACGATTTTACATTACATCGTGAGAATCAATGTATTGAAGTAATGCATTCAATGTAATGTTTTATAGACACCTCAGAACCATCCACCCAGGATCAAAACATGTACATGTCGTGGCCAGCAACCTTTAATGGCTGTCTTATTTTGAAAGACATTTAAAATGCTGTCTTCATGATTGGATATCAACATTTAAATATGAATGTATACATTATGGCAACAAATAAAGGCCCTCATTAGGACCCTGGCGGTAAGGGGTTTACGCTAGCGTTAGCTGCGCCGACCCCTTACAGCCAATTCCGAGTTCCCAGAGCGCCATGGTCATTTTTCCGCCCGCTTTTTGCGGGCGTAAAAATCCATGGCGCTATGGGACCTTGGTGTTAATTACGCCACCGTAATTTACGGTGGCGTAATTAACTCCTTCCCCACTCCCATTATACCCTATGGGGCCGAAATGGGAATGGGGAAGGGTAAATGGGTCAATGGGGACTTACCGCCCCGCCGACCTCGGAATGGGGCGGTAAATCCACCATCCGCCATGGCGTAAACGGACTTTACGCCATGGCGGAAAAGTCCGTCGATGGCGGAAAAAATCCGCCAGGGTCCTAATGAGGGCCAAAGTGTTTATTTTTTATTTTTGGTGCATCCCAAGGTTTCTTTTAGTTTTTGAAAGTTCGTGGATTTATTTTTCTCATGTTGTTTTATTTTTGGTGGTCTACAGCAACGGTGGACTCGGAAGCCAAACAAAGCATTGCAAAGGCACAACAAGTGGCTGGGTTGCTTAAGTAACATTCACCAAGAGCTATGCTCCATTGGGCCACAGCACCAAAGGAGTCCAGGAACAGGAGTTTAAGTCAGACAATGAAAAATGTCTAAAATAAGAGACAGGCAGTAATTGGAGATAAAATGATATTCAAACAATATTTGTGTACATTGTTCTGCAACCAATTCACTGTCATCTGTTTATATATGCAAGTTAAAGAAGGACTGTGACCTCTGTTTAAGGAATGAAATAGTATTTATCCCTGTCAGGGTATTTATTGTCCATTTGGCACAAGAAAGTGAATTAGGAACGCCATTCAATGGAAGCTCATCAATTTGTATTGCCTGAGACCTCAGTTCCTGTCGGCGTACAGCTCCTAACCGGTGGTGAAGAAATCAGGAAGTAGAGAGATAGTGCTCAATCCAAAGGAGGCAGAAACCAAGAAACGAGGGGTCAATCACCATTCTCCCTAAGCCCTGCTTCCTCTGTATGTCAAAGCATGCCTTAGAAAAGCTGAATCTTAGTTCCCAGCATGCACTGTGCTGCACATTCCAGGGACCACTGATGCCCTCAAGGTCTTCTACCATCCAGCTTGCATAGGCCCATCATGTGTCTGAAGGCAGACCATCCTGCAAGCACCCATGTGTGCAGGGTGAGCTTTGTACCCCACTATACATAGGAAAAGTTGCATGAGCAGCTGATTTATGCTTGCAGACATACACTTTCTTCCAATCCATGCCAGGAACCTGCACTGCAGACCCCGTTGCTCCTATGCCTAGCTGCTTCGTTTAGCAGTTGTACGACTGAGCTCCAAGCTCTGCTGTTTGGCCTCTCTCATCTTGCCTCATCCTTAATGAATGGTTGAGAATTTCCACACAACCCATTATGGAGTGCCAATGCTGAGAGTTCAGGAGGATGACTAAGAACGAATACGGCTGGTGACCAAGCATTGCTACAGGTAAGTTACACTGGTCCTAAAGGCAGCGGCGTAGCCAGGATTGTTTAACAAGTGGGTTTGGAAGCTTATGTAGTTGGGCCCACCGCAGTGACATTAACATCTGTAATGCCCACACAGCACTGCTGAGTGGGCATTTACGGATTTTGGGTGGGCCTTGCCCGCTAGCCCCTACCCTGTCTTCGCCTCTGCCTAGAAGAATTCTTTCTACTCCCAGATGTCTGCAGCATTAATATTCTGCCACCCAGGCAATAGGCAGGCATGGAAGATCTTCCTGGCAAACAGTGGTCTCAGGGTTAGGAGCGATAAAGGTGACACTGGTCTTGCTTGCCCCAGGGCCCTAATTGACCAGTATAGTCCTCTCTCTTAATCGATTAATGGTGTTTTTTGTGGGGAAGATTGCACCTTCTTAAGTGAAATGCCATTCCATCTGCCTTATATATTTAAAACTGGTGACCTTTTTCCTATAACATAATTTACGGGGACACAAGCTGGGTCACAGGATGCACGTTCAGACTCGTCTCTTGCTGTAAACATCTAGAAGTTGGCATCCACTCTGAAAGTCACTATAATGTTTGGTGAAACGTTTAGATGGAGATATTTTGGGGGAAACGCCCAGGTATGCCAGAGGGATACTGGAAGTTCGTGGACTTGGAGGGCCCAACACCCTCCCCCAGGATACACAGAGGACACAGTCAATGGCACGTTAAAACTGTGGTTTATTACAAACAAAACCAACAGGGATCAGCACAGGAACAGAGAATATTCATGCACATCTCGCTCTTCATCGGCTCGCGGGCCAGTTTTACCCTCAAATGGCATCAGCACTTTGTCACAACCTGTGCCCTTCTCCAAAAAACCTATTGTGCCAGGTGATTGGGTACTGAGCATTTTATAACCTATACAAGACACTATAGATGTTATTCTACTGGCCCTCGCATGTCAGGTGGCTGGTCTGTTCCATCCCCAATTCACTAACTATAACATTGTTGCAGTGTTGTGAATTTACCATTGGGTATTGCCCATTGCTACCTACCCCTAGGGTACTAAACTGTGACTTGTCTAGAGCTGATGCCTCCATGTCTGCAACCCGGAATGGTTCTCAGGTTTCTGTGTACCTTTTCAAGGTCATGAGAACGATTATGTGTCTGTATTGTAACTTGTGTGCACCATCTGTGCCTTATGGAAATGCTCTTCTGTCCGGTGCAGCACTTGTTGCATACAGTTGCATACTTGTTGCAGTATGTGTCTGACTGCCTGGACCGGCTCTCCTTTCCCACCATGATCACTGTCCATTGTCTGCTTCCGCTGCGTCACATCTGCAGCTCTTGAAAGGGGCCCCTAGGGGTCCCTCATGCTATGGAAACAAGGCAATAACCATACACGAAAAGATGCGCCAGACACAAGGTTCAAATTCCCAATGCTAGGGTTTATTGCAAGCAAAAAATAGTATCAATTGGCCAATTCTGATCTCACGCCCCACAACGTGAGTTTCCTAGACCTCGAGGGACGCAAGAGAGCGAATTACATACATCAGTTACATATATACAAAATGCATATCATACAATCAGCAATGTCATGTTTAACACCCCTCTTTATTAAGTTCCTTTGAACTCGGGATGACGATGGACATATCCGACGAGTATGACGATTATGACACTTTCGATGTTTATTCTAGTAACAATGTGCAATTAGAAAGTGCGGAGGCATCTTTTAGTTGTTGAACAGAACACAGTGGTTCTGTTCTTGGAAGCAAGCTGCACACGGGGGAAGAGCCACATTCCAAGCTTTGCTATCTATGAGGTACTATTCGTGTCCTGGGAGCCAACACGTTCTAAAGGGTTTTGCGAAGGGGGGCCGTAGGAAGAGCATAATTCAAGCCTTTAGCTGTTTTATCCTAACATATTCCACCATCGTACGAGACTGGCTGGCAGCTGTGAAGTGATTAAATGCCCGGCAGCTCTCTCCCAAGGCTACAGAGAGGGAGCATGGGCATTCCTCTCTGGGCTACTCATGAGGAGTTTCAACAAACTCTTCAGTCCCGCGACCTTGTCCTTTCATATTCAGACAACAATGTTAACAGTTGAGCAGAGTAAGCAGAATCCGCAAGAATTGCAAGCTGCAAAGCAGTTTTTAGACAGAAAGCAATGAGCAATGGTTAACAAGCAAAATGGCGATTCTTGCTACATTTAAAATGGCCACTCGTTGGTCAAACATAGCAGTTTATATTTCTATAATTCGGTGCATAAAACGGTTGGCCCACGGCCATCAAGTTACGTCTATCATTCAAATGAAGGGTATTCATTTTTCCAGATTGACAAACCCTCCTTTTGGCCATATGCCAAACGTCTTATTTATTCATTGTATCCTCCTCCAATGAGGATAAGTCTGGGGTATCTATGTCTGAACCATCTTCATCATTAATGTCTATCGCCATGAATTGTTTTACTGTTTTTGTTTCCTCAGTGTCTCTGTTATTTTGCGTTTGTTTTCCTTCTCGAAACCATGTGCATACATCCCTTAGTAGATCCATCAGTTATTTCAGTGCAGACTATTGGTAAGCATTGTATGCAACAGCAGCATGTTATGAATATCCCAAGTACCATCATTAGTATCGAAATTAACTTCCATCCCCAAGACCGCAATAATCCCCAAAACCAGGATCCTATCCCCCAAACCCCTTCTTCAGTAGAGAGTGTGGTACTTATGACATGTAATTTCCGGATCGCTTTAAATATCGTAGGGGAGTAGTCATCTATATACACACAGCATGCAGTTTTTTTGAGTTTGCAAACTCCCCCATGATCAACTAATATTATATCGAGAGCCATCCTGTTTTGAAGTGCCATTAGTCTTATTCCTTTTTCTTCTAACGTCATATTCAATAAAATATCCGTTGTGGAATCTATTGTTTTTTGTAATATTCCAGACAGTTTTCTTATGTTGTAAGAATTTTCTATTTGGGACAAGAACGGTATAAATGATTTGGCTATATCCATTGCTATCATTCCATCCTCGCTACTCCTTTGAGTTCTACCTTTTGTTCGTTTGGCTACTTCTGCTGTCTCCAAGAGGAACACTCCTGGAAACAGTAGACCTAGGTAGCATGTACCTCCCCAGTTCCTAGGTAACCATGGATATGCTTTTTCTCCACATATAAAGTAAACAGGGTCTCCTACGTACACGGGTTCTATTTCGTGTTTTAAAACCACTGTGTTCAGGCAGTTGCTAAACGTTCCTACTTTATAGGAACCCTTTTTCTGTAGACATAGGGGAGCAGTTTTGGGGCTGTGATCCACTGTATAGGCAGGGGGCACAGCATCTTTGTTCCATTCATCCCTCATTCGAAATTTCATTACTGATGTTTTTTCTGCAGGCGGGGTTGGTCTATTTTGCCTATGTAATCTATCTAGTCTTGTTATCTTTCGTGTATTCTTTCTCATGGGTTCTAGTGCAAACACGCAAGCTTTTTGGAATATGGAACAACCCGCAGGTCTCATGATCACTTCCTCAAATTCATTCATATTGGTCTCATCTAGCTGACCCGTATTACTCTTGTTCCATTTTCCAAAGAACATTGCACTTAATGTTACCTCACATGAATAAATCAATGGCAACGGTTGTACATACCAGCCTATCCCTTTCCCACCGTGCTGTGGTAAAAAAACCCAGCAATCTTTTTTCTTTAAAACCGCATGGGTCATGTTCATGATGAGCAACAATGTATTGTTGGCGTATCCTTCTCTATGTCTCTCTTCCATTGGGGGCAAAGTACCAGTGATTACATGAACCGGGCTTTCAGTAGCTGCTTTTGGCAAAAGTGTTTCTAATGGGTGTACGTACTCCAGGAACCATAGTGTAATAGCTGTTATTGTTGGTACTATCATACTTTAGAAACACAGGACCAATGTCCAAATCAGTACCTTATTCCTTTTGCCATGCTTTTTCCCTAAATTTACAGTCTCTAAATCTATTATCTTTTCAGCAGGGGTGCAGGAGGAAGCTGAAACCGGTCTTGAATTGTTCTTCATCGTCCTTCTTCTTGCTGGCAAAGTTCGTCGCAAATGTCTCTCGTTCTTGATGCCAGAAAAGTTCAACGAAAAATGTCACAGTTCAATTCTGCCAGCCATTTCACAGTCTAGATCATTTATCCACTTCGAGCAAGATTAGTTGTTCTTTCTCCCACTGCTCAGACGATTTCCGAACAGTTCTTTATTGATAGAGTACTATGTGCATCCAGCTTGTCCCGCTCTGGCTTAGGACACATGGGGCCTCATTACACGGTAGGCGGAGAACCATGGCGCTATTAGCGCCATGGTTCATGTCGGTAAAATACCGGCACCGCCTTGGTGGAAAGGGGAATTACCGCCCCATTCCAAGGTTGGCGGGGCGGTAATTCCCCCTTCCACCATTGCCCTTCCCCATTCCCATTTTTGCCCCATAGGGCATAATGGGAATGGGGAAGGCGCTAATTACGGCACCGCAAATTGCGGTACCGTAATTAGCTCCCTGGGTCCCTTTGCGGGTTGGTTTTTAACGCCTGCAAAAAGCAGGCGTTAAATACCCCAACCCGCAAAGGGACCTCGTAGTAAGGTGGTAAGGATTTACCGGTACCGGTAAAATACCGGTACCGGTAAACCCTTACCGCCTACCGTGTAATGAGGCCCATGTACTCTATCAGCCTTAGTACTTATGTGCGTCCAGCTTGTCTTGCTCTGGCTCCTGACACATGTACTTTTATAAGCGCACCGAGGAGCCGTGAGTCTTGAATTGTCCGACCTGCACAATTCTCACACTTCTCTCCTCTACGCCCCTGGCTCCTACTCCGTCCGTGAGTGGAACCAAAGGCAAAAAGAAAAGCACCAAAGATCTGTGGATCACTTTGCCTCTCGAGGCCGCAAATTATACCGATTCACTCCTGGTATTGTATGATCCGTGAATAGTGCCGTTGCATTTCCAGTATTAGGCTCAGAGTCAGCCTGTGGCACAATGATGGGTAGCGATGAGCGCCGTGGCAATAATGTAGTTTCTTTCTTTGGCTTTGGTGCATTTGCAGAAACTGGTGGGCGCCAAAGGGGTACACGTGTTGTTCCTGCTCGTGTTTGCCATGCAGGGTTTGTGTCGCTCGGCAGTGATGTTGTTTCTGTTGAGCACCCTTGGGGCACTTTTTGCCCCTTTCCCCTTACTGGCAGCCTCCTTAGGCCCTGTTTCGAGTTTCACTTCTCGCTTGCGCTTTGATTAAACTTTCACTTCTCGCTCAGGCTGATGCTGTGGCATTGGACGGGCAACAGTTTCTTTCGTTTCCGAGACCGTTTCCTTTCTCTGGTCATCGGAAGTTGTCAGCAGTCCTGGGAATCTTTTTGCATGTGTTGCATGGATCCATGCCTTCCGTCCGTCTACTCGGATGGCCGTTTGCGTTACCAAAAGTACTTGATAGGGTCCGCACCACCTGGGTGCTAATGCTGTCTTCCATTCGAAGTTTTTAATCAAGACTCAGCTTCCAGGCTCCAGTGAGTGCCCCGGTCCGGTATATTGCACTGGTAACGCCTCCTGCACCTGCTGATGAATCAAACGCAACTTTTGTATTAAAAGCCCACAGTACGTGCTTAACATAGGAAGCTCGACCTCACATAATCTTTTGGGCTGCGGTGCGCACCATACATTTGCTGGTCTCCCCATTATAATCTCATAGGGGGAGAGCCCAGTCTTAGCCTGCACAGACGTGTGCATACACAACAGCGCTACGGGTAATGCATCCACCCAACTCAACTTGCTCCCAGCGCAGATTTTTGCTATCTTTGACTTAAAGATTCCGTTATGTCTCTCCACAAGCCCGGCAGACTGGGATGCCTGGAACTGTGGAATCTCTTCTCTATTTGCAGACCTGCACAGATCTGTAGCACTACTGTGCCCACAAAGTGGGGGCCGTTGTCTGAACACACGACACAGGGCAACCCAAACCGGGAGAAATACTCTTTTAACATCACTTTTGCTGTGGACATGGCAGTACAGTCTTTTAAAGGATATGCCTCCACCCACTTGCTGAATGCACAAATTACCACTAACACATATTTGTAGTTCTGGCACCTTTCCATTTCTATGAAATCAAAATGGACCACCTCAAATGGTACAGAGGGTGGGCCGAAACTACCTGCTGGAGTCACGGTTCCCTTCCCTACATTGTGTTGCAGGCACGTAATACAATTCTGCACTAGTCTTTCTGCATTCTTTTTTATGTGCTCATTCTTCCATACGGTGGATAAATGCTGTACCATCTTCTTTGCGCAAATGTGGGTAGGGCTATGCGCCATTATACCCATTGCAGTCACATAACAATTTGGCAAGATCCAGTTCTTTGTTTCCTTGTCCACCCAACATCCTTCCAAATCTAACTCAGCAGAGCCCTCAGCCCACCCCTGAATCTCTTCGGTCGTGGCCTCAGCCTGCATTTCTTTGACTGTGGCAACTCCATTCTCTATCATACAAGGTACTTCCTCAGTCTGTACTGTCATCATTGTATTCCCCAAATCTGTGGCTGTTTGCTTCGCAATCCTGTCTGCAAATGCATTTCCCTCTCCCACTCTACATGTTACTTTCTTATGCGCCTCGCACTTCACTATAGCTAGGCGCTTTGGAAACGTGAGTGCAGACAACAATCGCACAATCAAAGGGCCATGCTGAATCCTGGCCCCATGTGATGTCAAGAAACCCCTCTCAGCCCAAAGTCGGCCAAAGTTGTGAACCACGCCAAAGGCATACTGGCTGTCAGTATAAATATTCACGTTCAAATTCTCAGAGATTTCACAGGCTCGGGTCAGTGCTATTATTTCTGCGGCTTGCGCCGAATTGTAGGGGATTCTTCTGCTTTCTACAACACTCTTTAGGGTAGTAATTGCATATGCGGCCGTTGATGTGCCATCAGGTAATTTAAAACAAGAGCCATCACAAAATAACTCCCCATCTGGCTCTTTCTGTGGGATATCGCTCAAATCAATCCTTCCCTTTGTTTCTTCTTCAGTGATCATTAAACAATCATGGAGTGGTGATTCGTTGTCACCAATTTCTGCTATGGGCAGTGGCATTAATTCTGCAGGATTCAATGCACTACACTTCATAATTTGGATGTGGGGTGCAAACAAGATGAGCCCATATCTTGTCAGTCTTGCTGAGCTGAGGTGTTGCGTCTGTGTCCTATTTAATAGAACGTCTATAGCATGTGGCACCATCAGAATTAAAGTGTGCCCCAATACCATTCCTTCCGTTTGTTTCACTGATGCAGCAGCCGCTGAGACAGATCGCAAACATCATGGTAGTGCGCGCGCTACAGGGTCCAACGCGCAAGAAAAATAGCCGCACAGCCTATTTCTTCCACCTTGTTCCTGTGTCAAAACCGCCAATGCACATCCTTCACTCTCACTCACAAATAGTCTAAAGATCTTTTTATAGTTAGGAGTGCCTAAAACTGCACAAAATGCAGCTTTCAATTGTTCAAACGCTTTCTGACATTCCTCATCCCACTGTAAAGGCATCTCTGCATCCTTTTTAATCAACTTTATCATCGGCTTCACAATCAACGCAAAATTACTGATCCACTGCCGACAATAAGACGCCATGCCTATTACAGCTCTCACTCCTTTTTGAGTTTTTGGAATAGGCATACTAGATATACTTTGTATGCGTTCTGGTGTTAATCTTCTCCCTTCTTTCAAAAGTAGGTAACCCAAATAAGACACCTCCTTCTGATTATACTGGAATTTCTTCAAACTTGCCTTATGACCATGGGTCGCTAAGTGTGTCAATAGTAATATAGTACTTTCTTTACAGATCTCTTTCATGTCAGCAACTAATAACAAGTCATCTATGTACTGCAAGAGTACGCAACCTTCGGGTAATTCTAGCATGTCTAGCTGCTCTTTTAGCGCTCTGCTGTAAATGCTCGGGCTTTCTGTGTATCCTTGTGGAATGCGTGTGAATGTGAATGATCGACTTCCTAGAGTGAACGCGAACAGATATCTACTGCTTTTATCCACTGGAATGATAAAGAATGCGTTCTTCAAATCAACTACACAAAGTATTCTGCAGTGGCCGGTATCATTGTCAGTATTGTTGTGACATCTGGGACCAAAGGGAATTGTGGGTCTACCGCTTTGTTTAATGCGCGCAGATCAATTATGAAACGATAGGGTACCTCATTGCCTCCTTTCTTGTAAACTGGAAGAATCGGGCTGTTGCACGTGCTACCTGCAATTTCCTCAACCACCCCCAATCTCACCAGGTCAGTAACAATGCTTTTCAATCCCTTCTCACCTTCAACAGAAATTTTATACTGGGGAATTCGTGGTAGTGTGACACCTTCTTTCAAAGTTATTTTTGCCGGCTCTATTTTCAAGAATCCTACATCGTTATCATGCATTGCCCACAGACAGGTTGGTACTCTACTTAGCTCTTCTGGCAACTCTTTTGACATAAATTCTGTCACCGGTGCATCATGAGGCCACATCGTGAGGAACACCCCGTCTGCCGTACAATGTATGACTGCCCCCAATTTTCTCAACAAATTTAATCCTAGCAAGTTCTCTCCACAATTTTCTGTCAAAAGAAATGGACACTGTTCCGTAAATGGTCCTATTGTAATTGGGACAGCTTCGGACATGGGGTTAAGTACTGGTGTACCTGCAAACCCTACAGAAACATTCTTCTGCCCCGACAGTGGTATCTCCGGAACCAAGTGGTTGTCTATCGAGCACTTCTGTGCCCCTGTATCTACAAGGAAACGGTGCTCCTTATTCCCGACGCTCATTTCTACGTAGGGTCCTCTCTGATTCACGGGAATAGACACTGGTTCCGACCCCTGCCGTGGGCTGTCCTATCGCGAAAATAACACATCTTCCGATGTGTAGTCACCGCTACTGCTATAATACGTGTTTGGTTGTGTATCAAAAATATTCCCATTTCTCCCTCCATGTCCTCCACTCTGATAATTTCTCGGTTGGCCCTGCCCGCCCTGATTTTGGTTCGAAACACTTTGGTTCAATGCCTGGTTCTGTTGCGCTTGGTTTTGACCATATGATTGGGTTTGAGTACCTCCATTGGTATACCCCTGCTGCATGTTATTTCTGCTTGGGCCGTTTGACCCCTGAGGCCTCCTCTGACCAAACCCACCTCTATTCTGTAGGTGTGGGCATTGTGCTCGCCAGTGTCCTTCCTCCTTACAATACGCACATTGATTTAATCCCAATGACACCCCATGCATATTATTCAAATTTCCTTTGCCTTGTGCATTTCCTCTACCTCTATTGTATCCAATGACCTGCTGCAGTAACACCCTTGTTTTTAAATTTACTCTATCCTTCACCTCTCTTTCTTTCGCCACATTTACCCTGTTCTCGTAATACTGGGCTATGTGTAATATCTCACTCACCGGTTTCGCTGCCCAGGAACTTTCCGACATCATTAACATATCTTGAATTGGTGATATTAGTCCCCTCACATATTTATCAACAAATAGCCTTTTCCCCGACTCCGTGCTCACATCCTGCCCACTGAAGTCTGTGAATACTCCTTCAAATCTATTGAAATAATCTGTTACTGGCTCATTCTTGCCCTGTACACATGTAGTTAATTTGTCCCACTGAATCCTTTTTTCTGGAATTATTTCCCTCAATCTCCGCATTATCCGTTCTGGTAGGTCTGCCATGCGGGTTCCCGGATTTTCCCCAACTTTCCTATTTTTGTCCTCCAATAGTAACTCTGCCCATGTGGCGCCAAAAGCCCCCGCGTCATCTACCGTCCTCATCTGTTTCCATATATCTGCTGGCAAAATGACTGGGAAAATCAAATATATATCGCTCATAGTAAGCACTGCTGATCTCAGAGTTGACTCTACTTCCTTGTAGAAACCTGCTGGATTCTTTCTTATATCGGGAATCGTCTGTTTTATAGTATTCACCTCTTGCCTGGAAAAGGGGACATGCACATACTGAGCGTTGAAATGGGCTGGTGTTACCTGCGCTTCTACTGTACCCGTCGCAGGGATCTCTACTTTTGGTACAAACGTGGGCGGGACCTCTCTCATTGGAAATGCCCCACTCATGATCCCTCCCCCTTCTCTTAGGCTCAATTGTATTCCTAAGTCCAGTGATAAACCCGTTTCTCCTGTACTTCGCTCGAATGCTCTCTTGTATACCGCTAGTATCTCAGGTGGGCTGGCCTTATTATTTTTTATATCCTTCTCCATCAGATGTTCAGCCATCGATTGCAGTGCTTTTCTTTTTATTGGCATGGAATATTCATCAAATATATCATGTATAACCATTGTTGGAATACTAGGATTTGATACCCATTTTACCGCTTCTCGTATACATACTTTCAACTTCTCGCCCTTCTGTACAGATAACGTTGAATTTCTCCACTCTATGTATGATTCTATCGTCCCTCTCCCCTCTCTTCTAATATCCCAGCCCCTGTACCCAGGTGCAGCAAACATTTCGGCATATTCATTATCCAACTCATTTTTAAGATCAAAAAGTCTATTCACATGTTCCTTCACTTCTTCATCTTTTATTCTACAACATGCTAATTGGTTCAAATCTAACAATCGTTGTGGTGGTAATTTGTCAAGTAACCTTTTCCATTCTCCCACCAAAAATGTCCCCATGCATTCCAACACTACCTGTCTCTCGTTGCTTCTTCGGTACCCATACAATGAGGCCAATGCTGCCGTCTCATCATTTCCTTCTATGTACATTTCTGCCTCTTGCCGTAATTCAATCTTTCTTTCTTTGCTGATCGCGCTTCGAGTTACCCGTCCAAATCCTGTTCCTTCAGCCCCGCCTCTCACCTCCCCGGTCTCAATTTCGACTTCGGGAGGGGCGGATGGTGCTGAATCTGTCTCTGGAGCGGGAGGTGCGGATGGGACAAGTGACACAGGTGGCATCTGTGAAGGGCCTTCCTGGATGCTGGGAAATTGTGTGTCCGCGGTCTGCACTCGTGGGAGTGCTCGCACTGTGGGCAGGGCTTGGGTTAACGCTTGCGTGAGGGGAAGTGCTTGGGCTACGGGAGGGGGTATGAGAGCTACTGGTTGGGCCTGCGCAGTCACTGCTGGCGTGCTTGGTTTCGATTCTGGTTTTGGGCCTCGACCCGTGTTAGTTAACAAATGTTCCATTAATTCGTCTGCTATGTGTAGTTCCCGCTGCGGGTATATTCTTTCCATGTTCATCTGGTCACGTCTCCCTTCCCGTCTTAGACTTGCCATCCACTCCTCCTCTTCCTTCTCTTCTGCTACCTCAAGCTTCGTTTTGTGCCTACGCGCATGCTTCTCTCTACTCCTAAGTCGGAGCATTGCTTCCCTCCTCCAATCTTTGACAGTCTCAAAAGCTGCAGGTCGCGCTTTCTTTCTAATTAGCACCCTTTCTAGGTTATCTATCCTCCCAATCTCAAAACTACCATTAATCGTCCACTGATGGTCGGGTTGCTTTCTAGTTTGCCTGTGCCAAATTTCACAAAATATTATTGCACCCACACCATATTTTGCATACATATCATAAGCCAGCGTTCCCCCAGGCTTTGCACTTTGGCCATATTCCAAGGACTGTCTACCGCAGCTGGAAAACCCCGCTAAAGTGGACAGTACTACAGGCATGTTTCTTTAACCTTCCCCTTTGGTTAGCCAACTTTTACCTGGACGTTTGAGTTTGCAAAATCAACACTCTACCAAAAATCAGGTTTCTCTTTGAATCAGGGAATGACTCACCTGATAAAACAAGTCGCCTGTCCTAACGCAACCTCTCCCAACATCGTGTCTGCGCTTCTCTGGCTTCTGCCTCTTCTCGGGACCCTCGCCTCCTTTGCCCTCTGGCCTGGTACGTCGATCAAGGATCAGATGTGTGCAGTTCTGCGGAAGGAATCTCTCCTCACTTCTACAGGGCACCCCGTACACTTCTTGATCCCGGCTCGACCGTCCCGTCCTCGCCGTTCTTCCGCCTTTACTCCGTTACAACGTATACGATGGGGCAAGTGGGGGAGGGTTCCTATTCGGGCAACATCTTGAAAGGGGCCCCTAGGCGTCCCTCGTGCTATGGAAACAAGGCAATAACCATACACAAAAAGATGCGCCAGACACGAGTTTCAAATTCCCAATGCTAGGGTTTATTGCAAGCAAAAAATAGTATCAATTGGCCAATTCTGATCTCACGCCCCGCGACGTGAGTTTCCTAGACCTCGAGGGACGCAAGAGAGCGAATTACGTACATCAGTTACATATATACAAAATGCATATCATACAATCAGCAATGTCATGTTTAACACCCCTCTTTATTAAGTTCCTTTGAACTCGGGATGACGATGGACATATCCGACGAGTATGACGATTATGACACTTCGATGTCTATTCTAGTAACAATGTGCAATTAGAAAGTGTGGAGGCATCTTTTAGTTGTTGAACAGAACACAGTGGTTCTGTTCTTGGAAGCAAGCTGCACACGGGGGAAGAGCCACATTCCAAGCTTTGCTATCTATGAGGTACTATTCGTGTCCTGGGAGCCGACACGTTCTAAAGGGTTTTGTGAAGGGGGGCCGTAGGAAGAGCATAATTCAAGCCTTTAGCTGTTTTATCCTAACATATTCTACCATCGTACGAGACTGGCTGGCAGCTGTGAAGTGATTAAATGCCCTGCAGCTCTCTCCCAAGGCTACAGAGAGGGAGCGTGGGCATTCCTCTCTGGGCTACTCATGAGGAGTTTCAACAAACTCTTCAGTCCCGCGACCTTGTCCTTTCATATTCAGACAACAATGTTAACAGTTGAGCAGAGTAAGCAGAATCCGCAAGAATTGCAAGCTGCAAAGCAGTTTTTAGACAGAAAGCAATGAGCAATGGTTAACAAGCAAAATGGCGATTCTTGCTACATTTAAAATGGCCGCTCGTTGGTCAAACATAGCAGTTCATATTTCTATAATTCGGTGCATAAGACGGTTGTCCCACGGCCATCAAGTTACGTCTATCATTCAAATGAAGGGTATTCATTTTTCCAGATTGACACTCTGAATTATGAGGATTTATTTGTATTTTCTGCAGCTGGTCCCTTTGTCGTCTCGGGATTGGAATATATTTCTATCTATCTGCTCTTTTCTATAGTGCCACTAACCCATGGGCCTCAAGGCACTCACAAAGAAAAAACATACAAAGACAATAAAAGGGGAGAACCTGTACACAAAAAAAAGGTGAGACATAGAGGATGAATTTGATCATTTAATCAAGTTCTTCATCAAAGTGGAATATAGCGTAGAGGAAGAGCCAAGTACCTCTACCCGAAGTCCTGCCCTCATTCTGCCTATATGTTGGCATCCGGAAATTGCGACATGCGGAAAGCCAGTAATGGTACCTATACAGCGAAGAGTCCTTGAAACAAGGTATCCATTGAGAAAACCCTATATGTATCCACGAAGAAATGACAGTCTTCTGAAGGAAGCTCCGGAGGAAGTGTGAAAATGAATGAAAGAGGAGACTGGTGACGTCACATGAAGCAGAAATGACACACACAGAAGAGATGCCAATGAAGAAAGAATATAGTCCTTATAGAATCTGATTCAAAATAGCGAATTAAGCAACATTTCGGGAGCAAAATGAAGATTGCACGTCCGGAGGAGCACTGAAGAAAATACAGTAACGCAAGTAGACGAAGTAATCATAAGGCCGGCTATTCAAGCGGTGCCACCAATATATATATGTGTGTATAGAATCTTGATGTTCCATGACTCATTTTAGCAATCTTGGACCCAGTGAATGAAAGCGCTGGAAGTGTGGCACAGCAGAATAGAATCCAGGGTCAAGAGTCGGGCCACCAAGAACCTGGTTATCTACTCGAGAAGAAACAATGAACGTGAGATGCAAGCCGGGGTCTGTTTGAGGTGTAATGCAAAAACACTAGAAGTGCAAGGGTTTAATAGTATTAAGTACAACGAAGGAGCTCAAAATGTGGTCTCGAGTCACATGATCAGATGAAAATAGACTTTTGGGTGAGCTACACCGAGACCAGAAGATAAGGCCATGCCTTCACTCCCATTTATTCTCAGGCAAAGTGAGCCTTCGCAAGGCCAAGTTCAAAAGACTAATAGACTGGCAGACAGCAGGAGTGATGATGGATGTTGGGCTAATTGGGTGTGGAGGCATGACCAGGCCAACCCCACCCCCCCCAGCACCTGGCGTACCAGCTTGTGTGCTGCTAGTGAGCAGAATATTCCAGAAGGGTATAAGTGTGCCAACCAATTTTAGAGAGCACGTAGCAAGGAGCCCTATAGTTTGAGAAGCTAATAGAACGTTATGTATTTTCATGACATGGAAGATGACTTGCACTTGGGGTGGGCTTAATTGTCCACCTGACCTTAGAGACCCAATCATGATCCCCGCCCTTAGTGAAAGTATACTTAGATGTTCCTTTTAAGCCTATCAAACCCCCTAGTAGGTTTCTTATTTTGCTTATTTCTTATTTTGCCACGTAGTGTGACGTCAGATATGACGAACATTTTGTATCTGTTGATGCCCGTTGTACTCCCTGTTTTAAGAAGTGTTAATAAAACAGTTGTGTTTTTGCCAAACTTCCTGTGTCGGTCTGATTATTGATGTACGAGTAAGATCTGCATCCCCATCCATCTCAGATAACTGTCACCTCATCTTAAAAGACCACCGGGTTCACTTGGTAGCAGAAAGAGGATGGTTACAGAACCATCGACCAGTAGGATTTTAGAATCTTCGGAACATATGACGTCCTCTGCCATTTAGTTGCAGGATTGCAAGGCTTTCTGTGGAGAGCGGCCGATATAGAACTCTTGCAAGAAAAGCCGATACAGGTAGGAGGGATTTCATGAAATCCCTCCTGGTTTCCACAGGCATTGAGTGGACCGAAGGCGACGTTGGCTGATTGGAGGATGAGACAATCCCAAGGTTCAGGAGCTGAAAGGCGAATGGTGAGTAGATTGAGGGGACTGGCAAAATAAGGGAATGGGGATTGTGGTAAAAGTATAGAGTAACGCGGGGTTGGTTAATATATGACAAGAAGCGTCATAGATATATGACAAGGAGTGTCGAAAGAAGCCCAGAGTCCTAGCTCAAAGAGCATTTAGAAGGAGTCATTCCAAAACCCAATTGTGTATTTAGGCGCCACATAGACAGGTCTATGAGTGGTAAATATTCAAACTTTAGTCAGAGTATTTTAGGGGATGAGAGAAAACGAGTGTCATGACAAGATATATGTGAAGTCGACTAGTCTGTTTTGTTTGTGTATTTTGAAGTTTAAGAAAGGTGTTGAGGAACGACAATAGTAAAATTGTGAGGTTAAAGACGAAAAAGTTGTTATCTATCTTTTTAGTCATTGTCGGTGTCAACTGAACAGGTAGATTGGAGTAACTGAGAAAGTAGAGGCTTTGAGCGGCGAGGGTGGTGCATGCTCATATTTGTTATTTTTCTGAAATGTATTTTGTGTATTTTGTGTAAATCAACAGTAAGTATCGACAGTCAATTGTGAATTGTCACAATGGGGGATGTTACTTCACTGATGCACCTTTGCAAAACTCTGCCAAAACACGCACCCAAGCTCTAACAGTATAGTGTGGAATGGGTAAAGGGTACAGCAGACAAAATGTTCATGCCATGGCCAAAAGGGGGATCGCTGTCAAAAGCTGCTTTGAAACACATGACCACATAATTGCACGCTGCATACACAGGGAATACGTTGGAGACAAGGCTAGCTAGTTTAGAGCCCTGGAAAATGTACCAGGAGGAACAAGAAGATCCGCCTCCTGAGGACTGGATGCTTACTCAGTGTAGGGAGCAAAGGATGAATGATTGTATCCATTAAGGGAATTAAAGGCGGTGACAGGATATAGTAATCCGATACATGAACCACCTGCTTGCAGCAGTGATGATAGCTCAGAAAAGACTAAAGGAAAAGAGGAGACCTTTAAGGTCTTACAAAACAAAGAGGAGAAAAGAGAACAACCAAATGTGACTCTAGATATAGAGCAGGAGATTAAGAGATGGAAAGGAAAAAAGGATAAAGTTGACAAGTTTACGCTCGTACAGAACAAATGGATGGGTGGACAGATATTGCTCAAGCTCGATGGGAAAAGTATCAAGGAAGTAAGGCAAGGGGAAGATCCAGACGAACAGGATAGAACAGACAGGGAACAAGAGAATGATTGAAAGAAGATGAGTATAAAAGAAAGAATAGACAAAGACAAGGGCAGATTTATCAGGAGGAGCAGCTAAGAAAGGAAGAAAGGGCAGAGGATCAAAGGAAGTATGACAACAGACAGAGAGCAATCGAAGAACGAGATATGCTAGAAAAGAAGAGAGAAGAGGAAGAAGCCGAGAGATTACGGGATAAAATAATGCAAAGAAGAAGTGAAGAGGAAGTGCATAGAGCAAATGAAAGAAGGGAAGAGAAAAGACAAGAAGAGGAAAGGGTTAGATGGGAAGCGAAGAAACAAAGGGTATTAGATGAAGAAATGGAGCAAAAAAGGAGAAAGAGGGAACACAATATTGATCGCATTGAGAAAGAGTTAATGGAACTAAGTCCAGTAATATCATGGGGCGACATAGAGGAGTTTCTCCCGTCGCAAGGAGCAATGCCAGGAACATCTAGAGTAAACCTAGATGAGAATTTTCGAGATAGGAAGTATCGGAGATAGGATTGATAAAGCATATCAGGACATGAAGGCAAAAGGTGAATCAGGAAGCAGAGGAAAAGGAGATCGATCTATAGTTGCCCAGTCACAAGGCAAGAAATGAAGCCTGTTTAGTCTCGAACATAGAGCCTTGTCTTTAGACAGGCTGACTTTAAATAGGGATGAGAAAGATGAAAGCCTACTAGCTGGGGAATAGCTATGTCAGACGAAGACCGAGAAACCTTCCGTGGGGAGGAGGGAGAAAGTGCATATGGTCCTGAGGGATGTTTGCATACAGACAAGGAAGTGAGATGGTCAAAGATAGGATGCCAGACCCCATGGCGTACCTAGAGAAACCTAAAGGACGATCGCATAGTGAGAGGGGGAATCTCTACCATATGTGAACAGGTTGAGGTCATTGCCAGGTAGAAGGCAATCAGGAACCATTGTCCCCATAATGGCTAGGCAGACGATGGGAGCCAATTGCGGATTTGAATTCACGCAGTTCCCCCTATTGGAGAAAGGAGGGGCAAGACCGCAGTATATCCCATGGCCCCAAATGGACAAGGATCATTTAAGATGTAAATTCCCTAGTTTAACGGCGGGTGCGGGAAATGTATTTATGAGCTAGACAAGATGACAGGAGGAAATACTCTAGCTATAGGGGACATCTCCTAGCTCCCATCCTTGGGGAAATTTTGGATGAGAGCAGGTTACTCAAGTGTCACGGCACAGAACACAGCACCCGATGGAACAACATTTAATAATTGCAGAGCAGATGTTTAGAGAGCAC
This sequence comes from Ambystoma mexicanum, assembly GCF_040938575.1. NCBI lineage: Eukaryota > Metazoa > Chordata > Amphibia > Caudata > Ambystomatidae > Ambystoma > Ambystoma mexicanum. The sequence goes on from NC_090928.1 coordinate 993,641,171, forward strand.
TCAGGGTACAGTATCCTGATACGTCATATATGGGTGCAATTATGACACGTAAAATTAAAGATGAAGAAGATCTGCTTACTTATATTCAAAGTATTCAGGAATAGTAGACTTTGGAAACAAGGGAGCCGTGGGGGAAATCAGTGCCAGTATTTTACCACATTTTGTGTCAGACTTTGCTATAACAGGCACAAAAATATCTTAAGAAATTAGTGGAAATGGAAGTGAAGCCATGGGCAGGGATACAGTTGGCTATCGTGCATCATTGACGATTGTTGCAAGAGAAAAATTACAAGGAGGATGCTAGAAAACTTGAGGAAGCTAAGTTAGTTCAGAAGAAATTGTCAAAGTACGCCATAGAAGGGGCAGTACTGACAAGCGGAGAAGGGCTGGGAATGCAGCAAGCAGTGGGTTTATCGCAGGTGAATAATCAACGTCAAACAGATCAAGGAGGACATGGATTGACGCTGCGAGACAGAGGAATGGGTTTCAGAGGAAGAGGTGGTTTCCAGAATAATCAGGGTGGGTTTCAACATGTGCAGAATGATAACCAAAATGTGCAAAGAGGTTTTAATCAAGGGGAGCTAGTCAGAAGAGCCCTCCTATATGTTGGACATGTGGCATGACAGGGCACATCGCGCAAGCATGTGGGAGCCAAGGATATGTACAGAAATGGCAATTCTCAAGAGGGGGACCAGCTTATCTTCCAGCATATAGCTCACAAAATAGGGATGGGTTCGCCGAAGATCAGACAGTGTATCAAAATGTAACAGGCTTTGCAACCACAGCAAGCACTATTGAATACACCGCAAGGGCGGTCACAGCATGCACCCATGCAGATACAGGAGAGTGCAAACACGGGACAGCTATTGACACCTAGAATAGGGGGGGTCACTGTCATGGGATGTAGTCCTTTTACAGGTATGGGAATAAGCATGTATCCACAATAGGACAGCTCACAGGGTGCATTGATGTGTTCAGTACTATCGGTGACACCGAAACCCCAAGGGGAACCAAGGGTTGATGTTACCATAGTTGATTGAGTGAGAAAATATCCTTATACTGGGTTTGCGCAAACCTGATTTGTAATGGTAGAAACAGAAATGAAAGTGTACTGTGAAGTGTGCAGCAGAAGTGAGAATGAAAGGGGTAACTTCTCACGGTCCCCTAAAGAAAACTGGAAAAACTGTGAAAGGTAGCCTCACTAACTGCGCTGACTCCTGAATTGTAAAATAACAATTGTGTAAGTCAACTGTATGCTTGAAGTATTTATACAGACTAGGCATTGGATTCATTATTGAAAATACAATGTAATAGAATGAAAGGAAAGAACACTGCACAGACACCTTTTTGGTTTGTCTGAAAGAATGTGTATTGCATCTCAACAAAAACTCATATTTTATTAGTCCATTTTTTGGAAGCAAAAAACCATAATGTTGGGACGAAACAACCAAACAAAGTGCTGAAAAGCTACCATGTTTTTGATGTTACCATAGGAGGCAAATATTTTTTTTTTTAGTATATACTGGGGCAACTCGCTCATGTATACGAGAGAGAAAATAGCCATTATCCGGAAATGCCATGAATGTTCAGGGCTTCTCTGGAGCTACAAGTAGAGTTCCTTTTACTAATGAATTACCAGTCTCTATAAGCGAGTGTGACATGTCTATTCCATTATTGTATTCAACACAGACACTGGTTAATATTCTGGGCCAAGATTTAATGACTAAGCTAAATATCATGATTTCCTTTACTAATGAAGGCATAGTGTGTTCAACTCCAGGGATACAATATCTAAACATGGGTATATTTATAATGCCGTTTACAGGGCAAATGGCTCTTCGAGGTATGCCATTAGAGCCAGAAGTCTTTGCTTTTTGTTGACATGGCTACCCGGCTTAGTGGGAAAGATTATGAAGATGCCTGATGAGTTCTTGTTTAGGCCACAGGTACCTATGGATGAAGAGGGGGGAAAGACTATTTCCCTTGAGTTACATGCAGCCATAGTACGAGAGGAATTGGCTATGCTCGAAGGAACTGATGACAAGAGCAGGCCATGGGGAATGGTAAATGCCATTGGGGAAGGGTGTAGATTGACTGACGTCACAGACGAAGATATGTTTAAAGATGATCCATCAGATGATGAAGTAATATTCGATATGAGTATTACATATTGGATCAAAATAGAGAGAAGGGAAATCCCACTGCGAATGGTGATAGTGCGGCAACGCCCAGCATTTTTTGATGAGGACATGGAAAAAGTGGCAACCTCTTTATGGACTACAGGCCCCTATGACATAGGCCTATTGAGGGGGATGGGAGAAGTTAGGATTAAGCTGAAACCTGGAGCAATTTTACCTTGAGAAAGACAGTACCCGATGTCTCGAGAGGCGGATGAAGGTATTTTTAAGACTATATCAGCCATGATAGAACATTGTATCTTGGTGACATCAGAGGCACTGTGTAATACTGCTGTGAAATCGAAAGGGGGTTGTGGAGATTAATTCAGGACATGAGACCAATTAACCAGATTGTAGAGGCAGAGTTTCCTTTAGTCCTGAATCCTGCAATGATTTTATGTAGTATCCCCATAGAGGCACGATATTTCACAGTGTGATTGACTTGAAAAATGCATTTTTTCTATCCTGTTGCATAAGGACTCTCAAGACCTTACGTCATTTACATTTCATCAGACTAAGCTGAAGAGCACTTGTTTGCCCCAAGGGTACTGTGAGTATCCATCAATCTATAATAGGGTCCTTCAGATCGACCTAAGCAAGATTGTTTTGCAAAGTGTTGTGCTGCAGCACATAGATGACATTTTAGTTTGTAGCATGACAGAAGAAGAGTGTAGCCAAGATTCGATTCAGTTAATGACTATCCTTGCAGACAAGGGATATAAAGTAGACAAGGAGAAATTGCAATATTGTCAGGAAGAAGTGTTGTACATAGGTCAGTTGATCTCGCATGAGGGGAAGAAAGTCACACCTGAAAGAGCTGAGGCGATTATGAAAACACCACAACCACACACAATAAAGCAAATGCAGCAGTTTCTGAGATTGTGCAATTATGTTAGAGCATGGGTATTTGATTATAGTTCATACACGAGACCCCTTTTGCAAGCTTTGAAGAAAGCCCAAATGAACAAGGAAAAAATAGAATGGGGTTAGGAAATGGAGGGAGGGTTTTGGGAATTGAAAAAAGCAATTTGTACAGCTCCAGTTCTAGGAATTACCAATTATTCTGAGGACGTCTTCCTGTTTTCGCACACGAATGGAACAGGTATGACAGTGGTGCTTACACAGAGGAATACACTGGGGTACAAACCTCTGGCATATTATGGTGGGATTCTAGATCCGGTTATGAGAGGACAATTTCCTTGCGAACAATCGCTGGCAGCAGTTGCTTTCACCATTGAGAAGTCTACAAGCATTGTGATGCTGTAGTGGGGTAATTGTTGGGTAGGGAGCAGGTGCCCCCGCTGCCTTCCCCAGAAAACACAGAATTACAAAATCAGAAAGAACACATTTGAAACTGCACTTTAAAATGTTATGTTATGTTATTTAGCATTTATATAGCGCCTTATGTATCATTGGTAGGATCTCAAAGTGCTGGTAGGTTCAACGCCCTTGGGAACCGCAGTTCAAGTCAGTAGAGAGAGGGAGAGAGAGTCATAAGGTGCGTGGGTGCACCGGATATGTGTGCAGCTGGTGTGGCACTCCTGGAAATGCAGCTGGCACAAAGAATAGTTAGTTTTGCTACAGAAGTAGCAACAGAGGAGGTATTCGCGTGTACAATTAGCGTGTATTTTTTAAATAGAATAGACTAGATGGTGGGTAAGCATTTACAAAGGATGCAGGACTCACAACACTAGTAGGGCAGCATTTCTATAGGTAGGAATGAGGTTGCAGTGTACCCATATGTAGAAATGTCATGTGCCAGGCAATGCACTGGGACGCGGTAGACAGCAGATAAATGCAGAGCAAATGTGTCCTGCAGAGGAACAGAAAACGTGACAAGCAGTTGCCATTTTTGCACCAGCAGAGAATTCAGCTTTGCAGCTTTAATAAAAGCCCAATTGAGCACGCTTGAACAAATCAGGGAAAATGCTGTAGCCGGTTAGATGGTGGCTTCCCAAAGTAATGTCAAGGCTAAGCCTTTGCAGGGAGTGTACATGGCAGAATAAGATATTATTGTGAGCGGTCAGCTGTCAGATAAATCAAGTTGCAAAGACATGGCAAACCGTTTCAAGTTTACAGGATGAACTGGGCATCCCAGAAAATCAGAAGGAGTTGGCAGATTAATATATTCTGCAGTCGGCTAGGCGTGATGGGAAGACGCAAGCAGTGACTAAAGAAAAAACAACTAACTGCTGCGATGAAATCTTAACATGGTAAGAGTAGGATGACTCACAAAATAATCATTCATAAATATGTCAAGAGCAGGATGGCAATCACGGATTGTGAACAAGGCCTTGAGCCTCGGCGAATCATGGCATGGGAGGTAACATGGGCTATTTGATTTAATTAAAATAAGGCAATGCGCTTGTCTCTCTTGCTCTCTCACCTACATAAATGTGTCATCATGCAGCCAGTTCATGGATAGTGTGAATGCACTCTACCTGATGAAGCACATGTCTTTTTTCACTACAGAAGTGATTTAGGGCCTACCAATTAGTTTTCAGACATGATCAGTAGCACTTTTTAGGGGAAGGTCCATGGGTGGGATTTTACACATATAGGATTCCATATGTAGCTTAGAAGAGGGAGCCAAATACCAGGAGTGATAGGTTTTCATAACTATGACATCACAATGATTTGTATTATAAAAACTACTGTTTTCTGTTCAAACATTGGAGAATGTTGGAGTGAGAGCTTGGCTTTTATCTTGCTTTTATCGATCAGTCTATTGCAATAAACTGGTTACCTTGCATGTGGCATTCCACCTCACTCTGTTTTGTCTCTTTTTTGACATATACCAGTTAGAAGGCTATTTGGCTTTTGGCCTCTGGTTTTCAATGAGGTGTTCCAAGACTTTATTTGTTGAGCATGCTTTGTTTGCTGTTTTGGAGAAACCTAAGGGTACATTGAAATCTCAGATGGTTTCTGCATATGAGGTAGTTATATCGAATCCAGCAATCAAAATAGTCAGGTGTAAAATAGTGAACCCTGCCACGTTTGTAGCTGAACCTGTGACAGAGGATGAGCAAGTGCTTGATTTCTCCAATTATGAGGGGTTCTATGACGAGATCCCAAGGGTGAAGGAGAATGCTCTAGCAGGGGGTGGAGGTTCTCTTTATTGACAGGTCTTCAAACATGTATCAAACTGATGGGGAAAGGCATTCAGGTTCAGCTGTGATAAGGTGCAGAGCTAAAGGGGAATTTGAAGTGGTAGCAAGTGCAAGACTACTGTCTCACTTTTCGGCACAGGCTGCAGAATTGGTGGCGCTTATTGTCGCGCTCGAGAAACACGCAGGGCAGGAAGTAACAGTGTACAGTGACGTCAACTGTGCATGCAGGGCTAGCATGTTGAAAAAGGAGGGGCTACCTCCGAGCTGACAGACCTCTAGTGCAGCACGCAGCATTATTGGACAGGCTTATTAAAGCACTACATCTCCCAGTAGACATTGCGATAGTTAAATGCGCAGCACATACTAAGAGTACTGATTTTATTTCATGCAGGAATAAAAATTAAGTCGCAGACGAAGAGGCCAAAAGGGTTGAATATTCTCCATATATTTAAAGTTTTGATATTCCAGATGTAAAACAAAAAGTGGTCATGAATATGATTATAAATGAAGGGTTTAATCATTTGTCCAGAACGCAGTTGATGGAAGTTCAAGGCAGTGCTCCGCAGGAAGAGCAAGAATTGTGGAAATGGAGAAGGTGCTCTTTATCCCCCTATGAAGCATTGTGGCAACAGGACAGCACTGGTAAACCAGTAATGCCTGTAGCCTTATTAAGGGTAGAGCTTGAACAGCTGCACTACCCTGCGCATGTAACTAGGGAAAGCCTTGCAGCAGCTATTGCAGAGAACTGGTTTGTACCTAACTGGTTAGAACATCTTGCCTTTTATGTAGTAAATTGTATTTTATGTCAAATGTTTTCCACTGGGCACACACTGCAAACAATCAGAGGAGTGATTCCTCGACTGAACGGTCCTTTTCAGCATTTACATATCACCTATGTCAATATGCTGCAAGTGTGTAGTGGATATAGTTATATGATAGTGGTGATGTGCCCCTTTTTTAGATGGATTAAAGCTGGTCCATGTACACACCCTGATGCCATGTGCACTGCTAAGTTTTTAGTCTGAGAAGTCTTTCCTAGATGGGGAGTATGTGAGGTGCTGGGATCCGACAATGGGCCCTATTTTGTTAATGAAGTATTTGAACAGATTAGCCTATTGCTTAGTATAAAACATACGTTTTCGTCTGCTTATCACCCACAAGCGAACGGAATATGTGGGAGACTCAACAGTCTTCTCAAAGGAAGAATCCCTAAACGCAAATTGACATTGAAGAATGGTTGCTCTATTGCCTGCCTCTTGCATTATATGCTTAAGGGATCAGCCTGGGTTGGACGACCACCTCACACCCCATGAGTTAGTTATAGGAAGGTGAATGAGAATGCCCATGTCCCCTCCATCGAGGAGTAGAAATGATGCCCAGATGACTGAAGAATTGTTAGGAAATGAGCTACGTATGTATTTGACATGTATGACTGCTAGCTCTGTCATTTCTGATCTACTCAAGACACAGATGAAGACCATTCAGCAACCGGATGTCAAAAACTAACCCAAGATGTTTGTTGGAGACTCTCTTTTAGTGCTCAACTTGACAAGGAATTGGCATGAGCCCCGTTTTAGTGGGCCATACATCGTCGAGAATGTCACTCCCTCAGCAGTAAAGGTCCAAGAAAGGTGCGCCTGGATTCATTTGGTTGATGTGAATCCATATGCTGGTAAGACTGATACACCCCCAGCCGTTGATTCGGAAGCAAGACAAGAAGAAGCAGTTCAGCACGTGCAGACTCGATCGATGACAAGGAATATGAATGCTAAGATTGCTGATTAGATCATTGCAAGTGTGCATTCGGACTGTGGTTCGCCTCGGACGCTCTTTATAGATATTTTATTAGGAGTGCAAAAATCAACGTTCCCGAGCCACAGGAATCATTTTAATTGGACTTTAGAAAGTGCTGGTGTGCTAAAAATGCCAGATCTTGATTTAATATTCAATGACTGGGAAAGGGAGCAGTTCCCTGATGCGTTCCTCACTGAGTTTCTCTTTGGTTAGATTCATGGTCCTATCTTATGTCGATATCCATAGACCCCCTCTCGCAGTCTTAATTTTTATACTTGAGCTTAGCCTGCTCTTGTTGGGCATAGCACAACATACGTACCTTTGTGCAGGATCCTAAGAATGGTCCTGCGATTAGAAGATTGCTTGCAGTAATAATCGAGCAAATTCAGCAGCTACCTGATCATCTAACAAGGCTGCCTGATTAAAAGTTTTTTTTCCTTCCTTAAAAAGTAGCACACAGGTACAATGTGTGTTGAGAATAATGCAGTTCCAGAAAGTGAGCAGACTCAACGATGTGTGGAGAGACACCAGTGGTGGAGTCTCATATATTGGTGCATAATATATGTGTGCACAGCATCTATTATTTTTCTGTTTTTGCTAATCCGTGCTACTTACCTTGCTGGTCCCAGAAAGGTAGGAAGCCCTTTGATTCTTCGCACTCCAGTGACCTATGCAGAGTTTGATGTTGCAAAGAGACCAAGGCCATATGTGATTATCTCTACACCAGTGACACATGTAAGGTCACCCATTTCTCTGTCAAGTGTTCCTATGATTCCCTCTGTAGGAAGGATGATGACTGACATGCTCTATAAGCACTATGAATGCATTTTCCTTGCAAGAAAGAGACCTAAGAGAGGTTCAAGGGAAGATGATTATGAGTTAAATAGTCATCTAGACAGCACAGAACATTTGGGGAACAGCATTTGGAATCAACACATGAAAGAGGTGGGAAAGGGACCTCTTAGGAGGATTGCTATGTATGTGCTCTCCTACCTTATGCTATGGGGAAGTCCAAGATATTCATAGCTATAGAAATAGATGTCCAAACAGGTCATTGCCTGACTCACCTTGCACTCTGCAATACAAGAGGTCAATTCCAGGGTTGAACAGCATCCTTGAATGGGTGACTGAATGATCAGCTCAAGAAGAAGATGATTATGTTCAAGATTTAAAGACAAGAGCAAGAGCATACACCAGCGATCATGTGATAAGATACAAGCAGCCTGGAACGAAGGGAGCAGGAATCAGATGGGAGAAAAAGAAGAAGCTCAATTGCCAAGGGAAAACTGATGAAGAAATACAAAGATGCAAGGAGAGAGGACAGATGTAGATCTGGGGAACAGTACTTTCTCCAGATGGCCTGGAAGAAGGTATAGTCATATGCAGAGCTGTAAAATGTTGAATATAGGTGTGCACACCTCTAGTTCATAGGACATTGTTGGACAATTCAAGGATTACTTTTAGTTGATTTTAGGTGCGGGGAGGAACTGGGGTCATGGCACAAAACCCCTACACTAAAAACGAGAAGGAAGAGGATTCAGCCTGGGAATCCTCCCGTCCCCTGCACACTTTCAAAAGTTTGGACAGAGTCCACTACTATTTTTTTTAAAAACAAACAAGGTATAAGTAGACAATGTAGATACTATTTGTAAAAAATATCAACAAACACAGTTCTATGAGACCAAAGATATTTATATCAAAGCAGTGTAGTTCAATTCTTTCAAAAAAGTTATTTACAAAACAAAGAAGCAAACTAGTATCAATAGATGACTCCAAATTTGAAGAAATAGTGAAGTCCAATTCAATTGACGACACGTTTCCAGGATGTTTTCCTCTTCTTCATATGGTCAGAGTTGGACTCTTAATGCAAAGAAAAGACATTGGTTCAGAAACTTGTTTTTGTTGACATAGACTGTAATCTATACATAACATATTCTACATGTTCCATTTGAATATCTGTTTCCCATATTGAGCTCAAACAGTTCCCCCTACGCTCCGATAAAAGGACACAGGTTCAACATGCTTTCATGTATATTGTCATCAATTAGGGGTTGTACGCCCTTTGATTAACCGGAGCATCAATGCTCGAAGATTTGCAAAGATACCGGGTAGTCCCCACTCTACCTGCATCGCATCAACCCTTGGTAGGGACTTGATAGAAAGTATCTTATTTTAAGACGTCCTCTCTTTTATTTATACTTTATGGTTGTTAAGACACGCAGACCGGCGTCCTTGTGTTCGCGTGTCTGATCGTAATTACAACAGGATCACTGACTTTGACTGGCCCTAGCTATCCTGTTGTGCGTGTAACATTGCCAAGGTATCTTTCACGGCGATTTTGTATTTAACCATTTCAGATCATCTAGATTCATATCATTGCTTACAACCCAATCCGATTTTTGTTTTTATATTAGTTTATACTCGCATGCTGGATTCAATGCAGCCATGAAACTGAGACTAGAGTTCTCCATCTATTTTTTTGATATTATCACTCCGCCATCTACAATTATATAGGCACACGTTAGGCATGTCATTTTGACTTTACTTATATATTTCAAATCTTGCTATTATCTCTATTTATTAAGTTGAGTGCCTCTATCTCCCTTAGAACATGTCTCCCTTGACTCTATAGAAACTATGCACATATGCTCTCAGCATTGAGGAATGCACCTCCGGTGGCTCATTGAAACGCTTGCTACTTTTTCTCACCTTTCCTGCACTACGAGATTGGGATTATATATCCTTAATGGTAATTATACTTATTTATATTGCCCCCCTATTTTCAATTAGCATTTGTTATTTACTTATCGATCAGATTAATTGAACCTTTGAACCAAATAGCAGCAATAGGGACCTGAAGTTGTCAAGCCTACAGAGTGGGAACTACCTGGTATCTTTGCATATCTTCGAGCATTGATGCTCCGGTTAATCAAAGGGCGTACAACCCCTAACTGATGAAAATATACAAGAAAACATGTTGAACCTGTGTCCTTTTATCGGAGGGTAGGGGGAACTGTTTGAGCTCAATATGGGAAACAGATATTCAAATTGAACATGTAGAATATGTTATATATAGATTACAATCTATGTCAACGAAAAAAGGTTTCTGAACCAATGTCTTTTCTTTGCATTAAGAGTCCAACTCTGACCATATGAAGAAGAGGAAAACATCCTCGAAACGCGTCACCATTGAATTGGACTTCAAATTTGGCGTCATCTATTGATACTATTGTGCTTCTTTGTTTTGTAAATAACTTTTTGAAATAATTGAACTACACTGCTTTATTATAAATATCTTTGGTTTTATAGAACTGTGTTTGTTGATATTTTTTACAAATAGTATCTACATTATCTACTTATAGCTTGTTTGTTTTTAAAAAAAAAATAGTAGTGGACTCTGTCCAAACTTTTGAAAGTGTGCAGGGGACTGGAGGATTCCCAGGCAGAATCCTCTTCTTTCTCGTTTTTCAGTGTAGGGGTTTTGTGCCATGACCCCAATTCCCCCCACGCACCTAAAATTGACTAAAGGTAATCCTTGAATTGTCCAACAATTTCCTATGAACTAGAGGTGTGCACCTATATTCAACCTTTTGCTGTTTTGTTCACTAGTCGTCTAGTGTGGCACACTTCATAGGTTGCACCCAAAACCAACTTAAATAATTACTCCTATTTAGAATGTCCTTCTCTAGGCTGAACAAACTTACTTATAAACATGCCACAACACTAGCTTTTAGTGCAGAAGAAGCAACCCGTATCTTAGGTCTCATCAAAGATACAGAAAAAACATTACAAAGTGAGGACAACCCTGAAAAATCGATAAAAAAATTAGAAAAACTTATCAGATGGGAGATTTACCAAAAATGACATGCTAGTACACTAGTTGAATATTATAAAGCCAAGAAAAATTCCTAGAGGCTTGAGAGTCTATTTGAGACCAACACTGTGTAGCGAAAACAAGGCTTCCGTACAAAAATGGGATCAAATTTTGAATAAGTGCTACTTGGACCTAATCCTTTTAACTATCAAGGAACTGTCAAAATCTCTTGAAACTATTGACTCTGATATTAAAACCCTTCAAGATCAAATATCAAAATTTAAATCTGCCAAGGATCTCTCAGAAATATTAGAGGATATCAATTTAAAATTGGCTAACTACAAAACTGAAATAGAGCAAAGGAAATTGCGCAGGTTTAAGAGAGATACCTTTGACTATCTGAATGACATAGTATACAATTGGCAGGAATATTACCGTCAACAGAACTTTAACCGTAGCAGACAAGAAAACATTGGCTCAAGAAACTCAGGCAATAGCAGTGATAGTAGTGTTGGAGAACGGATACAGAGGCCTTCCACGGAACAGACTAGTGAACTTGAGTCACCTGAGGACACCAGCAGACCACGAGTACCAACGTCTCCAACAAATAAAGAAACTGAACCTAATACCTCTACCAGGGTTTTTTTAGGTACAAGAGAAAGACCAGGAGAGGGAAGAAAGCCACAAACAAAAAATAAACACAAATAGAGGAGAACAACTTGGTGGTTGACATCTCTAGTTAGATCCTCTCAATAGAACAACTTAATATACTAAACAAAGGACTATATTTTGTTCCAACGTGCAATACCTCGCTATTTCAAGAAAAAATCTGTCTACACAGATTGTTGAGGAAATTAAGGTTGAAAATCTTTTTTGATTCACAACCTGAAATCGAACCAAAATTAACCCAAGAGGATATGTTGGAAAAACGTCCTAAGAGCACATTTGACCCCCATATACAAAACTCAATCCTGAATCTGTTTGAGAAGAGTAACTTGCATGATTTAAGCAAAATTAATTACAAGAGGAAAACACCCATCAACATCAAGAACCGTCAATTAGACCTAATAGACGACGTAGCCAAAAGCAAAGACATCACTATCAAACCGGCTGCCAAGGGCGGTGCAATAGTTATCATGGACACGTCCTTCTATATGAAGAGATGCACTGACCTTCTCAGTGACACTGACACCTATGCAATATTAGACAGGGACCCGTTACCAGAAATAGAGAACTGATTAACAAGACGTTATTAAAAGCAAAGGAGAATGAATGGATTAATGATAAAACATATCAGTATCTAATTAATTCCCATCCAATTACACCAATTTTCTATGGGCTCCCTAAGATTCATAAGGACAAACATAATCCACCCCTTGTAGCCAGATCGGAGAGTGTCTTTGATCCTCTGGCAGTCTACATTGACAAACTATTAGAACCACTTATACAGGCATCATCTACCAACTTGAAGGATACAACAGATTTCTTGAATGGTCTAAACGATTTTTCAGCCATCAGTGCAGATTGCATACTATTTAGTCTTGACATCTGCAGTTTGTATACTTCAATCCCTCATAGCGAGGGTATAGATTCTGTCGAATGGTTACTCCTTAACAGCTCAGGTGTTAAAGGTAACTCACAATGTATCTTGGAACTACTAAATTTGATTCTGTACAACAGCTACTTCAGATATCAGGGCAAATACTTCCTACAAACCTCCGGCACATCGATGGGGTCATCGATGGCACCCGTCTATGCCAATACCTTTATGTTTCAGTTTGAAAGTCAATACGTACTGGAACACCTCATAAGGTCACCATATATCCTCACATGGAAGAGGTTTATTGACAACATTTTCTGCAACTGGTGTGGTACATGGGAAGACTTAAATCTGTTTTTGAATATATCAACCTGGTGCATCCTAGAATTAAGTTTACTATTGAGATTGGTAACCCTTACCTACACTTTTTGGATGTCAATTTGAGCATTATCAACAACAAAATCACAAAGTCTCTGTACCACAAACCAACCGATGCTAACAACCTGCTACACTATTCAAGTTTCCACCCAGGGGCAATGCTCCAAAGCTTACCTTACAGTCAAATCTTGCGACTTAAAAGAATCATCTCTGATCCAGAAGATCTAGATAAGGAATGCACAAACCTTGTCGGAAAATTTCAGAACAGAGGTTACCCCCCAGAGATTCTAGAAGTTGCAAAAAACAGAGCCTCAGAAATCACACGCACAGATTTACTAAGAACTAAATCGAATGTGAAAGATACCCCACTGTTATTCATATCAACATTTTCAAGACAGAGTTTTCAGATTTCAAGAAGTATAAAAAACATTGGAATATTCTTCACAATGATCAAACTCTTCTAAAACTGGTTCCCACCCCACCGATGATGTGTTTCAAAGAGGTAAAAATATCAGAGACAAGTTAGTGAAGGCTGAAAAAGTACCCAAGGAGGAACAACTTTTTCTAACTACCAAGAAGTTGGGAACCTTCCCCTGCCTGGGGTGTACACACTGCAACAATGTGATCAAAGGCAATGTGGTGACTCATCCGAGAAATGGTCAAAAGATGAAACTTAGAGATTACTCCACTTGTCTATCAGCGGGAGTAATTTAGCTGTTGAAGTGCCGCTGTGGAAAAGTATATGTAGGTCAGACGAAAAGACCCATAATATTGAGATTGACTGAACATAAGTAAAATATAAGATGCAACAACCAATACTCACCAGTGGCTCGCCACTTTAACTCTCAGAAACATTCAATTGCACAATTAAAATTCCAGGTACTTGAAGTTGTCAAATGACCCACAAGAGGAGGTGATTACCAATCCCTCCTATTACAAAGAGAGGCGTACTGGATTGACAAAATGGGCTCTCTACAGCCTTGGAGCCTAAATGAGGACTTTACCTTAAACTGCTTCTTGTGATCATGAAGTATTCAACAGGGATCATCTGACATCAAAAGAATATAATGCAAAACAGATTGATCTACCACCATGCTAGTGTCAGACTTGTAATTTTAGGGAGAGCTAAATGTGTTCTTGCAAGCTTACTTTGAAATGTATACGTCGGTATGTCGCCATGTGAACTGAATCTAATAACATTACTTCCCCTGATATTTATTCACTATATGTTTAATCACATGTTTATATTTGAAAAGAACTGTTGTACTATGTTTAATATAAGATGTGTATGGCCCAGGGTCATGGTTACTGTATGCTTTATAATGAGAATTATTGTACTTTACATATCATGAACTTTGAGGCCTAACGCTGCCATATTTGTGGCTGACTAGTAGCCTGAGTACTCTTCACTCTGACGGCTTGATAACACAGACATGTATAGGGTTTTGCTTACTCTTTGACTTGATATACCATAGTCAATTAGCTACACTTGATGATCACTTTTGACACCAATGGTAATATTATGTATCATTACCATACTCTTTAATTTTTCTTTACTCTTATCACGAGTGGGATAGCATGAGTACGATTTTATATATGTTCCACGTGCCTACTCTAGGCACCCACACGGCGAACCCCACCCGGATCTAGCTAGACTGCCCCCTATTTATATATTTTATTCGTTTTGATCATCCTTAAATTACATTATTTTATCCTCTGACTACCTCGTCATACGGCTTCTACTACACATTACGTTTATGTTTGCATTGACCACTCTAAGATGGCCGATCTCCAGCCCTGACTCCTAAGTCCTTTTTCTATTCTCACTTCCTGGACTTTAACTAGACTCCACAGGGCGCGTGTCGTTTCCATGGTTTCAATGGAAGACGCAGAGCCATGGATCAGACCCTGTGAAGAGCTGTCCCCTCGCACTACAGGTAAGCGCCTGCAGGTTCTCATCATCCCCTTGGTAGGGACTTGATAGAAAGTATCTTATTTTAAGCCGTCCTCTCTCTTCTTTTTACTTTACAGTTGTTAAGACACGCAGACCGGCGTCCTTGTTTTCGCGTGTCTGATTGTATTTTCAACACGATCACTGATTTTGACTGGCCCTAGCTATCCTGTTGTGCGTGTAACATTGCCAAGGTATCTTTCACGGCGATTTCGTATTTAACCATTTCAGATCATCTAGATTCATATCATTGCTTACAACCCAATCCGATTTTTGTTTTTATATTAGTTTATACTCGCATGCTGGATTCAATGCAGCCATGAAACTGAGACTAGAGTTCTCCATCTATTTTTTTGATATTATCACTCCGCCATCTACAATTATATAGGCACACGGTAGGTATGTCATTTTGACTTTACTTATATATTTCTATTCTTGCTATTATCTCTATTTATTAAGTTGAGTGCCTCTATCTCCCTTAGAACATGTCTCCCTTGACTCTATAGAAACTATGCACATATGCTCTCAGCATTGAGGAATGCACCTCCGGTGGCTCATTGAAACGCTTGCAACTTTTTCTCACCTTTCCTGCACCACGAGATCGGGATTATATATCCTTAATGGTAATTATACTTATTTATATTGCCCCCCTCTTTGCAATTAGCATTTGTCATTTACGTATCTATCAGATTTATTGAACCTGTGAACCAAATAGCAGCAATAGGGACCTGAAGTTGTCAAGCCTACAGAGTGGGGACTACCTGGTATCTTTGCATATCTTTGAGCATTGATGCTCCGGTTAATCAAAGGGCGTACAACCCCTAACTGATGACAATATACATGAAAACATGTTGAACCTGTGTCCTTTTATCGGAGGGTAGGGGAAACTAATTGAGCTCAATATGGGAACCAGATATTCAAATTGAACATGTAGAATATATTATATATAGATACAGTCTATGTCAACAACAAAAAAGTTTCTGAACCTATGTTTTTTCTTTGCATTAAGAGTCCAACTCTGGCCGTATGAAGAAAAGGAAAACATCAAAGCTTGCGAAATTGCTGACATGGGTCGAAGACAAAGGAGGCCCGTTGCAGATAGTGCCTCTGGCTAATGCAGAGCTATGCTTCAGAAACAATTGAAGAAGAAAAGTTGTATTGAACCAGCAGTGCAGTCGAATCTTCGATGTACCAGCAATGAAGGATGGAACAGTAGTGATAATGGACCACTACTGGGCCTGTGGATCCACAGCATACAAGAAGCTGCCCAGAGATTGGGGAGAACTATGTTGTATAGTGATTGTTCATGTTCCAGCATTGGTGATACCAAAGAGTGACTTGAACACTGAAGAATTTCCAAAAGCAGATGCTCACCTGAGAAAGAAGAGGTCAGTTGGATTCCTCAATCGAACAAGAAAGGAGAACTACTTCTCAGCTAAATCAATAGAAGCTTTTAATGGCATTCCGTATGAACACAGGTTGTTCAGCCAGACTTCAGCGGTATTCACGACAATCTTCATGCCAGGGATCCAGATGATGGCAAATGCCAGATGGTTACAGATAGCGAGATGGGAGCTTATAAAGACAATCAACACTACCATAAAGGGTTTCAATGCTATCAAGGAAGAGCTGAGAGCCATAAGACTGATGACTTTTCAGAATAGATATGTCCTGGATATGATTACAGGTATGGATGGTG
This sequence comes from Ambystoma mexicanum, assembly GCF_040938575.1. Lineage (NCBI taxonomy): Eukaryota > Metazoa > Chordata > Amphibia > Caudata > Ambystomatidae > Ambystoma > Ambystoma mexicanum. The sequence goes on from NC_090928.1 coordinate 993,657,634, forward strand.
GTGTTTGTGCCAAAATCAGAGAAACATGTTGCACATTCATACCTTCTCATGATGATGAAAATGGGACCTTGACGGAGAAAATATCGATGCTCACAAACTTACATGTCAAGATGGAAGATTAAGTAGTAGACATTGCTGATGATAGCTGGTTTGCATCTATCTCCTCATGCCTTTCACAGTGAATGGCGAATAAGTTTTTTGGGACCTGTTGCTGATGGTCATGTTTGGATTCTATGTGATCTGAATAATAAACACACAGTGCAAGAAGACAGTAAAGAAAGCAACAGGAATGAAGATCATGACTGATGTCGAGTGATGTCGAGTCAGGATTAGGAGCCAAAGAGCTGACAGCTGAAGAAATCAGAGACTGTGTGAAAGCCAGTATTGATGCACCTGAGGGAACAAAGTTCCTGTATCTGAAAAACCACAAGAGGTATATGGGAAGATTGATCTACTGCAGCTCAAATGGGCAATGCAGTCTTATGACCTGGAGTGTTGATGACCATGCGAAATCAGCAGGATGCTTGAAAGGAGTAATAAACATATGGATTCCAAAGAAGCACTTCTTTAGAAAAGGATGTGTAGATGTGAAGACTGATGGGAGAGTGGTAGATAAATCAACCAGAGGGGGGAATGTAGAGGAGGAGCCAAGTACCTCTAGAGGATGTCCTGCCTATATGTTGGCAGCCGGCAATTGCAACATGCGCAAAGCCAGTAATGAGACCTATACCGCGTAGAGTCCTCAAACAAGGTATCCATTGAGAAACCCCTATATGTATCCACAAAGAAAAGACAGTCTTCTGAAGGAAGCTCCGGAAGATGTGTGAAAATTATTGAAAGAAGAGACTGGTGACATCAGACTGGTGAAGAGACTGGTGACATCAGACTGGTGACATCACATGAAGCAGAAATGATGTACCCAGAAGAGATGCCAATGAAGAAAGAATATAGACCTTATAGAATCTGATGGCAAAATAGCGAATTAAGCAACATTAAGCAACATTTTGGGAGCAAATTGAAGATTGCATGTGCGGAGGAGCAATGAAGAAAATGCAAAGCCATTTCACATTTTTGTATAGAATCTATAGAATCTGGATGTTCCACAATGCATGTTAGCAAACTTGGACCCCATGAATGAAAGGGCTGCAAGTTTGGCACAGCAGAATAGAATAGCTGATGGCGAAGGAAGATTCGAGAAGGCTTCCCTGGCCCAGTGTCAAGAGTGGGGGCCGCCAAGAGCCTGGCTATCTACTTGAGAAGATACAATGAACGTGAGAAGCGAGCCGAGCTCCGGTTTGAGGTGTAATGGAAAAACACTAGAAGTGCCAGGTTTTCTTCATTTAGGAGCTCAAAACATGGTCTTGAGTTACATGATTAGATAAAATATACTTTGGGGCAGGCTGCACGGAGCTATACCAAGACCAGAAGATAAGGCCATGCCTTACCTCCCTTTTATTCTCAGGCACAGTGAGCCTTTGCAAGGACTAAATGACTGGCAGACAGCAGGAGTGATGATGAATGTTGGGCTAATTGGGTGGGAGGCATGACCAGGCCAACCCCCCAGCATCTGCGGTACCACCGTCTGAGCTGCTAGCGAGTAGAATATTCCAGAAGGGTATAAGCATGCCAACCAATTGTAGAGGGCCACGTAGCAAGGAGCCCTATAGTTTGAGAAGCCTATAGAACGTCATGTATTTTCATGACACGGAAGATGACTTGCACTTGGGGTGGGCTTAGTTGTCCACCTGACCTTAGAGACCCAATCATGATCCCCGCCCTTATAGAAAGTATACTTAGATGTTCCCTTTAAAACTTTCACAGCCACTAGTATGTGTTCTTATTTTGCCACATAGTATGATATCACTTATGACAAATCTTTAGGATAAAGTTGTGTTTTTTTCATATAATGCTTCAAGAGACTCTTGAGTGAGAATGCTATGCGGCGTCCGTTGATATCCGTTGTACTCCCTGTTTTAACAAGTGTTATTAAAACAGTTGTATTTTTGCCAAACTTTCTCAGTCGGTCTGATTATTGATGTATGAGTAAGGTCTGCATCCCCATCCATCTGAGATACTGCTACCTCGTCTTAAAGGACCTCCAGGTTCAGTCTTCAAATGTTTTTTGAAAAGAGCAGTCAAATTACTGTCATCCGTATCTCTTGGCCTTGGCTTCAGGTCCTGTCTCACATGTCTTGCTCTCTGTATAGCTTGAATCAGCTCAGCTCGTCTCTTGCTCAGAGGCCTAAGGCCTGCTGTAATTTTCCTGAACCTTATAAGGCGGTTTCTACAGTGCCCATCCTATACTACAACATGGTTATGGGTGAAAGGATCGAATACCAAGGATCGAAATGCAATACATTCGAGTCAAAAGGACCGGAAAAAAAGAACGATTTTTTAATTTTTTTGGGGGGTCCCCCCCAAAACCCTGTTTTTAGGCCAAAAACCATTAATTTTAGCTATACCAAAACCCCCAAAAAAATACATTAAAAAAAAGGCATTCAGTCTTTTTTTTCGGTCCTTTTGACTCTAATGTATTGCATTCGATCCTTTTGTTTTCGAATGAATGAATGGACACTCAACAACATAGGTTAGTCAGACTGTCAGGTCCCATCGGTGCTCCTGCAGTTCCATAGGGTTATTTGCGTTTAAGCATCTGCAAGCTTTGCTCAGGATCTCTTGTGCCTTGCAGTTTCTGCATTGCTGCATTTACCAAATGGCAAAAATAATAAAAGCAATGATAATATGTATATGTATCTGTCCCCTAACTATAGAACTGTACGCTTGTGTTCTTCATGAATTTGAGTGTGTTTGTGTCCTGAAGTGCGGATGGCACGTGCTTAATATTTAACGCTGCTATGTCGTGGTGTCTCTAACAACATCAGCAACATTGCTCTTGGTACTTTAGTACAAACTGTCCATATAGGTGTCTCTGACCATGGCCTGCAGCTCTTCATCCACACATGGATAGATCTGTACCACTCTTTATCTGTATGGATGGCTGAGGGGATACATTTCAACATGCTTATCAATTATTGGCCCGTTTAGGGATTCGTCCAAAATAGAATGGATGATTGCTGTGTTTTCTGGCCTTTCGTCTTGTCATGAATTTACCTTGAGGGCGGGAATGGTGGTAGGATCCCGACCCCCTCTTCAGTCCCCGCTAAGGTCGACCTGTCGACCACATCCTTATACAGCAGTCCTTTTGCTCTTGGCTGCCATATCTTCATTATTTCTCTGAGGTGCCCATAGTAGTTAGTGTGATCATCGAACGACCAGTTCATGTAACAGCACACTCCTTCGGGTTACACAATACCCACTTTCCTTCATAGTACTTTGCATCAAATGGGTTGTCCAGCTTCATTGCTCCAAGTGGGAATAGTTTGCATTGCGCAATTCTCTCCCTTATCTTGTTCCTCTCTGCCACAATCTGGTCATTTGCTCCTCCTATATTTACATTCATCAGTATTTGCATTCTGATGGCCTCCTCTGCCGTTTTCTTGCACCTTGCCATGCAGATTTTGATCCCACACATCGAGATTGCTACTAGTATTTATTCACCCAGTATCACTTTTAGTCCATCTGACAGCCATGACGGCATCAACAACCAAATGTATGCTATCCAGCTCTGGTCCTTTCCAGCCCCTTTTGCGGCTTCTTCTATTTTGGCATGCATATGCGATGTCTGTAGTACCGCTTCTGACAGGGTAGCATTGTCTTTGTCACTGGCATGTAAGAACGTGCAACAGGAACTCCCAATTTTGCGCAAACTCCTCCTTCCATAGCTGTGAGCAGATCCTGAACGTATCTATTTTGGAGTGCCAGCAACCTTAATTCTCTGAGCTCTTCTTTCATTGTGTTAAATCCATTTACTGTGGAGATAATTGTCACCATCTCACAAACACTTTGCATAAATGGGGCAACAAGATTGAGAACAAACAAATTGAATACGAAACACTTCTTCAAGTATACAAATCTCAAAAAGGAAAAAACAAAAAACAAAGTTTGGTTAAACATGTATATGACATAGAAGTGGTTGCAAGAAAAAGAGCCCTGAGAAAACAACTACGAATCATAGAAGCTCAAAGTAAAAAAAGAGAGGAAAAGGACAAAGAGAAAAAGAAACAAAAAATGCAATACAAAAACTGGCTGAAATGGCACAAGGCGGATATGGAGCAAAAAGATGCGGAAGACATGATGCAACGCCTCGCCCAAAGAAATACCAGGGATTTCTGGGCCGCGATAAACAAAGTACAGATGCCACAGCTTGCCAGTTTGAGTAATGTGGTAACGGAATTGCAATGGACCACACATTACACCACACTCTTCCAGAACGACGAGAGAGATGAACCATCAGAAGAACAAACAAATGAAAGATGGAAACTATAATTTGAGCGAGACGACATTCTGAATAACATCAAAAAACTGAGCACGTCTCGGGCGCCTGGACCCGATGGCTTGACAAAATATGTGCTAAAGACAAATCCAGAAGAATGGGCTGACTTCTGTCACAAATTATTCAATATGGTAGCTGGCCTAGGACGCATTCCGAAAACATGGAAAACTGCAATAATAGTGCCAATATTTGGAACCTGGCAATTATCGCCCCATTGCCCTACTAGATGTAGTAAGGAAACTCTTCGCTAGCCAACTATTAAAACAACTAACCACATGGATTCACAATACCAAAATAGCTCACTTAAGACAAACTGGTTTCGTGAAAGGAGTTGGCTGTAGCCTAAATTTATTCATCTTAAATCTAGCAAAAATGGAGGCTATAAGGCAAAAAACATCAATATACATCGCATTCATTGATCTTGCCCACGCATTTGATGGAGTGGACAGAGATATGCTGTGGGATAAGATGAACCGGAAAGGATGCCCAATAGACTTAATAGCTGCCATAAAAGCCCTATGCTCTGAAACGTCGGTCCAGATACGACTAGATCAGCGAGGACAACTGACAGCACCCATACCAACTAATCGTGGTGTTAAACACGGTTGCCCCTTGGGAGCAACTCTATTCAACTTTTTTATTTCCGACATTGGTGATGCGTTATGCACCGTAAAATCTTTTCCACCAAAAATCAATGAAGAGCATATAAATATGATCTTATATGCTGATGATATTGCAATATTGGATTATACTCCAATTGGTCTCCAGAGAAAACTCACAGCCATAAAGACCTACATGGAAACCAATAAGATGGAAATTAACACCGCGAAAACAGAGATTTTGGTGTTAAAAAATTTGCAAGGCTCTGGCAACCATCAAGAGGCCCGCAAATTTAAATGGAAGATGGGCAACGATGTACTTAGAGTCATCCCAGAAGTCAAATACCTGGGAGTAACCTTAAGTGCAAATATATGCGACGAACCCATGATTAAAAAGCTAGTGGCCAAATGTAACTCAAGCAGCAAAGATGAATGCAAAATATGGCAAGTTCTCAATGGTGCCAGTGGTACGTTTCTACAGAAATAAAATCATACCGACTCTAACATATGGAGCGGAAACCATGTTCGGAATAGACTGGGAATTCTGGCAAGATGTGAACATGTCATATGGCGAAGGATCCTCGAGCTGCCAAAGGGATTCCCGACAAGCTGCATGAGATATGAACTGAGCTTATCTTCAATGGGAATAATAAACACGTGGAATGCCTTAAACCTATATAGGAAAATCATGAATGATGATAACATCCCGCAATTCGTCATACTTAAGCAAAAGAAAGTTCCAGAGAGAGATGGTATATTCAAAAAATGGAAAGAATCTTGTGAAAACCTTTTAAAACAGCTAAACACTAGTACAGAAATTTTGACACAAAATCCTGAAGCAGTCAAAAAAAAAATTCTAATGCAGGATTGGATTGAAACACAAGAAAGCAGAAGTCAACACCAAAGAATGAAAAATGCTCCCTTTGGAGCAAAAAAACTAAATGAGCTCCCGAAATACATGATACAATTCCCATGCAGAAAACAGAGGCAAATTGTCATGAATTTCAGATTCAATGAATGGGAAACCAGAGAGACGTTGTACCAAAGAGGAGAGAGACCGCATGAGGAGCCTTTATGCTGTCTCTGTAACTCAGAAGAAGAAACGACGAAACAGTTGGTATTTTTGTGCCCCAGCTTGCAAGATGAGAGAACAGGATATTTGGGGAAGTTATTAAATTAATGTTCCACATATACGGTAGATTAATGGTGGTGTACTATACACCTAGGAGAAAGGAACAAACTAATGTTTGCCTTTTTTTAGAGGAGATAGCAAGACATGTAGATGAAAAAAGGGAGAAAAGAAGGTTCATGTAAGAAAAAGAGGAAGGTAATTGGTGCAAAAAAAGCCAAGAAGATTAAAGGACGTACGTCATTAGGGCAAATTGACAAATACATGAGAACATTTTGGTAACAGTCTTGCTATGTATGCTGTCTATGCAATGATTCTGTTTTATGTACGCTTTTTAAAAAAAAAAATTTAAAAAAAGAATTGTCACCATCAGCTCCCAGCGGGTAATTTACAACCACTTTGCTTTTATGTACATCTGTACAGATGGTATTAATGATGAAAAGAACATCTGCGTCCTGCTGAACAATCTGTGATCTTCTGCCACTTCATCTAGTGCTTTTTCTGATGCTTCTGAGAAGTAATTTCCTCTTCTCTTAACTCTGCTCAATACTGCCTGCTCATCTGCCTTTGATGTTGGTACCTCTTCGATCAACCTCTTCTTTCTCTTATTATTATCCATCTCCGGGAACTCATCGTGCTTCACATCTTTCTTTGGCACGACCAACAAAGGCATGTTTATGTGTACCAACGAGCAAACTCCTCCCGAGTTGGGTGGCAGCTTCTCGTATGCCTTTGATCCACAAGCCTAGTATTGGTCCATCAGTACTGCTGTTCCTGCCTTCATAGCTGTGTGTTATTCAATTCTTCTGCATCTGACATTCTCGCCAACTTCAACTTCGTCGTTGTTCAGATAGCACAGTGCTGGTGTCTTCATGGGTATTATTGGCATCAGTCCAGCTTCATGTTCCATCCATGTCAGTAACCTTGCACTCACCTCCCATTCTTTCTGGCACTTGTCATGTTCCTCCTGTACCTTGTTCACTGGTGATTGTGCTAGCGTCGGTGCCTTGCTCTCTACCACTCCATCCTTCCATCCCTAATCTGTGTACACTTGGCCATACACAAGTATCTGCAGTCTCTCCCAGGAGCTAGGCTCTCCTCCTGTCTCCTTTACCGTTGTCCATGGACATGGCAATTCCTTCAGTGTGATAGTCTTTGTTTCTCCCTTGTCAGGCCCATCGGATATTTACTGTATAGCTTCATCTAACTGCCAATAATTGTTCATCATGTCTAATGTCTTCATGTAATTGTCTGCATACAGTAATGTTGTTCTAGACATCCATCTCAGTGTCACTTTCTTCCCCTGGAACCTTCCTCAAGTTCTCAGCATCGAGAGATACATTAAGCATTGTGCTCTTGCTGCGGGTATTTCAAATGCTATGAACATTCTGGAGGCACTCATGGCATAGGGGATCAATGAGCAGACATAAGACCTTTAGACTATAGTTTCCTTACTTAGGTCATGTGTTTTTAGACAATCGAGCAGTGTTGGTGAGATACATGTCTACCCCTTTCATGTTTGTGTCAACACTGTGCTTACTTCTCCTTACCTTATCAGCAGTGTTCTCCTGTCCACCTGACATAGTCGTTCCCCCTGCTTGGGTCGGGGGAATGTTATTAGAGGGTACAGCGGTAACACTAGCAACGCAGGTAATTTTCCAAAATACAAACACAATAACACGTCTAGGAATAAGTAAGACCAACAGAACCATTACATTTTTTAATAGGACATTAATTTTCACTTACACTACTTGATCCTTGCAACTTGAAGATATAGTTGCACACCTGGAATGCGCAAAGAAATTGGTTATTTGGTTACTATTGTAAATGCTCTTAAGCCCCGAAGACAAAATAGTCACTGATAGCAAATGCAAATACTTCTTCCCACACTTTTCTTATGAATGGGTCTCTCGGTGTGGTGAGGATAGGGGGATTGCCATGCTGAAGCTGTGAATATGTTTGGGCCAGATAATCTATAGAGGCAAGATATTACACTCTGGGGGATCGTGCTCTGAATCTACTGAGTCTCCTCAGAGTATCGACAAATTGGTTTGAAAAAGTATCTGGGTGATGGGCTGAGGACAACATGAACAGTCATCAACAAGTACATCAGCTTTCTCGTTGATTATGTTCAGAAAGAAAAATAACAAACAGTGTTCCCTCACTGTAAGTCAATGAGCAACCCTGTCCCTAACTCTGTTGCCCCCAAGCGCGTGACCATTGGATGTTCTGCTCCTGGTCGTGTAAGTTCAGAAGGTGCTTGTAGCAGTGCTGATTATTGGCCTTGTCAATCAATGTGATCTTGTTAGCAGGTGAGCCCGCTGCTTTGTAGGGTTTGATGTCCGCCAGGTGGTTCCCAACCTGCTTCCCCTCGAGTTTGACAGAACGGTCAGCCACCTTCTCAACGACGTGCAGACCGGTGAACCGTGGCGCATTCCAGCACCTGCAAAGTTTCTCAGGAGGACGATGTCCCCCACATTCACAAGGTTTTAAAATCCAGAGTCTTGTGGTGCATTGTCGCAGTTGCTCTCTTCGCTTTCTTCTAGGCCTCCCTGGGGTCGTTGTATCTGGTGAGAGATAAAAGAAGCCCTAGCAATCAAGGAAGTAATGTACTCATGCATCTCCTATCCTAACACATCTGCACTATTCTCACAGTGTTTCAGTGCTCTTGCCGGAGGAGCCAGGGGAAGATGAATGCACCATCCCGTGACCACCTCATGGGGCGGTAAATGGTGGTTGGATCCAGGCTTATTGCGCAATGCAAATAAAGCGAGTGGTAAACAGTGAAGCCAATTATTTTTTGTACTCTGCTGTGTTTTGGCTATGGACTCCTTCAGGGGGCAGTTCAGGCATCCATACACCCCATTAGCTTGTGGGTGGTACGCACAGGCAGATTTGTGTTGGATGCCCAAAAAATGCTGTGATGTGCTGAAACATCTCATTGGCGAAGTGAGGGCCGTTGTCAGACCGCAGGACCTCACACATGCCCCATCTTGGGATCACTTCCCTGACCAGGAATGTAGCCATTCTAAGTGCGTCTGAATGTGAACAGGGACCGGCCTCTATCCACCTGGAAATAGGGCACACTACCACTATCATTTAGCGGTATCCTTAGCAAACTTGGATCATGTCTACATAATAAACATGTAAATGCTGGAATTAGTGTAGTGGCACAGTTATGGCTCCTCTCACAACTCTCAGGGTATTCCCTGCTGTAAACTGCTGGCAAGTCAAACAGCTGCTCACAAATTAAGCTACGTGTTCTGCCAATTTCGGACAGAACCATATTTCACCAATGCGGGAAGCAATGACCTCATTCCCCATGTGTGTTGAATAGTGCAAGTGTTCTAGTGCAGTGTTCAGTAATGCTAGGGGCTTGACCCCTTTCCCTGTGTTATTCTGCCGCCATAGGTCATCTGGTAGAGACATTGGGCCTCATTATGAGATCAGCGATATCTGTACCATTAAAACCGGCACGGCTGCCACCGGTATCATTTTTTTTCCGGGGCCCATGAATAGACAATTACCGGTCATTATGCCGGACCCAGTAATTGCCCATTGGCGGGTGCGGGAATAAAACACTCCCTATTCCCATTTGAGCCCCATAGGGCTCAATGGGAATGTGAAGGTTGGATGCACAGGCACCATTCTTGAATGGTGCCGGTGCATCCAACATGCTCTGCTCGTGGGTGCTGGTATGCCCGCCAGACGGGAAGGCACCCGGGCGCAGAACTCGTAGTTTGCTGGTCTGGTAACAACGGTACCAGCAAGCTTACCGGTAGCTTTGTTACTGGACTGGCAAACTTATAATGAGGCCCATTGTGCATTCTCTTTTTGTCCACAACTACTTTTCTTGCCTGGGTGCAGCTCCCTGCAGTTCCATAATTTGTCCTTCTGGTAATATCATATTTCTGGTGCACTCTTGCGCATTTGTAGCTCCTTCTAGTTCCCATAGCTCCCCAAAATATGCTGCACACTTTGCCTAAAAGTCTGCTGCTTCGTTCCCCCTTGAGATGGGATCTTGTGCTTGGCACTTCACTATTGCTATCCGTGCTGGATAAGTAATTACTTCAATCAGTCTGCCCAATAGAAGTGCATGCTGTACTGGAGTCCCGTCAGCCCTCCTAAATCCTCTCCTGAGCCACCGTGACAGTCCTGAGTGGACATCACATAGGCAGAGTCAGAGTACACTGTCACCTCCTTGTCTCTGCTCTGTTCCAGTGCTAGTATTAAGGTCACTAGTTCTGCTGCTTGTGCTGAGTAATGGGATGGTAGTCACGCACTGGCTACTACCTCACTTGTCCCGCTCCTTTCAGTCTTACTACTGCAGTTCCTGTATGTCTGACCCCATCTGTCTAGTCATTTGTTGAAATCCAGTCAATGTCGAGCATGTCTCCCCCCCCAAGTGCATCCTCCTCTACCTTGCGAGTGTCACTGAACATCTCTATGTTTGCAGTGCAGTCGTGTGTATAGTCTCTGAACTTTAGGACGTCTGCTAGGAATAAGGCTGGGTTGACAATTCTGCATCTCAGTATCTTCAGTGCTACATTCCATACTATCACCTCGTAAAATGATGCTCTTTGTGTTGTCAGTGTGCTCTTTGGCTTCTGCAGTATCGCAAAGATGGTGTGCTCCACAAAAGAATGGTAGTGCACCCCTTGGTTATTGCTGCTGACATCTCCACTTCAAATGCGGCAGAAAAAGCTTGTTTGCACTGATAGTGTACTCTCATTACTGGATCGAGTTTCCCACTGTAGTAGGCTATTGGCTTGTGTTCCATGCTTGTCTTTTGTGCCAGTACTGCCGTCAGTGTATGAGAACATGCAAATCTCCTTTTTGTAGTGTGGGATCCCTAGCACTGGTTCTGTGCTTATTTCTTATTTCAGCATGTCAAAGGTCTCAGTCATTCTGTGGACCATGAGAGTGTTTTGTTCCCTCTCTGCACCTCCCTCAGAGACCCATGCTCTGCAGTAGTTTCATAACCCTAAGAATGTTTGCATTTCCCTCACTGTCGTTGGCTTAGGTGTTTTGCGTATTGTCTCTGCTCTCTCTCTGGTGATCTGTCGGCCATTTTGTGATATTGTCTGTCCAATGTATTGCACCTCCTTCTGACAGTACTGTACCTTATCCTTGTCCACCTTGTATCCCTTGTCAGCTAACAGTCAGCATGTGTACTGAGTCCTGCCTACATTGGTCTTCTATCTTGCTGCAAATCAAAATGTCATCTACGTACTGCAAAACTGTGCTCTCCATCTGTATATTGCTTAAGTCCATCTGTATCACTCTTTTGAAGATAGATCGTGAATCGATGTACCCCTGTGGAAAACTTGTATGTTTCCACTACTGGTTTCTATACATAAAGCTGGTCAAGTCTTTTGAATCTGGGTGTAGTAGTACTGAGAGGAATGCATTCTTCAAATCAATGACCGTGAAGCACGCAGCTTCTGCCGGAATGCTGCACAAAATTGTGGCTCATCCAACAGCGCTAAGGCTATTCTGCTTCTACAATGTGGCTGAGAGACCTTAAATCCTGTATGAAATGCCATGACCCCCACTTCACCTTCCTCACTGGGTACACTGTGGTGTTGCATGGGGACTCTGATGGTACAAGAATGCCTCTCTCAAATGCAAAACGTCTCACTCCAGGAGACTTAATCAGCTGACTCACCTTCTGCAGTTTAGGCCAGCTCCTTTGCTAACGTTTATGGGGATACCGTCATCCATGACTCAAGCTAAAACACCCAACCCACAGGAAATCCACAATGTACATAACTTCCGTCATCCGTGTCCTCAAGTCAATAGTCTAGGTTATTCACCAGAACCATTTACCTCTAAAATCGAATGTGCCCTAAACATAGAAAAAGGGCTTTTACCTCAGCTCCTGTCCCTACTAACTTTGACAATGCTAAATAATGCTTTGACAATACTGGATGATGCTAAACAATACTCCACAATCTTCAGTGCCCTCCCTCACACACAGTTGCTGTTAGACTGGGTCAAAATGTACACTCCTTGGCCTGCTGGTGCTGCTCGGCTGCTGACTCCTCCAGAAGGTGCTCACTTCCCCGTCCTGGTCTGCCTGGACTCCTCGCTGACTTCGGGCAGGATGATTTCCAACTGGCTCCTGACGGCCTTTCTATGGGCACACATTTCCCATCTTCTCGAAATATGCGAGGGTCCTGCAGCCTCTCAGGTTCCACGGCAGAGGAGACGACCAGGTGCTGGGCTGGTACAGCCAACCATCCACTCTGCTACCAACTTGGTGGGGGAAACTCCCAGGTATGCCAGAGGGATACTAGACTTCACAGACTTGGAGGGCCCACCACCCTCCCCTAGGATACACAGAGGACTCAGTCAATGGCAATCTCAAACTGCAGTTTATTACAAACAAAACCAACAGGGATCAGCACAGGAACAGAGAATATTCATGAACATCTTGCTCTTCCTCTGCTCACAGGCCGGTTTTACCGTCAAATGGCATCAACACTTCATCAGACCTGGACCCTTCTCCAGAAAACCTATCATGCCAGGTGATTGGGTACTGAGCATTCTACAACCTATATAAGACACTATAGATGTTATTCTACTGGCCCTCGCATGTTAGGTGGCTGGCCTGTTCCAGCCCCAATTCACTAACTATAACACTATTTCAGTGTTTTGGACTTACCATTGGTTATTGCCCGTTGCTACCCACCCCTAGGGAACTAAACTGTGATTTGGTTAGAGCTGACGTTCCAGGCCTGGGACCCGGAATGGTTCTCAGCTTTCTGTGTACCTTTTCAAGGTGATGAGAATGCTTATGTGTCTGTATTGTAACTTGCGTGCACCACCTTTGCTGTATGAGAATGCCCTCCTGTCTGGTGCAACACTTGTTGCATACTGTTGCATACTTGTTGCAGTTTGAGTCTGGCTGCCTGGGAGCAGCTCTCCTTTCCCAACGCTGATCAATGTCCAGTGTCTTCTTCGGCCGTGTCACACCTTCAGAGACCACGTATTTGACCTCTGCAGCTCTGAATTATGAGGATTTATTCTGCAGCTGGTCCCTTTGTCGCCTGGGGATTGGAATGTCATCCATCTCTCTTGGCCTTGGCTGCGGGTCCTTTCTAACATGTCTTGCTCTCCGTCCAGCCTGAATCAGCTCTGCTCGTCTCTTGCTCAGAGGCCGAGGCCGCCTGGAATATTCCTAAATCTTATAATGCGCTTTCTACAGTGTCCATGCTATACAGCATTTTCCATAGGTTAGTCACACTTGGCTCTGTCAGGTCCAATAGGTTTGCCTGCAGTTCCATAGGGTTATTAGCATTTAAGCATCTGCAAGCTTTGCTCAGGATCTCTTGTGCCTTGCGGTTTCTGCGTCGCTGCATTTGGCTAATGGCAAAAATTAATAAAACCAATGACAGTATGTATATGTATCTTTCCTCTAACGATAGAACTGTAAGCTCATGTTCTTCATGTATTCGAGTGTGTGTTTGTGTCCCGAAGTGGGGATGGCACATGTGCTTCATGTCTAATGCTGCTATGTCGTGGTGTCTCTAATGACGTCAGCAACATGGCTTCTTGGTACTTTAGTCCAAACTGTCCATATAGGTGTCTCTGAATATGGCCTGCGGCTCTTCATCCACACATGGATAGATATGTACCGCTCCTGGTCTGTCTGGCTGGCTGAGGGCATACCTCTCAATGTACTTATCAATCATTGGCCCATTAGGGATTTGTCCGAAATGGAATGGATGATTGCAGTGTTTTCTGGCCTTTCGTCTTGTCATGAATTTAGTGGGTGGCGGGGGTGGTGGAAGGATCCCGACCCCATCTTCAGGTATATATAATATTGTTAAATAATTGACTAAACATGGCCATTCAAAACTCTAACGTTGTTCCAGTCAGGTATAAGTAGCCCCTCTAGTCATTGTTTTAGTATATGCATTCAAATACTTGTGTTGTCTTCCTTCATTGTAAATATTCTAATGCACTTTTGGATGTGCATGCTATCAAGAATGAGCGCTGTTGGATGTGCATGCTATCAGGAATGAGCACTGTTGGCTGTGCATGCTATCCAGAATGAGCCCAGTTAGATGTGCATACTATCAGGAAAGAGCGATGTTGGGTGTGCATGCTATCAGGAATGAGCACTGTTGGGTGTGTATGCTATCAGGAATGAGCGCTGTTGGTTGTGCATGCTATCTGGAATGAGCAATGTTGGATGTGCATGCTATCCGAAATGAGCGCTGTTGGATGTGCATGCTATCAGGAATGAGCGCTGTTAGATGTGGATGCTATCAGGAATGAGCTCTGTTGGATGTGCATGCTATCCGAAATGATCGCTGGTGGTTGTGCACGCTATCAGGAATGAGTGCTGTTAGATGTGCATGCTATCCAGAATGAGCGATGTTGGATGTGCACGCTATCCAGAATGAGCGCTGTTGGATCTGCATGCTATCCGGAATGAGCGCTTTTGGATGTGCATGCTATCAGGAAAGAGCACTGTTGGATGTGCATGCTATCAGGAATGAGCGCTGTTGGGTGTGTATGCTATCAGGAATGAGCGCTGTTGGATGTGCATGCTATCCAGAATGAGCACCGTTAGATGTGCATGCTATCAGGAATGAGCGCTGTTGGATGTGCATGCTATCCAGAATGAGCACCGTTAGATGTGCATGCTATCCAGAATGAGCGATGTTGGATGTGCACGCTATCCAGAATGAGCGCTGTTGGATGTGCATGCTATCCGGAATGAGCGCTTTTGGATGTGCATGCTATCAGGAAAGAGCACTGTTGGATGTGCATGCTATCAGGAATGAGCGCTGTTGGGTGTGCATGCTATCCAGAATGAGCACCGTTAGATGTCCATGCTATCCAGAATGAGCGATGTTGGATGTGCACGCTATCCAGAATGAGCGCTGTTGGATGTGCATGTTATCCGGAATGAGCGCTGTTGGATGTGCATTTTATCCGGAATGAGCGCTGTTGGATGTGCATGCTATCCGGAATGAGCGCTGTTGGGTGTGCATGCTAGCAGTCTCAGTCGTACACATAAGATGCTTGCTATTTAGATTTCCCGACACAAAACAGTAGCCACAAGTATAAGGGATATGAGTCATCAAAATATTTTCTAAGTGCCTGGGTCAACTGTTAAAGCGAGTAGGATTATGGAACACTTTTACATTTGTCCAAATTCCCAAAGTGCCAACTTGAATCCCTGTGCGGCCGCACACATAACTTCACGTATGCATTGTGGCATTCTTGGGGATAGTCTTTCCTGAGGGCATATCCCTTTTTCACAAAGGGATGTGCCCTGGGGGCTCCCATCCCCCTACAATAGGCATTCCTGTTGCAGGGCAGGTGCAAGTGCAAAACAGATGTTGGTTCTTTTCCGAGGCCCACCTCCCCTGTTCCTCCCTCAACAGTTTGTATTCTTTTTTTTATATTTCCAGCCTAGAAGTACGTGTTAGTTTTGTGCACATCACTAAGACTTCTGAGGCAATAGGCTTTGAGGGATGTGCGCTTGCAACCCAGCACTCCTACTACTCACCTACTGCTTTGTGATCAAGGGGGTCTGTATATAATTTGAATTGTTTACAGGCTGCAATGCGCAGCTTACGTGCCTCATTCTGTGACCAGCAGGATTCATGAAATACCCCCATTGTTGCCAAAATGCCCAATGTTATCAGACAACTTTCTCCAGGAGAGCTTTAAATGCTGGGAGTCGTGTGGGCTCATTCTTATAAGATAAAATTGCAACCTACTTTACGTGTCCACGTGATAATTCCCAAGTAGGACAAGATGACTCTGATGACGTAAGGGCTAAATCCAAGCTATGCATCCATTTCTTCAACAACAAATAATGATATTAGAAGAAATCCTGGTGGAGGAGAGGATTAGAGTGCAGTGAATAGCTTCCTCATAGCTGTGCACTGGGCTCCTGCCATGAGGTTCACCTCCAGTCAGTCTTGTTTTTTTAGCCGACAGGACTACAGAATTCATGCTGGGACATGTAGGACTGGATTTACAATGGGGAAATTGAAGGCCTTGAATGAAGGCTACATTGACATCCCTTTTGTACCATTCTGGAGCCATGTTGATTTGATTAGGAATGTCTTCAAAAGCTCCCAGAAGGCCAGATCATCATGAAAGGTGTCACCCCAACTCTGTGAGACAGAGGGGGTAAGATAGAAGGCCAGTTAAATCAGATCCCTCCATTTATATTTGCAAACATTCCTGTGCAAAAGTAGATTTCCTCATGATCCGAAGTCTTCATATGCTTGCAATGGGCCCCAGATCGTAGCTCTGCTGAAATGCTCCATCGTGCAATTGAAAGTGCCAGGCGGCCAATGCTCCATGCTTGACTTTCCCCGAAAGCGTCCATTAGGAGTTTGCGTCCAACAGAACTCATCCGCAGTACCCATTTATGGTAAATCTTCCTTAGCTTGCCCAATTGTCTCTGTTGTAATGTTCACTTGGGACGGAACAGGTCATCAGCATCCCAATGTTAAACACTTTGTTCCAGTTTAATCAGATGAGAGCCATCAGAATGCAATTTTCAAACAAAATCATCTCCATAAAGAATAACTGGGGGAGGGAAGATGGGCGCATCTCTGCCCAGCCCCTCTGGTTGCACGGATGATCACTCTCTGTTGTTCGCAGCATTAATGTGAGACCAGGAATTGAAATGAACTATTGCAATCAAGTCCAACAGATTGGGATCAATTCCCATTTTTAATACCCTTTTTCAAAATCCTCCTCTTTGTGGAGGGAAATGCTGCTTCCGCATAAATGAAGTGCTTAAAGGTGTATTCCTCATCTTGCCTAGGGTCGCAAACCTTGAATGTGTCTTGCATCTCTCTGGCTTTTGAACTGTTCCCCAGGCTAACATGCACCTGTTCTTTTTCATAAAATTATCAACTGTAATGAATTATGCCAGATTTCAGTTCTTGAAATCACTCATTGACATCACATTCTTGTATAAAGGACATTGAGATTTTAAACCCCCTATTAATTTAGCTTGAAAATAATCTCTGAATTTCAAATCATTATGGGTTTGGTGGGAATGGTAAAACGAGTGGTCATTAAAATACCTCCTATGTTTAAAATACCACCTGATAAAGGTTGATGGCACAAATAATATATACAGCATGTGAGAAAAAGAATGTACTGCATGGGCTAGAAAGCCCATATTGATCCTGTTCAGCGTTTGAGCACACCTGTAACCCATCACAAAATCAAACACCGTTTGGTCTTAATTACAGAGTAGCTTTTGGAAACGGACATGGTTAGGCAGGCCAGTCAATTCCAAACTTATTAGAATTGACCTTTTTTGCTTTGATCCTAAAATATGGTTAACTGTAGCTGTGTCTACATGCACACAGCAGGCCTAGAATAATATTTTAAAAGGTTCATCTTCAATTGCACGCAACCCTTGAACTGGATAAGATACTTTGTATTCTGAAAAACTTGGTGGCACATGAAAAAACATTACCAGCACCCCTAAACCCCTAAAACCCAACCAGATGTGCCAATCCATCAGAATATGCTCCCAGCAGAAGGGACGCATGTGGTAGCTCACTTGACCGGGTGGGAACACTGAACATGAGGGTCATAGGCAAAGCATTTGACCAATTTGGGCCTTGTGGTGGTCAGCCTGCCTCAGTTCAGTCCAAGATTAACCTCACTACATTCTTTTTTCCCTATGTCGTAAACATTCTATGTAATACTAAACTTGTCAGGTGGTACTTTAAAATTAGGTGGTAGTTAATAAAAACCACTTGTTTTTACCATTAGCACTATACCCGTAATGATTAGTAATACCGCTGTAAACATGCTTAAGAATCAATTTAAGGGATCCACTCAGAGATGCTTAACCAAACTCTGTGGGGCATCTCTTTTGGCTGTGTGCACATTACTCCTATGAAAAACGTCTCACAGAACCAATCTAGCACAAGTAAAACATGCTGAAATAAAAGGGCCTGCAAAATTCAAACACTAGATGTTGCCAAATTGGGTTGAGTTGCAATGTGCTTGCTGGTGGAATCTGGAACAACAAGATGGAATGTGGGCTCGCAGGCCCAGGGATGGAATGTTTAGATTCAGTAGTGGTCAGTTGGCAGTCAAGGGGTTGAAGGAAGTGTGGGGGTCCACTTATACTATATATATCTTGAAGAATAAACACCCATTGAAGCATACCTGGTGTGTGTAGCAGCTTCTTTTCACTGGCGACGAGGACTCAGCGGACCAGAAGGAGAAAGGCCTCATCCAAGCGGAGGGTGACTCAGGGGCCGCGCTGATCACAGTGGGCTGGTAGATGCCAACAGCATAGGTGTGTACATCCCGTTACTGCCACTTGGAAAGCAGTGACGAGGCAGCCCATTACGCGGCGTACATCTGAGTCAAGCCACTGCCGGAGAGACAAGGAGACAGTCCATGATCAGTGATATACGCGGTGAGTACAGCCCTGCCACCACTCCCCGCGAGTAACCCATATTGCGCACTGTGATGGGGGGCGGACACCGTACTATGCAGGTGAACGCTAGGCAGACTAAAATAATCACTGTGCCCCTCCACTGATAGCAGCAGCAAGAGAGGGCTCACACAAATGCGCACGCATGCGTGCACAGACCTGGCATTCCGTGAATGAAACTGACATGATATCAGAAGCAGAACCCAGCCCAGGCATGCGCCAGGTATTCAGAAGGAGCACCATAGTAGTCGTCCTTGGTGCTGAAGTGACATACTAGTAAATGTGAAACAAAACCAACGCCCTCATTTTAGGAACCCTGCAAAAAAAGGAGGTGACTTTGGAAATAACTTTTTTCTTTCTCATAAAACGTAAAGGAATGGTATGCACAGTGAAGTCCAGCTTCTATGGTGGATTCTTGGGGCCCTCGAAGAATAGAATTTGCCACCAGAGGTGATAAAACTAAAAGTAAAGGAAGTGGTACCGCACTCCATAAAAAGCAACATTTGCATACGGCTCCCAAAAGAATCAAAGAGAAAGGACCAAGAGCCCGGAAATGTCAGTTTCGGAAGTACCGGGCCCTCCCGTCTTCATGGGAAGTCCTGGGCCAATGAAGATAAAATGGGCTCCCCGACACTTATCTCTCAACTGCAAGTTTGGAGATAAGTTAGATGAACATATAAGGGACCAATTTATGATACATTGTTGTATCGATACGATAAGAGAGGAACTGTGGCTAAAGGATGAACCCAGCCTGGATGAGGTGGTGTCAATAGCAAAGAAAATTGAGCATACAATGGCATGTGTTGCGAAACTAAGTAAGAAAGAGAATAAGACAACACCCAGTGAAATATTAAGGGTGGGAGATCAAGGAAAGGAAAATGTCAAAGCAAAAAAGAAGAGGAACAAAATAAACAACCCAAGGGGACGAGACATTTCTGAAATCAAGAAGGATAGACCTAACGGGGTCAAAGGGGATGAAAAGTTGTGTTTTAGATGCACTAGTGCTAATCACTTTGCAAGTTCCCCGGTATGCCCGGGTAGGAGAGTGACGTGTAACAAATGCAAGAGGTGGGGCCATTATGCAAATTGTTGTAGGAATTACTCCCCAGGAAATGGGAGGAGAGTGTTATATGTAAACGCGGAGACACAGCAGTCCTCTGGAGAAGAGGAAGAACGGATAGAACTAGTAACTGTGAATATGGTTATGTGTAATGAGGTTAATGATTGCAACAGTCCATACGCTGACGTTTGTGTGAATGGTAAATGTGTGTAAATGATGGCGGACTAAGGTGTGAAATTGTCATTAATGTCACGTGAAGTATATGAAGACGTAGGTGGTAAGGTGGGAGAGTTAATGCCATCCCATAAGAAGCCGGAGGTATACAATATGGGGAGGATTGATGTTATAGGATGTTTCATGGCTCAGCTACAATTCAGGGGAGAAAAACCCAAGGTAAAGTGTACGTCACCAAGAGTGTCGAAATGTTGTTGGGTTGAAGAGATCAGAAGGAACTAAGTATAAGATTGGACCTGAACACAGATTGGCAAGTACTGCATGTAAGTGAGAATGTTGGCATCGTTGAGGGGTATCCCAAGGTGTTTTTGAAAAACACTGGCTGTTAGGGGTATGGGGCCCAAAATCGTAATTAAGGAGGCAAATGTTCCTGGGGCGGCAAAGCTATGTCCAGTTCCAATGATGCTGAGGGATGGAGTAAAGGATGAGTTGAGGAAACTGAGGGAAGCTGGCATAATAAAACCTGCCAGGAGTGTGGAATGGGTATCTCCCCTCATGGTGGTAAAGAAAGCGAGTGGGAGCGGAGATTACGTGTTGTCTTGAGGAAGTTAAATAAATGTGTTGTGGCAGAGAGGCATCCCTCCCCAACATGTCGGAAATGTTGGCAATGATAGGTAAAGCACATTTCTTTTCAAAGCTGGATATGGGGTCTGCATATCATCAGCTAAGGTTGGATGAGAGGTCCAAGAAATTAACAGCTTTCATCATGCATATGGGGATATTTCAAACCTGCAGCATGCCTTATGGGTTGGTCTCAGCCTCGCTGGTTTAAAAAAACGTTATGGACAATTTATTAAAAGGTACTTCCCGATGCCCATTGTTTCCAGGATGACATATTGGTATGTGGAGAAAGCTAGGAAAAACATGAGGAGAATGTAAAGAGAGTTATAAACATCCTGGGATATAACATTGAGAACAGAAAAGTGTACATTTGGCAAAGAGGTGGCATGAAATTTCCAGTGAGGGGTTGAGGCCGAAAAAGGAATTGGTGGATGGAATCATGAAGGTGAAGTCTCCCGAAGGGAAAGGGGAGCTGAGTGTGGAAATCGATATAATATTGTGACCCCAATCGCATTGTTTGAATGTATGTTGGCCTACGCCAAGTTGTCTAAAGAATACTATGTACATAGGTTCCGCGGCAAGGTCTTGACCTTATTGTATTGTGTAAGCCGCCATCTTGGATCTAGCCGCCATTTTAGGTACTCTTGCAGTGTGGAAGTCACCCTGAATCATAAAATGGAGGCCGAATGACATTTCGAATAAGACTCCGGCCATGGTGACCTCCACACACGTGAATAAATAATATGTCCGCAGGCCACTTGTTAGGGTCACGAACTAAGACCTTGTCCTCTCTTTAACCTGTGTGTAAATATGTAACTGTATCAGCGGAACTGATCAAATTATGTAAATTGTGTGTTCGACCTGGCTACGAACCCTAGCCACAGTTCAAAGAATGGTTAACTTGCGAGAGGGCTGGCCAATGCAGGACAAAACGTATAAAAACCCAAGCATCCCGATGATCGGTCTCTCCCACTTTCAGTGCGAACCTAACGTTGAAGGTTCGTGTGTTAGTCAGAGGGCCGAATAGCTATTCGTATGTTAATTGACTTTGGTAACTTTGTAACTTTGAAATAAAGCGCTTTGTATGTCCTTTGTAACCTGTGTTGGTGTGTTTCCTTTTGGGCTTCCCGGCCTCATATCAATTTCTCTGTTTCCACAGTTGGCGCCCGAATAGGGACCCTCAAGATTGATGCCGGATCATTGAAGGTTGACGCAGACTATCGAATCGGGATCGGACGGTGTGATTCTGCGGGCCTGACCGATCGAGACGCGATACCTCGGCAGCGCTGTACGATCCGATCCTTGGGCGATAGTCGTGCGGTCTGACACGGCATCTTGACTAGGGTCCAAATCCGAGGCGGGCAGATTTGCCGAAAACACCGAACGCAGGTAAAAATTCGTTAGTTGAAGTCCTTTGTAAACCGTACGGTCCTCCTTAGGTTTGGTCAGGTGCAGTCGTGACCCGGCTCTTAATTTAACCCTGACAATTTGAATTTGGCGTATTGTATCTGCAGACACAATTATTGGACCAGGTAGCACCAATTCTTTGAGAAATGCCTGGGAAATTGTCTAGCTGCTTTAGGGCTCTGTTCCGCAGCGATCGACAATCTTTGGAATTTAGCCGTCCGGCACCACAGGAGGGGTCGCCGGCGTGTACTATGTACTGTAAGTATGGCATTGGTAGTATTGTATTTAATGACATTTGGCACAGACAGACCAGAAATGCCTCCGAATTTCAGTGGCCAATCAATGGTAGTTTTGAGATCCCCCGAACAATGCCGAAAAGGCATTGTTGTATGACAAGGAAAAACGATTAGAAGAAGCCCAGAAAATGGATAGAGCTTTCTCGCTCGAGGTCCAGAAAATTTACCCCTCTAAAGATTTCCATGTTTCCGAGGAGTTTATTGAGAAAATATTGAATGAACGGAGGCCTGATTCTTCAGCGCCACCTCCGTATGCTCCTGTTGTGGGCACCTTGCCCGTTCCTGCTATTGTTCCCGTTGCTATTCCTACTCCCCCTGCACAGCCTATTGCTCCTAGTTCTTTGGTTGTCGCTCCTCTGTCTATTACTCTGACTCTCTCCCCTGCACCCTTGTTAAGTCCACCTGCACTTTCGATTCCGGGGAGCCCCGTGTTCGTTAAAACAGATTCCGGTGCAGGGTCAACAATTGTGACTCGTAGTACTGTTCCTGCGGGCAGGAAACAGGAACTATTTGCTTGGGCTAAGCATTGCATGGAAAAAGGTGATCAAACTGAGGCATTTTCAACATTATCTAATTTGCTCGATTTTCCCGAGAAAAATGTTTTTATTGAAGGACTGGAGATTCACTTAGGGGTAATGTGGGGTAGATTGCAGACTTTGGATCTCCCACAAGGGGTGAGAGATCTGAATGCTTTGGCACTTTCGAGGGACACAGAGCAGAAAGTATATGGACATGTTGATAGGTTGTTTGAGTTTAGGAGGGATTTTGAAAAGTTACAAAACGAGGATGATGAGGACGATAGGATATATGTACAGAAACGGTTCCTTTCGTGCCGGAGATCAGCACCTGAGGAAGTACGAATTTGTACCAAAGACGCGATTCGATGGATCTTGGATTCATCGATACCGCCAGATGAGGTGTATGACACATACAGTCAATACACGGTAGAGATGCAAAGAAAGGTAATCCAAGTGATGGTACAACACTTACAGGAGGAATGTATAAGGAAGAAGGTTGGTTGCCCCATAGAGTTATTAGATATTTGTAAAAGAGCTTTTTCGCCCGACACTTCTACAGCTGCTTTAGCGCTCGATTTGGCCCTATTGCTCAGTAAGCGGTCGGAGGTCCCTATATCTCAGTTGCCTATGAGAGAGGTCCCTCCAACCCTTGTCCCAAAAGCAGAAATCCCCGCCGACGCGGCGGCTGGTACTCCCGCGGTGGATATCCCTGCACATTACGTATCGCAGTTTGTTCACGTCCCGTTCTCTCGACAGGAAGTGAACACGATTAGACAATCAGTCCCTGATATTAGGAAAAACCCGACAGGGTTTTATAAAGAGATAGAATCCGTCTTACAGTCTTCTGTGTTCACCTTAAGTGACATGGACTTATTGTTTCCAGTGCTTTTGCCAGTTGATATATGGAAACAGATACGGACAGTAGATGATGTGCCGGGGCTAGGGGATACATGGGTAAATCTGATTAGAATAGATGGGGAACGGCCAGCTGGTGAGAAACCACCCCAGGTAATACTTACCTTACCTGATAGAATAGTTGCTAAACTAAAAACTATAATCCCAGAAAAAAGGATTATTTGGGACAAGCTTACGGCCTGCGTCCAAGGGAAAACTGAAGGTACTACTGAATTCTTTAATAGATTTGAACAGGTGTTCTCTGACTTCAGTGGACAGGATTTAGGCACAGAGTCGGGGAAGAGGTTGTTTGTGGACAAATTTGTACGTGGATTGTTGCCCGACATCCAGTCACAAATTATGTCCTCAGAGAGCGCTTGGCAGGCAAAATCTCAGTCAGAGGTTTTGCATATGGCTCAGTATTATGAGAATCGGGTTAATAATGAAAAAGAGAAAATCGAAAAAAGAAGGGGCGACTTGAAGACTAAGGTATTGTTGCAGCAAATTGTCAGAAACCCCAGAGGAGGTACGACACAGACTAGAGGTCAGTACATCCCAAGAGGAAATACTCCTCCGAATTTTATAAATATTAATCAGTGTGCTTATTGCCGCCAGGAAGGTCACTGGCGAGCACAGTGCCCTGCCCTTCGTCAGAGGTCAGGAGGCACATTTGGAGGTATGGGTAGGCGACCAAGGGGCCGCCCCGGAGCAGGGGGCCCTGATAGGGGTCAGCTTCTACAAGATCCACAACAACCTTTTTCACGGGAAAATCAGACTCCGAGTATGGACTCGAGAAATATATTTGATCACCCTTCTGCTGCCTATCTTTCTGAAGAACTTCCCTTTGACGAAGTTCTGCCTTAATAGTATTGCCCGAAGCAGCGTTTGGAACCTTTACCTATTCCCGTTATTCAGAAGGGCCCCTACGTTGAATTATTGGTGGGGAATAGGAAACACCAGTTCTTGATTGACACTGGAGCACAAAAGTGCTCCATTGACCATTCTAGGGTTCCAAACATCCCACTGTCAGGGCAAACAAACGTTTCTATAGGGTTCTCTGGTATACCAACTGTTTGTCCGGTTTCTGCGCCGGTATCTGTTTCTTTGGGTCCTTTCACAGACCAGTGCCCTTTTCTTCTTACTTCAAACTGCGGAGAAAATTTGCTAGGGTTGAATTTGTTAAAGAAACTGAATGCAGTGATTCATTGTTCCCCTGACGGAATAAGATTAACAGTTTCACCACAGCAACCCTTTAACTCCCAGTACTTGACCCGACCTCTACCTCCCGAGTTTGACATTGTCCCGGAATGTTTGTGGGCAATAGACGACAATGATGTCGGGATATTACACATCGAGCCTGTTAAGATAGTCTTGAAACATGGGGTTAAGCTACCGCGCATTCCGCAATATAAAATTTCAATTGAAGGTGAGCGTGCTCTGAAATGCATTGTCTCCGATTTTGTACATCGTGGAGTGATCGAAGAGATAACAGGTAGCTTATGTAATAGCCCGATCTTGCCAGTATATAAGAAAGGCGACAATGCAATTCCGTACCGGTTTATAATAGATCTTCGTGCTATTAACCGGGTGGTAGCCCCACAATTTCCAATCGTGCCTGATGTAACGACGATCTTAACAATGATCCCTGCTACGGCTACACAGTTTAGTGTCGTAGATTTGAAAAACACCTTCTTTAGTATTCCGATACATGAGGAGAGCAGGTATTTGTTCGCGTTCACCTTGGGGGGACGCTCATTTACATTCACAAGGGCACCTCAAGGGTATACTGAAAGTCCTAGTATCTATAGTAGAGCCTTAAAGGAGCAGCTCGACACCCTTGAATTGCCACCTACTTGCACGCTGCTTCAATATGTAGACGATTTGCTCTTGGCTGCAGACTCTGAGAAAGCTTGTAAGGAAGGCACTATATTGTTGCTTGTTCATTTAGCTGAAAATGGTCACAAAGCTTCACTTAAAAAATTTCAATATTGTTGCCAGGAGGTTGCCTATTTAGGCTACCTCCTGTCAAAGGAGGGGAGAAGATTGACACCTGAACGAATAAAACACATTTCTGGCATGTCTGTCCCAAAAACACAGAAGGAAGTCAGAGCCCTGATAGGGATGGCATCCTACTGTAGACTGTGGATCCCGAATTTTGCCCTAGTGGTAAAACCGATGTTGGCTTTGACGAAGAAGGGCATTTCTCTGCCACTGCCATGGGAATCGGAACATCAACGATCATTTGAGCTTCTCAAAACCGCGCTGTGTTCAGCACCGGTTCTGGGTACACCAAATTACGATAAGGCCTTTGTGTTGTTTGTGCATGAATGTGATGGATGTGCTTTGTCTGTGTTAACACAGGAACATGGAGGGAAGAATAGGCCGTGCGGCTATTATTCCTCCGCCCTCGATCCTGTTGCATGCGCTTTGCCGCGATGTCTGCGCGCTGTTGCTGCTGCCGCTGCGTCTGTAAAACAGAGTGAGGGGATGGTCCTAGGCCACGATTTAATTTTGATGGTACCTCACTCTGTTGATATTCTATTGAATAAAACTCAAACGCAACACCTTACCTCTGCCCGGTTGACAAGGTACGAATTAGTCCTATTTGCTCCTCATATCCAAATTAAAAGGTGTTGTGTTCTCAATCCGGCTGAACTCTTACCTCTCCCGCAAAATATTGTTTGCGGTGATGAAGGATCACATGACTGCCTGTATGCCACCGAACAAGAAACAAAGGGCAGGATAGACCTCTCAGATACTCCTTTAGAGAATGCGGAAGGGGAGCTGTTTTGCGATGGCTCCTGCTTCAAACTTCCGAATGGCACATCTACAGCTGCTTATGCAGTTACTACTTTGAACAAGATTGTTGAAACTAAAAGGATTCCGCATAACTCCGCGCAGGCCGCGGAGATTATAGCGTTGACCCGCGCTTGTGAGCTCTCCCAAGGGCATAGAGTCAATATTTATACGGATAGCCAGTACACCTTTGGGGTGGCTCACAACTTCGGAAAACTGTGGTCGGAAAGAGGGTTTCTGACCTCACATGGGACCAAGATTCAGCATGGTCCCTTAATAGTACAACTACTTTCAGCGCTCTCACTCCCTGAACAATTAGCGATCATGAAATGTGCAGCACATCGCAAGGTCATAGACAATGTGGGCAGAGGAAATGCTTTTGCAGATTCGATAGCTAGACAAACAGCCACAGACCTTAGCACAGACATGTACACCTCAAGGGAAGTGAGAGATGTTTGTATAATAGATGAAGGCATTGGGTCTGTGCGAGACATGCAGACTGATGCCTCAGTCGAAGAGTCTAGGAAGTGGGCTGAAGGCATGGGAAAATTGGATGACGAAGGGTGTTGGGTGGACGCATCCAACGGGAAATGGTTGCTTCCTTATTCTTATGTGTTAGCAATGGTTACAATGGCACACGGTCCAACGCATGTGTGTGCCCAGCAAATTACGAAGATATTACAGCAGGTTTGGGTGAATGATAAAATTTTGGAAACTGCAAAGAGACATGTTCAGAATTGCATGATTTGCCTGCAGCACAATGTGGGTAAAGGGACAGTGACTCCAAGGGGAAGTTTCGGGCCCCCCTCTGTCCCCTTTGAAACCATTCACCTTGATTTTATTGAAATGGAGCGATGTAATAACTTGAAATATGTTCTTGTCATCATTTGTGCTTTTAGCAAATGGGTCGAGGCTTTCCCTGTCAAAGATGCTACCGCTATGACCACCGCAAAGATCCTGGTGAAAGAGTACTTCCCTCGATTTGGGCTCCCGAGGATAATTTGGTCAGACAACGGCCTCCATTTCATCGCAGCCGTAATGTTGCAAATATGTATTGCCCTAGGGATTGAGAAACGTTTTCATTCAGCTAGGCACCCTCAAAGTGCGGGGTTGGTAGAGAGACACAACGGTATTCTGAAAAACAAACTTGCAAAAACATGTGCCGACACTAAGCTAAAATGGCCCGACGCTTTACCTATTGTGTTGTTAGCTATGCGCACCACACCCCAGACTAGAACTGGGCTCTCTCCGTTCGAGGTGGTAATGGGAAGGCCTGCTAATATCTGGGGTCTCCCTAAACCTAAAGCCCTGAGGGATGTGGATAATGTATTGCTCATAGATTACTGTAATCAATTGACTAAAAATCTGTATTTCATTTACCACCAGGTGAATGCTGCCTTACCGGTACGGTTTACGGGCCCAGGACATGATATACTACCCGGTAGCTGGATCCAGGTGAAGGCCTACGAGAGGTCTTCCTGTCTTGCGCCTCGCTGGCGCGGACCCTACCAGGTATTATTGGTCACCAGGACGGCAGTGCGGGTGGCAGGAAAGAAGAACTGGATACATGCAACACACGTTAAGAAGATCCCTCACCCGATGCCACACGCTACAGAAGAAACAGAACCCCTCGCTGGTGCTACAATCTCTGATATCGGAGTAGCAGGCAGCATTGTGAGTGCGTCGGAGAAGTTCTCTGAGCCTGAGGAGCTCGGGGAGCCGTCCATTTTGTCTCTGCACTCTCTTGATCAATCACTTCCGGAAAATCTAG
Source organism: Ambystoma mexicanum (assembly GCF_040938575.1). Lineage (NCBI taxonomy): Eukaryota > Metazoa > Chordata > Amphibia > Caudata > Ambystomatidae > Ambystoma > Ambystoma mexicanum. The sequence continues at coordinate 993,685,743 of NC_090928.1, forward strand.
TTTCGAGCTCTGCGACTTCCGTCGCCACCGACACGACGCTCCCCTCAGGGAGCGACGATACTTTGCTTTTGGATTCAACAAACTTGGGTACCATCAGGTACAACCTTCGACCACGGAAATAGAACTACGGCACGAGTATCGTGCATCTGGAAGGAAAAGAGTGATTGAAGTACTGTCTTTCTTTTTTTCGAACGAAGAAAAGGAGGGTTCTGTTGGCTAGGGTTGGGAAGGACTAAGAAATCGCGCGGCCGAAGTGCCGCCAGCAACGAACATTGGGGCCGTCGATCGGGATGACCATGATGCCTGCCGCCTTCACCGCTGCTCCTCGTATTGAACTATTAGAGAAGGAGGTGACCAAATCGAACAATGAACAATGTGCCTGGGCCCCGAAAACGTACTGTTGTGTTCTCGTTCTGATTATTGTTACTTTTGCAACTGCTGCCGTGGGGCTTTGGTATTTTGAAGAAATGTATCCTTTGAAGCCTCTGTTACCGACCAAAATCGTACCAACTGTTTTGACTCCCTCTGTACACCTTCACACTCTGTCCCCTAGGGACTCTCGGCATAGACAGAAATATCATAGTAACACTTTGATGATAGTGATGAATGCTACGCATGCTATTTTGAATAAGAGTAATTGTTGGATCTGCACCCACTTACCACAACATGGGAACAAGGGACTGGGATGGTATATACATCCCTTACCTTTAACAACTTCTTGTTATGCCTCTCTTAGAGCACTCTTCTTTGGCCGATGGAATGATAGCATCTCAGGGAATTTCGATGGGACTAATTTGAATGAATTTGAAAAATGTGAATTGACTCCCCTGGGATGCTCGCTTTTCGCAAATAGAAGTAAACCTAACGTCGCTTCTATTAGGCCGTCTGATAAACTATCTTTTCCTTTCCAAAATCTAGTTTCTTTTAAGATGGCTCCGATAGGCAATAAGGATGCCATGCCTCCTTCTTATTCTGTGAATCATAGTCCTGATTCAGTTCCCTTCTGTGTACAAAGAAATGGCACTAGGCCAATGGGAGACTTCGAGCCTTGTGTAAATACTGTAAACTTGACTGGGGAAAATAGGCCTTTGTATGTAGGGGGACCCGTTTATTTTGTTTGTGGTAGTTTAGCTTTCCCCTGGTTGCCCAAGGATTGGCAGGGGACTTGTTATTTAGGGATATTGTTACCAGGTGTATTTATAGTCAGTACCTTAGAGGTATCTAAGGCTCGCCCGCGACGGGATAATAATGGAGATACCCCTGGACAAGTGTTCGCGGATATAGCCAAATCAGTAGTGCCCTTTTGGGGACAAATAGCAAATTCAGAAAACATTAGGGGATTAGCGAGGGTGTTGGAGAAAACGATCAACCGGACCACGGACATACTTTACAATATGACCTTAGAGCAAAAAGCGATAAGATTGGTAGCACTTCAAAATCGAATGGCATTAGATGTCATTTTAGCTGAACGAGGTGGAGTATGTAAATTAGTGGGGTCCGCTTGTTGTGTTTTCGTACCAGATTCTTCGCCAACAATTTTTAAAGCAATTCAGAATTTACACACTCTCAGTTCTGAAGTCCATATCCCTGTAGGAGACTGGAACCTTAGTACTTGGTTTTGGGATTCTTTACGATCTTGGGGGTGGAAGGTGCTTTCTGTCATTTTAGGTATTTTAGGGATTCTGTTAGTTCTTTGTTGTTGTTTTCAATGCCTCCCGAGTATATGTGGAATGATGGGGGGATGTTGTGCTCAGGTAATGAGCGCAATAGGGCATAAGATATACACCCCGAAGACAGCATCTAAAGAGTTCATGTTGCAAGAAGTTCTTATGAACAACTTTATGGCTATTGACATTTCGGACAATGATGCGGAACCTATGGATGATAATGCCTTCAGTTATTTTCGAAAGCATTAGGAAATGATGTATTAGCACTTGGCATAGGCCAAAAAGGAGGGTCTGTGGAAATCGATATAATATTGTGACCCCAATCGCATTGTTTGAATGTATGTTGGCCTACGCCAAGTTGTCTAAAGAATACTATGTACATAGGTTCCGCGGCAAGGTCTTGACCTTATTGTATTGTGTAAGCCGCCATCTTGGATCTAGCCGCCATTTTAGGTACTCTTGCAGTGTGGAAGTCACCCTGAATCATAAAATGGAGGCCGAATGACATTTCGAATAAGACTCCGGCCATGGTGACCTCCACACACGTGAATAAATAATATGTCCGCAGGCCACTTGTTAGGGTCACGAACTAAGACCTTGTCCTCTCTTTAACCTGTGTGTAAATATGTAACTGTATCAGCGGAACTGATCAAATTATGTAAATTGTGTGTTCGACCTGGCTACGAACCCTAGCCACAGTTCAAAGAATGGTTAACTTGCGAGAGGGCTGGCCAATGCAGGACAAAACGTATAAAAACCCAAGCATCCCGATGATCGGTCTCTCCCACTTTCAGTGCGAACCTAACGTTGAAGGTTCGTGTGTTAGTCAGAGGGCCGAATAGCTATTCGTATGTCAATTGACTTTGGTAACTTTGTAACTTTGAAATAAAGCGCTTTGTATGTCCTTTGTAACCTGTGTTGGTGTGTTTCCTTTTGGGCTTCCCGGCCTCATATCAATTTCTCTGTTTCCACACTGAGGTCTTTCCTAGAAAAGTTTGCTCAAGAAAGGTAATGAGTTTGTTTGGGATCCAGAATGTGAGAGGGAGTTTCAAATGATAAAAGGAGAAATTGATTTGGTGAGGTCTTTGGCCATTTGTGACACCAGGATGAGGATTGTTATCTCCGTGGATACTATCTATTCGGGAATTGGGGCTGTCCTGATGCAGATTCAGGAGGATGGTCGAGTAATTATCGTGACCCATGCATCAAGGATGTTGAGTGGGGCAGATACAAATTATTCTGTGTTGGAGAAGGAGGCATTGGCCTGTCACTGGGGTGTGGAAAAGTTCCGGAATTTTGTGTGGGGAGCAGAAATTTTCATCAGGACAGACCATAGGCCATTGAAAGTAATCTTTGAGAAGAAGTGCCTAGAAAAAGTATCTAGGAAGGTGGCTTGCTGGGTAGCTTGGATGCAAGGACATACATTTGTAATGGAGGTGATTCCTGGGAAAGATAATATGCTAGTGGACCATCTCTCAAGGCTCAGTGAGAGTAGTAGTGAAGGTGGTGATTGTGGTGTGGAGGATGTGGTTACAGACATGGTATATGTGACGCATGATGTAGTTGTTATGCGTGATGAGTGGTTGTAGGAAGTGTCGGGGTATGCTTATGCAATACATCTTGAAGAATAAACACCAATTGAAGCATACCTGGTGTGTGAAGCAGCTTCTTTTCAGGTTGATATAATTATTTCCCCCATAGCAGCACTCTGCTTTTTATTATACATTCGCCAAAAGAAGTACCCCACATGCTAGATCAGTGCCCCCTTCCTTCCTGCACCTTCAGCAACTCTGCAATGCCGTGTCCTTGCCTACTCCCAAGGACAGGCGTCTTTCTTCAAGTGAAATCCCTGCTCCACAGTACCTCATGCCATGTTGTATGTCACTGGGAGATGGTAAGGATGTGAGAATTCTCAGGAATCTGACCCGGTCCATGCGGGCCCCCGTTTCAAAATAATGATAGAAAAGACAAGTGGCCTCTTCTGCAGGGCCCAGTCTTCATTATGCATTAAGGACTTGCTTGTATATGAGGCTGCAGGGCCCAGCCTTCATTATGTATTAAGGACTCGCTTGTATATGAGGCTGCAGGGCCCAGCCTTCATTATGTATTAAGGACTCGCTTGTATATGAGGCTGCAGGGCCCAGCCTTCATTATGTATTAAGGACTCACTTGTATATGAGGCTGCAGAGCCCAGTCTTCATTATGTATTAAGGACTTGCTTGTATATGAGGCTGCAGGGCCCAGCCTTCATTATGTATTAAGGACTCACTTGTATATGAGGCTGCAGAGCCCAGTCTTCATTATGTATTAAGGACTCGCTTGTATATGAGGCTGCAGGGCCCAGCCTTCATTATGTATTAAGGACTTGCTTGTATATGAGGCTGCAGGGCCCAGCCTTCATTATGTATTAAGGACTCACTTGTATATGAGGCTGCAGAGCCCAGTCTTCATTATGTATTAAGGACTCGCTTGTATATGAGGCTGCAGGGCCCAGCCTTCATTATGTATTAAGGACTCACTTGTATATGAGGCTGCAGAGCCCAGTCTTCATTATGTATTAAGGACTCGCTTGTATATGAGGCTGCAGAGCCCAGTCTTCATTATGTATTAAGGACTTGCTTATATATGAGGTCTTGAAATGCAGGGTGCAGCACGTGCTGCAGAAGACCTTGCTCTCGCTGCAGCAAGGATACATGTCCATATCCCTTCCTGTCACTGCAACACCACTGCACCTGTCCTATATAATAAGCGAGTGCATGCTTCAAGAAAGTAGTCTTGCTTCAATGAATGTGTATTTATTGGATTAACATACCTTATATTCATTTGGTAAATGAAAGCCCAGACCTGGAGACATGATGTCTGGTTTAAAGAGGTCCTTTTAGCCACCCTAATTGCATATCGCTCCTGCTGCGGGGTGCATTTGAAGCATTGCAGCATGAGCTGCAGAGAGACCCTTCAACCTTCAGCACAGCAGGGATATGCTTCAACAGGGACAGGACATGTACTTGTGTGGAGCAATGAAGCCATAGCTTGAATGCTTTCCCATACAGTGCATGAGTACAACATTCAGTCCTACTGTTCTGGTCAGCATTCTGGGGCTTGTAGCCTTAATGATCACTTTTTAAATGAGGCACTAACTCAAACAATTAATTATCAAAAGCATTACATTACAAATTACACATTTCTCTGTATATGGCAGGTGCTCACAAGAAGGCCTGCACATTTTCACCGTAGCAGGAGCTTTTTGAGCTCTACCAGCAGCAATTTAGTGCCCCTCCATTTTGGTCCATAATATAGCAAAGAAAAATCTCAGAAGGGACACTTTTCCCTCAAGGTCAAGTTCCATGAAAATGGTACTTGACCCTCCTCAAAGGTACTCGATAATGATAGTAGTCGAGTGGATTTTGATAAGCATGCCCAAGGTACCAGAAAATATGCCTTCTCCATCTGCATCCTCTCTTCCTTTTTCTCGTGTCAGTTTCTGCACAATATTTATAGTAATGTACTTAAATACTATTTAAAAGTTAATATTTGGTCATATAGATATTTCTTAAGTAACTAACTTCTGTAAAACTGTTTTTTTGGATTATTCTTTTGATTGTAAGTGATGAGTCCCAGCATATTCCCTCTTTTTTCTTATCTTCGTCACCTAACGCACAGTGGTATATATTTTTACCGGAATATTCGTTTTTTATGTTCACATGCATGGTTACCACTTGTAGTACTGCATCACGCTTTTTCACGCATTGGTGATAATGATAATGATGTGTTATTTATATAGCGCCTTAATCCAAAGCGCTCAAGTAATTAGTGGCCATCTTGGGGATTTAAGTGCAAATCTTAGCACACTTCTGTTCTGCGTACATTTCCTCTAGACTTGTGTCTCTCTTCTAGCGTGTATACTTGGGGAAGCGGTTCTCTTAGTTTGATTCATTCTGTTCTAGAAAGGTGTATATTTGATGGAACGAAAGGTCCTTTTATCTTGCAACCCCGTATCATTAAATTCCTTTTAGATTCTTACCATTTGTCTAACTGGGCACACACACCACTGGGAGTCTTTTACAGGACATCATTTGAAGGGATTTCCAACTTCGATGTAGGTGTTTTATTAGTTCTCTGTCTTTATATTTATCCATACACCAATTCTGATATCTGGCGTTCACTTTACAGCTCCAGTATTCTATTTGAAAACATTAGGTATTTTCTCTATTTTTACATTTGTCCAAATTAACTCCTATATAATCACGAGTTTACTTTTTAATTTCTACTTTGTTCGAAATTTTCCCTATTTATGTTTTTTAAATAAGCATTCATAAATAATCCTAACTTTTGGATTGCATCATTTGGAAGTTTGAGTCTATAATTGTTCCTGAAGGATGTTATTTTCCTTTTTTTTAAATTTGCCTGTGTATAATCACTTTGTGTTGACATCGAAAAATATTGCTCCTGATGAAGGGAACGCTCTCCCGAAACACAATAATGAATGCATTTGAACACAAACTACATTATGTTGGAGCATTTCTTTTTTAATATAAAAAGATACATGAAGCATCTGCTATCAGCTTGTTTAGATGTTTTGCTCTTTAAATATATATGAATCAAGTTATCATTTAAATTGAGTCTAATCTGGTCTCTTCCAGTTATATGGTGTGCAGGGACCCAGGTCTCGCTAATTTGAGACTTTCTTTTTGCATAGTTTTATAGACCATGTGGTATCCCAATGTGCAAACAATATTTTCGTGCTTACTGTAACTAACGGGATAGGTCGAAGGAATAAAAAAAAAAAACATGATGCATGATTAACTGCTATTGTCTCAAATAAATAAACAGCCTATGCATTGCCAATTGGGCAGGATCCCCTGATGCCCAGAAGCAAAGTACTATTCTTTGTTTTCAACAACTTCCTCTTGCGGCTAATCTAGCAAAGTGGACAAAGATAGGTAATGATTAGCAGTGTTTCTTAATGTGATGCACTGTAAGTAGAATTTAATGTACAGGTTCTGATTTTTGCCCAATACATACCAAGCCTAGAAAACAATTTTTATTCCTCTTTTATGTTCCATAGGCCTCAGGCAACGCTATGTTGTGCATTGTGTTCCTATGTTGTTACTTAATGTAAGAGCTAGCTGAGCCTCAGTAAAATACCTTCCTCCTGTTTCAGGTTGAGATCACATAACCTGGGCAAATATGAATATTGTGAACATGTAATTCCATTCTATAGTTCTGTGCTTCTTCCCAATCAGTAGGTTTAAGCATTCTACTGTTTCATAGTTGTTCCATCCCATTCGTAGGTTTGAAACCCTTCTCTTTCAGTATGGACATTTAACATGCACATGTATTCTCATTAATAAGTAGTATTATGAGACTGCTTCTCTAAGGGTTGCTGGTACGTTTACATGAGCCCACATCTATAGCAGCTGATGGTATGTTTCTAGGAGGCTGAGCGGCATTACTCTAAGGGCATGATACGTGCTTACTCAGCAGTAAGGCCTTCGAACTGGGAAATGGCACAGGACTTGGACTCAAAAACAACAGAGGGTTATATTCAGAATGTGGAAAAGGGGAAATATGCTGAACTCTTCAGGAAGCGAGGAGGTCTGCATGCAGCCTCAGTGTTACAGCAGAGTCTGGACGCTTCAAGAATGTTCTGGTCATTTGATTTGGCAAAGCTGGCCATCTGGGAATGATGGTGAACTAACAGAGACATGGAGGAAGGACTGAACGGGATTCGTTTCTGAGGCAGTGAAAGGTACCTTTTCCAGTACTCTCCAAAGCCACATCTGCTAACATTCTTTGACAAAGTTTCCTTCTCATGAGCATGTATTTTCCTAAAAAAGACTGTGTTTGGGGTGAGTCCGGGTTGCTGCCTGGAAGTTTAAAAGGGGACATGCTGCTGGTTTTTGTATTACATTACATTGTAATACATTGGGCCTCATTCGGAGATTGGAGGTAGTCATGGCACTATTTGTGCCATGACTGCTTCCAATAACAGTACCGGCACGGGTCTCGTTCAATGGGACTTACTGGTGTAGTCCGACCTTTGCAGGCACGGTAAGTCCCCATTGAAAAAAACATTTCCCATTCCCATTTGAGCCCCGATAGGGCTCAATGGGAATGGGGAAGTGGCTAATAACGGGACCGCAATTTGCGGTACCGTTATTAGCTCTGAAGTCCCTTAACGGGTCCCGTCCTTAACACCTGGTCAGACCAGACGTTAAGGAAGGGACCCGCTAAGGGACCTCGTAGTAGGGCGGTAAGGGATTACCGGCACCAGTCTCCTTACCGGTGCCCGGTATCCCTTACTGCCCTACTCGGAATGAGGCCCATTGTCTCTATTTCTTGATACTCTTCAAAATTATATCACTTGAACTCAGTTTCCTCTACAATTTGGTGCCATGACTCGGATTTGTTGCTGCTTTTGGAGAAAAGTGGCAGCTTGCGTACCGTCTCCCTCGAACCTCCACAGCACTGTACCCTGGAGGTAAGTAGTCTATTCCAAAACTCCAGTATTGTGGTGACAGGGAGGCTGACCATAAGTGGTATTTTCCTTTGGCTCACACAGGGGACCCGTTTTATGGAATAGCAAGCACAGATGGAGAAGGGTGGTTTGGAGAGCTAGGCTTCTTGTATATGTAATCTGTAAGGGTTGTCTCTGGTCAGATTTGAGAAAACACATGTGTGCACAGTTTTAGAATATATTACACACCTCTGTTGGGAGGTGGGGAGGAAAGATAGCTCGGGGCAACATGTTCATCTTGGAACCAAGACAACACAGCGCAACACAGGTTCGAATCCTGATCCCGCACTTAGAAACCACTCCTGCTGTTAAGTGCATTAAAAATGAACATTTATAAATGTTCTCAGTCTGTCAGTTAAATGTATGCAGTCGGGCAGGGACGGGTAGGAGGTTAGTGAGCCATGGGATTAACATCAGTTAATCAACAAATAAAAGTAGTCCACAACCAATAGTCAAAATGTGGGATGGCTGAACCAGCAGATGCCAGACACAACAGAGCTGAATGAATAGGTGGGTATGAACCTTTCCTGGTCAGGAATTAAGGACTGACCCTGTCAGTGGGTATCAGAAGCAGGAAGGGTGAGCCAAGGGAACAAGGGTGAGCCATGACTGAACAGCTTTCTTTCTATACATCCATGCCTTTAAAGGGTTTTGCATGTAACTGATTACTTCTTCCTCAGGGCCAGTTAGCAGTTTTTTCACTCTCATATCCCTGTTCTTCTTCACTCAGAGCCACAGAAAAGTGGAGTTTACCTTTGCTTAAGATTGTGGTGTTTAGCTACAGAGTTAGACGGTCTAGCCAGAATAATGAGTACGAGTCAGTCCAAGGAGGTGCAATGCCACCTAATGGTACATCAGCACACAACCTGTACACTAAATATGCTAATAGGACATGTGAGCATTTACAAGAAAGACATATGCTAATGTTGGACAATCACCTTAACCAATTCCCACTGGAGGATACTTTTGATGCCAACAAGATATTAAATCTAAAATGTGCACTGAAAACTAAAAAGGGTAAAATCTGCCAAAAACATTGGCGTACCTATTCCGTTTGGTACGAAGAGGAACGCGGTAGAGAAATTCCTCTCAATTGAAGGGATTAAATGATTAAAAATGTAAAAATCACATTAAGAATATGAGATCAATGCGTACATCGGTAGAAGGTGTAAACTAGGGGCTGACACCTGCTTTGCTTTATCCTCAATTAGTAAAAGATAAGCAGGATGAGGAACCAGTGGAGGATACTATTGATTTCTTTACCAGTGTTAGATCTAATCCCTAACAGTCTGCTCAGTCCACTATCTCAGTTACCCCACAGCTGACCACCCCACAGCAAGCTGACAACACAAAACTCTGCTGCTAAACAGGCAGCCATTTCCAGCTCTCAGGTTGAGCTTTTATTGAGAACAAAAAGCCAGGCACAGACCCTCCCCGCCCTGTGCACTTTACTCGAAGAACGGGCGATCAAGCAGACACCTATTTCACTCGTATGTATCATGAACCCGCTCAAGTAGGACAGGAATGATTGGAACCCACAATCAAGATTGGTATGCACCAGACTTTTCCAAAATAACACAAGCTCACTGCGTGCAATGTATCATCTGCCAACAAATTAATAATTGAAATGGGCCCGAGGAGTGCACCCTGATTTCTGGGCCCCCTTTGCAGCATACCAGTGGACTTTATTCAGCTCCAATGGAATCCATTTTATCCTGTCCACATCATCATTAGGCTGCAGGGACAGTAGAGGGATTTTCACAAGTTAGCCAAGATGTGTGCCAAAACTGGTCCGGAATGGCCGGATGCCTCACTGTTTGGTGCTCTTTGGTATTACAGTGTCTTTGGTATTACAGCAAGCATGAGAACGTGGTTGGTTAGTCTCTGCTGCATTTTGATTGTATGCCTTATGCACAGGGGTCAAGTCCTAAAAATTAAAGTGGGGGGACTCATCAACAAATGCAATGGGATGCGACATCACCAGAAATTAGCATATCGAGGTGAAATATGCACATTTAATTAAATTGGCTTTGCATAATCACCCAAATTGCACAGGACTTCATAAAATCAACACACAAAACCGAGAGAGAGGATATTTTCGTCTAACATTTTTTTTTAAATTTAGTTTACACTACAAACAAATCACCAAAAACAATTACATTTCAATCCTTGAACCATTATTATAAAAAAGGGAAATACAAACATAATACAATACAATCAATTTCATCCAATGAAAATCAAATCATGATAGGAAGAGAAGACACATTATAAAGCAATTTCAAATAATTCACTAACAGATAGCTCTTTTCCAAATATAAAAGGCTGCCCCAATAAAAACCTTTATCTCCCCCTCATAAATAACTGATCAAAATCGATCTGACTCAATCATTTGCAAATCATCAACTACATTTACATACCCTTTGTAGTAGCATTCCTTTAATTTACTACACATAGTTAAAATATGTCTTGTAGTCTTCACCTCTATTTTACAGTGCCTACATAATCTTTCTGCTTGGGAAATGTTAGTCCAAGCACCAGTTAATTCATTACAAGATAGGGTATTCAAGCATAATTGTAAGATAAATTGTCTCAGTGCCCTATATCCTGTATTTAGTAAATATTCTCTTGGGGTAACAGGTTTAAGACCTTGGAGAGCATAGGCAGCGTACCGTGTCTTAGTATAAAGGTATTTTTGATTTTCACACAAATCACAAATATTTGCTTTTCCCTTTAGACTTTTCAAAATACAGAGCACATCTTCTTTCACCTTAGGAACCTTCAAACCTAAATCTTCAAGGAAGGACAATACTGTATTTTGTAAACTCAATATATAAGTATTCATAAACCTGTCTTTACTTCTATGTTTACCTATTAGGTCAAGCAGAGTTCCTTCCTCTCCCTCCCCAAGTATTATTCTAAAATACAGTTTACAACATCCTATTTTACACAAAGTCAAGAGGGAAATAAGCCCTAGATCATATTTTATAGCTTCTATAGGCACAACATTAGGTAATCCTAAAACAGGTCTCCAAAGTTTCCCTTCAAGTTGACATAATGTACTCAAAAATTTACCCTCCACTGTTTCCAAGGCGTACAAAATACTAGGTATAATACAGCTCTTATATACCTCAAAGAAGCCTTATGGAGTGGCCTCCTTTACTGGACATGTATTTCCGTATGACAGTCCACTTCTTTAGTACTTTTGTATCTACCGCCTCTTGTAAAAAATGTATACTGGGATTACTCAAAATGGCATCCTCAAATATGGATACGCATTAACCACCTCCAAGGTAACGGAATTAATTTGCCATCTAGAGGTCAATTTTTTCTTCTCTTTCGTTGGTACTCCAAATACCATAATCTTGGTCTTATTAATGTTGATATTTAGATTGTTTGCCCCTGAATAGGAATGCAAGCCATTCAGCAATCTTTGCAGTCCTGCCAGAGTTTTATCCATTAGAATTGTACTGTCTGCGTACATAAGACCACATAGTGCTCTTCCCCCCACCATGGGGGGGGGAGTTATTTATAGCAATAAAACTATCCCACATATCTGATTTGTACAAATTGTACAGTATTGGCGATGTAACACATCCCTGCTTAAGGCCGGTATTTGTGCAAATCTCAGGCGATAGCACCCCTCCTTTACCCAGACAAATGGACACCGTGGTGTCTCTATACATTTCTTTCAAAAAATGAAGGATTCTTGGGCAGATCTTTTTACCCCTCAATTTTTCCCACAAAAAGTCTCTATTGACACAATCAAATGCTTTTGAATAATCTATAAAGCACACGTATAGTTTTTCCCCTTTGTCCTTTGTGTCAGCAATAATATGTTTCAACATAGTCGAATTGTCCAGGGTGCTGTGGCCTTTTCTAAAACCAGTTTGTTGAGCAGAAAGGAGATCCTTCTCCTTTATCCAGTTGTTCATGGTACCCACTAACAGGGAACAGAAAATCTTGCAACTTCTGTCGGCCATTGCTAGCAATCTATAATTATCAGGCAATTTTCTGTCCCCTTTTTTAAAAATAGGGATAACAGTGGCTTTCCTCCAACTATCTGGAATAGTACCCATTTCCCACACACCAGTAAAAAGTTGGAGAAAAAGAGCTGCCAATGTTTTAGGGTTTTGTTTGATAACAATATTAGCCAGCCCATCCGGTCCCGGGGCCTGAGGCTCGCGAGGATTTTATTTTTGAGATGACTTTAAGGATATCAATAATGTGAAAGGGAAGATTATGTGTTCCATATGGATTTCTACAGGTAGGATTGGCAGTGATGTGACTTATCTTGAAGAAGAGATTAGAGATATAGTGCATCCAAACGTCCTGTCCCACGTCATTATTTTCTTTGTTGTCATCCTCCATCAAGAACTGGTGCTATAAGTCCCAACATTTTTTTGAGTTGTGGGTTTTACATATTTTGTCAGGAAAAGACAAGGTCCACAACAAACTACCTGCTAATGTCATATTTGGCTAAAGATTCTGTAGGCCAAAGAGGCATGTACAGTCAACTATTGTCTTATAAACAAATATAAAGAGGATAGGGCCGGGTTTTACAAAAATATATATCAATTTTATTTAATTAACACATAGTAAAAAACTGGACACAAGGAATAATGCCCATTCAATAAAAACCTTGACAACAATTAACATCAAAATCACAACAGAAAAACATATGAGAGCTGGTATTTTTTGCCGACAGTAACAAATCTGTTGCCAGCCATAATAGAATATCCCCCGTGACAATCAAATCTCGGGGTCAATAACAGTTATATATTCTTCCTATTACGGCTTTCATTAGGACACTTGCAATCCAAGTTAAGCAATTGTTTGGATGTTGCTTTGATGGTCTTTAAGCATTTATAACCAGCATATCTCTAGGTACTTTTCATGGTCGTCAGTTCCAATTCTTCTATTTTAGAGACCAGCTTTGTATTTGGTCTCTAAAATAGAAGAATCGGAAGCAAGATGAGACAGAGCATCACATGTTCGATCCCCGGGTCTGTGCTTAGAAACCTCTGGGTATTAAGCGCATTATAAATAACCTATCATATCTCCACCAAGGTGAAGAGCTAGCTGTGGTTCCCGCAAAGGAGCATCATGCCTTGGCAGTGGGTGGCAGAGGTTGTATTTCTGGGGGCCTTGCAGTGCAGTGTAGACTTGATATGGGATTTATTCCACCTGCAGCTAAGTGTATGAAGGGGCAGGTTATTCCTGCAGGCTTTGTCCTTCCGCAATGGATTTCAGATGAAGAGTATATTATACAACAGCATTCACTGCTAGCACTGCTGATACACAAACTGCAGTGAACCAGAAAGCCCCTGTTACTGTTTGAATGACTATGGTGTCTATCAAACTCAAATGGCCTTAACAAGAACATGTGACAGACCTGGTTTTGTATTATGCCAATAACTAGTATGTGACAGAGAACAGACGTTTTTATGAGCAGGTCCTCGGGTGGAATGCAGTGAACACTGTCCAGCTGATGGTGAGGGGTAAGGTTTCTGAGGCAGACCCCAGTGGCAGTAGAAGATATAGGGGTCCCTTCCCAGACCCAATGGACATGGTGGCAGTTGTTGCTATATTGAAAGTTACATAGGTAATTTCAATTGATCCCATTCGGTGTTGCCCATATTTTCAACAATGCAAAATAATACCACGACAGAGTTTATATCCTATTTGTATTGTACACACAAATATGTGAACGTGTATGTCTCTTGATATACGTTTTTATCAGGCACTAGAACTCACAATGTGTTTTGGCATGAGGAAAGGAAAGGGTGGTTGAGTCCTACTATGCTATTCCTTAAACTCCCCCACCCCATTATTACCAGAACCTTTTGGAAATCATGCCACAGTTTGAAACATTCAGACATAATCAGGCAAACACACCTCATAGAAATTGCAGTCGGCGTTGAGAAAAGAGCTTTCCAAACCACATGCCGATATGTCACCAGGTGCAGTCCTTCAGATCGTTCTGTGCGCCAATTGAAAGCATTAAAACAAGAGCTATTGTTTCCCTGGGAGTTGATCTAACAAAATGTCTTGTTGTCTCACCAGGTATAATGTGTTGTTGACGGTATTATGTCAATAAGGAGTTTCTGAACATTTACTCTGCTAGACCACTTTAAGTGCCCCAGAACATGTGTTTTATTTTTAGGATGAAAATATGGAAAATTTTGATTGTGACAGAGTGCCTTGGCACACAACAGGTCATAAAGTATATAAAAACCTTCATAATCCGGGGAGAATTCACCCGTGCGTACTCATATTGTCACAATAATGGACGGGTGCACCCTCAACGTCAAACAACAATCCTATTTCTAAACTCAAACAGTCCCTCAGCAAAGGCTCTTCTGCTGCTGTGTGCCAGCTATCCCTAGGCCACGCTGATGTGCCGCCTATCTAATAGGGTAGTCAGAGAGAGAGTCCCTATAACTGAACTACACGAAAAGAGTATATGTAAAAATTGTTTGTTTGGAAAAGAAGCAAATAGCAGAGTTAGGCTACAAAAACTAAAAGGGTACAGTCAGGCAGGGATACTTCTGGAACGTTATTCTACCCTTCCCTGCGTGTGTACCACACCATCTATTTGGATATGCCTCTGGGCAGTGCCACCCACTCACAGCGCCCCTTTTGACTTGCCACTTCTAACACTGTATCCTACTTATTGCAAAGGGATATCTTTAAAAACGTTTCGGTGATCAGAACACTTGGATGGCACCTTCATCAGGACCTAAAAAAACAAGATCGACTCCACGTCGTCTCAAGACAGTCTAGGGGTTCTGCAGGTTAATGTTGGCTGCCACCCTCCTCTGTCAGGAGACCTATCGTTTTGTCAAATAAAGTTATTTTCTTCTTTCAGTTGACCTAAAAGGAACCGAACAAGGGACTTATATTCAATCCTTAACTGGTTAAACTACTAGTAAATACACTTTAAATTGACAGCCACAAGCCACAAAATGCTTAAAAACAGTCCACACCAGATCAGACCAGAGCCATGTGCTAGGATTTCGATGCCTACCTGTCATTGTGTCACATGGAGTTACTTCTAGTTCTCTAGTATGGCTCACAGGTCATTGGGCTTGCCCTTCCCTGAGTGTCATCAAAGCCATGAGAAACTCACGGGAACTAGGTAAGGCCCACCAGTTACCTACAATAGAAGTGCACGCCATTAAGATATGTCCACATAGTCGAATTGTACATATTCCAGGGCAAAATTATGAAGCCTATTACACACTTCACCTAGGCCTACAGCCAAGGGATACAACACCTTACTGCCCCTTACTACCATTTCTATATGTTGTTATCAACTGGTTCCAAATTAACAGGCTGCTCCAAAGTTCCACGGTCTAGTGTCTGATTAGCCAAATTGCCAGGAATGCAGTCTTGTAAAATATAACTGCTGACTCAAAACTGACCTTTGTAATACAAAATGCCCGTTAATCCTCGCTGTTAATTTACAAAACATCCCAAAACGAGTACGGCACCTCAGTGTATATATCGACTAACAATGATCGATGTATATTACCTGCAGCACCCTGACTGCGGGAGACACTTCTACTCCTCTGCACGGAATCTGACACCACGCAAGCCACCCCTATCTCAATGTACTATTGTGAACGTCTCATTCTTTGCAACACACCAGCTGGAGCGATACTCTACTTTCGAGCACTGGCACCCTCTTTATGTGCATTTGTCTGCCAACATCACTGCACAGGAGATGGGTGATCGGAAGCAGTGTGAGCCAGAAAAGCACTTTTCCATATCAATGAACTAGAATGGGCATATGAGCACATGCAGTAAAACTTACAAAGGACTGTTTTTTTAAAAAAAAAATCAGAGGTTAAGACCATGCCCAAAGCAATACGTACTGTCTACAAATAGATCCGAACACCTCTCAGACACTCGCCCTTAGGGATCTGAGACCAACTGCCCACAATCCTTTGCAAGCTCCCTGCCTCATTTGCAACAAATGACACTCACAATTGTTTTTTTGAAAAAATATGTGTGTAATTATGTTTTATTACAAACAACATTTTCTTTAAAACCTTTTAAAAAGATGTATAACAAACTTATTAAATCTCAAAGTGTTAAACAGAAAAACCAAAGAACAAATTCTATTAAAAAGAAAACCAAACAAAAAAGTCCTGTGTTAAGACCCCAAAGACTACTGTGGCATCGATATCTTTCTATATTGAAAACCAAAAACCATTACTGAAAGAAAAAAGGTTACTGAAAATTAAATGTGATTTCATATATGATCATTATCAGCAATACAAAACAGTACATACAATTATATACTAAACCAAACAGATGACACACAATATATTATTAGCATCTATGTGGGTGTATAGTTGTGATGTCTAATCAGGAATCTCCTAAACAAATAACGGGATTCTTTGAATAACTCTGAGTACAATACAGCTTGCAATGCCTTATTAAGACTATGGCCCCCATTACAACACCGGCAGTAACCAATGGCGCTATTAGCACCATGGTTGCTGCCGGTATTGTAACGAGTCCGCCAATGGTAAATGGGGAAATACTGCCCCATTCCAAGGTTGGCGGGGCGGTAATTCCCCATTTACCATTGGCCCTTCCCCATTCCCATTTTTGCCCCATAGGGCTGAATGGGACTTGGGAAGGCGGTAATTACGGTACCGCAAATTGCGGTACCGTAATTTCCTTGGAAGTCCCTTTGCGGATCCCCACTTTAATGGCTGGTCCAGACCAGCCGCTAAGGTCAGGAGCCGCGAAGGGACCTCGTAATCAGGCATTAAGGGTTTAACGGCGCCGACTCCTTTTACGCCACCGTTAAACCCTTAACCGCAGGGTCGTAATGACCCCCTACGACATCATTCTCACAGTTGCATTAACCCAACATGTTTCATTCCCATTGCCCTTAGAAAGATTGTTAACGGGAAATTCATCAGGGGAGTACTTTTTACTCAACAATTGGCATGTCCATAACTGAATGTGTTCAGTATACGTTCTGTGCAACTTGATGCAAATGGGAAATTAGATCTTTTTTAGGTGGCTCGCAAACCTAAAATGAGGGGGAGAAAAACAACAGGGCAAATCAGTTGCGTTGCTCTACGGCAAATAATTGTTTAAATAGTTAGTCTACCTCCTGAAATAAATTCATAACTTGAAGACTTACCTCACTGCCAACTTGTAAGTAGTAGCAGGGGTAGTGGAAATTCTTCTTGTGTGGAAGGTCTGCTTTCTGAAAAAGTGAGGTAACAAAAAAACACACCCGGTCAACAAGGCGATGATAACTAAAATGTATTTCAAAAATGGTCAAGTGACCCCACCCAAGCTACTATCCTGCTATTGTAATTAGTAACCAACACAGAGCCTTTTCTATTTAGTGGGCAAGTGTCAAAACAATCTTTTAGAGAGGCCCGATTTTCTTTTTCTTTTGCACTATGCAACACGTACGGTTCTCCGGGGTACTGGTTCTGGCACTACAAAATTTATTACATCTGGGGAGTGACACATTACCATGGATTTTACGATTGTACCTGTTGAAAAAAAGTCGGATTTTAAGATGTTAAAAGGGGCAAAGAAAGGCATCATCAGTTAATGTTCAATGTTCTTAAAATGTAACCTACCGCTATTTAACTTTTAATAGGTCCCCAGCCGAAGTATGGCTTGCATGTTATAGCTACGACCATATACGGCTGTTCAAAATTTTCCTCTCTGCCGTCGCACTATTTTTGCAGTCACTCGGACTCTTCTGGTAAAACAAAAAAAGCAAAAAGTCAACTGTTGTAATTGTCGTCCGCCTTTGAAATCACTGTGCTGATTATTCTGTTTCACTAACATTGTTTGTGGTTTAAATCTAAAGCGTTCTCTTTTTCTTACCTATTATGTATTGTGGCGTGGACTCCAGCTCTTCCCGACGCCTCCTTGCTGCAACATCCGTATCTTAACTACGTGACTACTGCGTGTACTGTCACGTCTAGCTGTTTATGCGGTCGCGTCATAAGAATGCATGGGCACAAACGACGGTCAACCCTTCCAATGTTCCGTATGTTCCTGTTGTTATATGGTATTAGCGTTGAAGTTAGCCATCTTGAAAGGACTCAAACTATGGCTATGTTTGTTCGTAAGTGATGTAATTTCAACAGTAAACACACGTAACAACACATTTCTATAGTATGTTTATAATCTGTCGTTTTTTGTGCCAGATGTAAATATTTTTTGAGTGTGGTCTCCATCATGTCATATCAATTTAATAAACTAGATTTTAGAGTCCAAATTGTATCTGTGTATAAATAATCTTGCAAAAACAGCCGTGCTTGTGGTACCCGATTTTTCCTTTTGCCCACCGTACTTTTTTGTCTCTTACCCATGGGCTTTTTCTCAATAGTGATCCATAGTAGGTTCTTATTTATTATGGCTATTCCACATAAAATGTGAAACATACATGAGTTCTCCAAGAGAGAGTGACTTATAGATTTTAATTTTCATTTGTCCAAACCGATGGCATTGTTTAGGAAGGATCGTCTATATTCTCATATCCAATGAAAATTGTATAGATTCTAATGTTTTTCTAACTGACGTTTATAGTGTGTTCCAATCTATAAACTAATTGAGTCCCAGTTCTACAGAGTTACAAAGATAAATTAATCTTTGTTCTTTGTCAAATAAACTTTTCTTGTTTAAGGCTAGATCTTCTTTCTGGTCCATCTGTGATAGTACACTCCATGTGAGAGATTCTGGTGTATGGTCCATGGCCAAAAACTGTCCTACCAGTGGAGCTGTTATATTTTTGTTTCTTATACAGCTTTTATGTTCTGTGATTCTTGTCTTTATTTTCCTTTCTGCCATTCCAATATAAAGTTTTCTTGCAGGGACACCAAATCATATATACCAGCATTTTCAAATTGCAATTGGTAAATTGTAGCTGTTGCCAAGGTTTTTTTAGGCCCAAATCTACCTCCTTTGTACGTTTTGTACTGGAACAGCAACAGCAACTTCCACACAGTGTATGCCCAGTTGGTTTAGGCATCCCCCAAGACTCAGTTAGGGACCTTTGAGATGGTTGCAAAGAAATATAATTTTGGGTGACCAGATTTTTATGTTTGGGCCTCTCTTAAATGCACATAATGGTCTGGTGATCGGACACTCTCCAGAGTCTAGAATGTGTCAATTACGCTTAATAATGGCATTCACTTTATTTGAAAGTGTGTTGAATGTGCTAACAAACACAATTTGTTCATTATGCTTTGATATTAATGCAATATTCTAAGAGGGCTTGCCTATTGTTATTCTTTGCTCGTTTGTGAGCTCTCTTTACAATTTTTTCTGGGTACCCTCTTATTTGCAATTTTGAGCTTAAAGTCACTGCTTCTTGTTCGAAAATTGTCATGTTGGAACTGTTCTGCTTGAGGTGCAAAAATTGCCCCACTGGTAAATTCTCTGTGATGTGGCTGGGGTGGCAACTGTGAAACTGCAAAAGGGAATTTCGGTCAGTTGTTTTGTGGTACGGTTTCACTTTTAATGTATTATCAGTAGTGTCAACCCAAATTGTAATATCGAGGAAATTGATTTCAACTGTGCTCATTGTTGCCATGAATTTTAGGAATTAATTTTGTGCATTGAGCCAATTCTTCAACTCTTCAAGTGTGGTTGTGGCTCCGTCCCATATTAACAAAATATTGTCTATGAAGCGCCTCCAGATCTGTAGATGGCGTAGAAATGGATTGGTAGTGCTATAGATCACGCTTTTTTCAAAATATTCGACAAACAGGTTGGCAGCAGATGGGGCCACAGACGACCCCATCGCCGTCCCGTGAATTTGTTGAAACAGTTGATGGTTGAAACTGAAATCATTTTCTTTCAGAGACATTGTTGCACACCATAAAATGAAGCTGTTTGGACAGTCTCCTTCAGTTCTCTTAGTAAGGAGTACTTCCTCTAAGACCTCAAGAGTTAAATCTTGAGGAATGCACGTGTAAAGAGACACTATGTGAAGACTCACTAGCATTTCTTGTTTGTTGTCAAAAGGGTAATTTTCAATCAGAGTTATGACTTCTGTGGTGTCTTGTATGTATGAATACATTTCCAGTAGAAAGGGTTTCAAGTACTTGTCTGCGAACTTTGACAATGGTTCGAGCTGAGATCCTAAACCAGACACAATCGGGCGGCCTGGAGGGTTGGATAGTGACTTATGGATTTTTGGCAAGATGTAAAATTTAAGTATGGATGTTTTTTTTGCCATTAGAAATCCATACTCCTGCTTACAAATCCATCTTCTTTCCAGAGCTTTCCTTATTTTCACTTCTATGATTAGTTTCAAACGTGCTGTAGGATCTTCTTGAATTTTCTTATAGAATGATGTATCATCTAGCTGTCTGGTGCATTCAGAAATGTAACAATCTCGGTTTAGTAGCACTATTGCTCCACCTTTGTCTGCCTTTCTCACTACAATTTGTTCATTGTTTTTCAATTGTTCGAGAGCTTTTCGTTCATCACGGGTTAAATTTTGAAAAAACTGGGTATTGATGTTATTCTTTTCTAGTAGTTTTAATTCTGCTAGAACCCATTTTTCAAACACTATTGCTTCAGGTGTCAAACTGGAAGATGGAGGATGGAAATCTAAGGGATTTTTTAAATCACTATTGTTTTTTTCACCTTCAAAGCTCTTATCTTGGAAGAATTGCTTAAGATGGATTTTCCGAAACAGTTGGTGGATTTCTGCTCACATCCTAAAGCCATCATAACTTGTAGTAGGCACAAATCCTAGGCCTTTATTCAGCAGATTCTCCTCTATTGTAGTGGGGATGTAACTGGACAGATTCACTAGTAGCCTCTGGTGCTTCTGGTCTGGCATGGGGCATAATCCCAGTCCTTGTTGTGCATCTCCTCCTCTAAAAACGTTGTCTCTGCGGTGGAGGGCCTTGTCTACCTCCGGAGGGTCTGTTGTAAATGGACCCTCCACTGTTGTTCCGTCTGCCCCTACCTTGTTGTCTCACAGGACGCCCGCTATTTCTCTGCGTTCTAAAATTAGAGGAGCTATCTTCTCCGGAGGATCCTGATGAGAAAGAGGTATTCCCAAAGTGGACTTTCCGTTGTTTTTGGAACTTGATTGTCTGTTTTTTCAAGGGGTCATACACTTCTTGGGTGTATTTAAACGCTTTCTCATGTGAAAATTCAGTCAAATCTTTTTTCATCCTCTTAATTCTTTCTTTTGTGGTGTACTCTTTAAACTCTGTCATTTCCTTCATAATTTCTTCTAATCTACGTTTGAAGGTTTCAAGGGGGACATGTTTTTTTTATTTCGGCTTCCATCTCTGAGAGGTCTTTTGAAATTTTGATAGACATGTCACTAGCTGTGTCTATAATGAGAATCAGCCAATCCCTCCCACACCTGTTGGCAATGTAACTCCATTTTATAACAAATTCCTTGTTGTCTAAAAACAACCGGGGTTCGTTATGAACAGTGAGTCCTTGGGGGAGGGTACTGGCTCTTAAGTATTCAATCATGATGGAGGCACGTAGCTCCGTCCTGATAAGATGTTTTTTGAGCTGTAATAATTCGTACCAATTACTAAGGTTTGAGATCAGTGAGCCTTTGCCTTCCTCTGAGAAGATAGATGCTCTGGCTAGTATCTCTGAGACATATTTGTCATGGAAACTAATCACTTTTTCGGCACTCATTTTAAAGCAATTTTCAACAATGGGCATGCCTTAACATAAATTCTTAACAAAGTTGTGATAAAACACCCGTTCTTCTTGTTATGGGTGGAATACATTCCTATTCTTTACAATTCTTTCTTATTATGTGATAGCAATTTACCAATTGTACTTTGTGTCCACCTTTGACCGTGGTGTACCTCTCGCACCTCACCTGTGCAAAAACACAGGCTCTTCCACCCTATTTTCCACAAAGTCCAAACCAGGGGACTTAAACTAAGGTCCTGCGGGGATACCGCGCTAAATACTGTAAAACTTAAAAAGGACTGCTTTTTTTAAATTAGAGGGTAGGACCATGCCCCAAGCAATACGTACTGTCTACAAAAAGATCCTAACACCTCTCAGACACTCGCCCTTAGGGATCTGACACCAAATGCCCAAAAACTTTTGCAAGCTCCCTTCCCCATTTGCAACAAATGACACTCACAATTGTTGTTTTGAAAAAATATGTATATAACTATGTTTTATTACAAAACATTTTTTTCTTTAAAACCTTTTAAAAAGATGTATAACAAACTAATGAAATCTCAAAGTTTAAACAGAAAAACCAAAGAACAAATTCTATTAAAAAGAAAACCAAACAAAAAGGTCCTGTGTTAATATGAGCACATGCAACACTTTTAAATCCCCCTAATCCATGGGCAACATCTGTAACGGAAAACACAGAATGGCTTCCCCCAGCAGTAGTGTGAGCCAAGCGACACTCCTCCAAGCCATTAGACTTAAGTGAACAGCATCTATCAATTACACAGCTTCCAAATCTATGTGCAATGCCAAAGGCTATGCCACGGAAAGTCCATCTAGATTAGCTTGTCTGGTGTATAGGTTTCTGTTCCGAGTGCAGCGCTCACCATTATTGGCATCACCATATATTATGGATAGCTTCCTCTACCTGTTGGCACCGGCTGGAAAGACCTACACAGGTCTAAATCCATACTCACAGACCCCCATCCATAGGGACTCTAGCAGCTCTATGGTACTGGCTTATATTGTCATTCACCTCACCAGAGTAGCCAAACCATGCAATTGTATATTCTCATTGAGTCCAAGAGTGTCCGAAAATCTAGCATTGTTCCCACTAATTACATGCAGTCAAGGCAGAGGGATGACCTACCAGAAGAGCAACTAGTAGTGAATGTATCATCTCAGACGTTGCCAAGTATGGAAATACAGGTTGTACAAAAAGGACTTTCTTGTGTTCCTTCACTACCAGATCTGATCCTTTTGAGACGGGGATTGAAATTACTCAGTTTATCAAAAAATAAAATTGAAGCAATTTCTTTGCTGATCAGGAAGATCTCCGAGAAGGTGACACGACAGGACTACATGTACCATCATGGTTCTCTACCTCTCCCCAATCCATCACCCCAGAATCGTTGACCTTTGAGCAGGCCATCGAAAAAAGCTTGTTGAACCGGAGGGAGCAATCCCCTTTTTACATAACAACTGCACAAAGGAGCAATTAATGGCTTTGTCTGCTATGCAGACAAATTCAAACATCATTATTAAGTCAGCTGATAGGGGTGGTGCTATAGTAATTATGGACCAGACTGATTACCATGAAATGGTTATGTGTTACTTTCTGACCAGTCATGCTACAGCAGGAGAGTGTCGAACCCCACCAATGAATTGATGGTTTTAATACCTCCATCATTGAGGAGGCGGACCTGGAGGGTTTCATAAGCAACAAGGAAACTGTCTTTTGGACACCACAGTATCCTAGATTAACCATGTTGTATGTGTTACCCAAAATACACAAGCACCGGGATGACCAATAGTGTCAGGGATAGGTTTCATCCTGGAACCTCTATCCCAATATCTTTACTACTTTGTTAAGAAGGCAATTTCCATCATGCACTTCTATGTGAAGGATTCAACAGCCATGCTCAATCTAGTGAGGGCAATAAACTTCAATCCAGAAATCCAATGTTTGGCTACTATGGATATTGACTCCCTGTACACTAAAATCCCACATGAGGCTACATCACTGCCTATACAGAGATACTTAGAGCAAGAACCAAGGGAGGTACTCCCCTTTCTCATTCTGCAGCTAACTGAGATAGCCCTTACTAAAAACCTTTGGGGCTATCAGGACCAACTTTATGATCTGATCTTGGGTACAGCAATGGGGGCACCTTTTGCCCCAAGTCTAGCCATTATCTACGTGAATGAGTTTGAAGAGGCATGTATTTACCCACCCACAAACCCTTTCGTGGAGTAGATTGTGATATGGTGGCGCTATATCACTAACGTTTTTTTAACCTTTGATGGCACATTTGGTGAACTGTTACAGTTCTTTGCTTGGATTAATGACCAGGATTCATTTTTGAAGTTCACTCAACAGTACAGTAAGGTTGACAATGACTTCCTGGACATAAAAGTTAGAGCAGTTGATTTGGCACTGATTACTTCAGTGCTTAGAAAACCCACAGACCGTAACGCATTACTCCATTATAGGAGTTATCACCCTCAAGCCTTACGAGAAAATCTCCATTTGGCCAATTTCTACGCTATAGACGAACTTGCTTAGAGGTGAGTGAATACAAACAACAAGCTCAGGCACTAACAGAACACCTTATGCAGAGAGGTTACCCACGAAATCTGGCAACAATAACTGCCAAAAGGGCCTGAAATATACTGAGGGATACCACTCTGTGGCAGAGAGCAAAGGATAATGGGAATGAGATGATTACAGCAGTCTTCAGTTATTCACCATTTTTCAGAAGAATAAAGAAAGAGATCTTGCGCCTGTGGCCTATACAAAATACTGGCAATACTGTCCTATCAAAATCTCAATTTGCTATCAAGCAAAGACAGAACATTAGGGACAGACTGGTACACACAGCTGACTTGGAACATCCCCATTCATCGACACAAAGAGAACTGTGGAGTGAGAGGGGACTGACGGGACATGCTCCATGTGGCTCATGTGCCGCCTGCCCACAAACCAAGCAATCAAACACACTTAACATTCGATGGAAAACCCCATGGATTCTAAGGGTTTTCACTAACTGCAATTCGGCAGGGTTCTTAAACATGATCACATGCCAACTTTGATATGTGGGCATAACAATAAGGCATGTAAAGAAGAGGATTTTGGAACTTAAATCCTGCATCAGGACAAAATAATATCTGCCCCTCATGTCAGCCATCTTCTGGAGGCAAATCACACTGCATATAGTTTTGAGTGGGCTATCCTGGAAAAGCCCCATGTGCCCTGGAGACAGAGGAATCTTTCAGCAATACTGTTAAAGCGGGAACAATGCTGGATTTACCACTTAAAAACAGACGCTCTTGGCCTCAATGAGAATGTACAATGTCACTGCACTGGTGAGGTGAGGTGATATGATATGATATGATATGATAAGATATGATATGATAGTTTATTTATATAGCGCCTATACACAATGTGTTTCAAAGCGCTTCCTGAATGACAATATGAGCCAGTAACCATAGATCTCCTAGAGTCCCTATGGACGGGGGTCTGTGAGTATGGATTTAGACCTGTGTAAGTATTTCCAATAGGTGGCAACAGGTTGAGGAAGCTATCCCTAATATAAGTAGGTGCAAAAAATGGTGAGTGCTGCACTTGGATCAGAAACTTATACACTGGACAAGCTAATCCAGATTGACTTCCCACGGCATAGACTTTGGTGTCACCCATAGCTTTGGAGGCTGTGCAATCGATAAATGCTGCAAATGTCCACTTAAGTCTAACGACATGGAAGAGTATCGCTTGGATCACACTTTGATGCCATTCTAGTGCTATGTTGCATATGCCATTCTAGTTCAATGATATGAAAAAGTGCTTTTCTGATTCACACCACTGCTGATCACCCATCTCGTGTGTGGTGGTATTGGCAGACATACCCACACAAAGATGGTGCATGATAAAGCGGAATTAGAGCATCGCTTCAGCTGACGTGTTGCACGGCATTATGCGTTCCCCCTAGTTCTTTAAGATATACATTTCCCTAATTCCTGAGTGGCTTGCGTGGCGTCGGACACCGCGTGCAGGCGTAGTAGTCTCTCCCACACTAAGGCTACTGTGGGTAATAAATTCATCATTCTTAGTCGATATACAGTGAGGTATTGTGCTCATTTTGGGATGTTTTGTAGATTAACACCAAGGATTAACAGACATTCTCTATTACGAAGGTCAGTTCATAATGACACTAAGAGATGGTAGCAAGGGGCAGTAAGGTGCTGTATCCCTTGGCTGTAGGCCTAGGTGAAATATGTTATATGCTTCATAATTTTGCCCTGGAATATGTATAATTCGACTATGTGAACATATCGTAATGGCGTGCACTTATATTGTAGGTAACTGTTGGACCTTACCTTATTCTCGTGAGATTCTCACAGCTTTGATGACACTCAGGGCAGTGGCAAGCCCAATGACCTGTGAGCCATACTGGAGAACTGAATGTAACTCCATGTGACACAATGACAGGTAGACGTTGAAGGCTTAGCAAGGTGGTCTGGTCTGTTTTTAAGCATTTTGTGGTGTGTAACAGTCAATTTAAAGTGGTATTCCTAGTATTGTAACTAGTTAAGGGTTGAATGTAAGTCCTGTCTTTTATGTGTTTGGTTCCTTATAGGTCAACGGTAGAAGAAAGTAACTTCATTTGACACAATGATAGGTCTACTGACAGAGGAGGGTGGCAGCTAAAATGAACCTGCCGAACCCGTCCAGTGTCTTGAGACAACGTTGGATCAATCTCGTTTTTAGGCCCTGAAGATGGTAATATCCAAGTGTTCTGATCACTGAAACTGGGTGACCAACCTTTCTACAGATATCCTTTTGCAATAAGCAGGATACAGTGTTAGAACTGGCAAGCCAAAAGGGGTGCTGTGAGTGGGTGGCACTGTCCAGATGCATATATAAATAGATGGCGTGGTACACACTCAGGGAAGGGTAGAATAAAGTTGCAGAAGTATCCCTGCCTAACTGTACCCTTTTAGTTTTTGTAGCCTAACTCTGCTATTTGGTTCTTTTCCAAGCAAGACATTTTGACATATAATTTTCTTACTCTCTCTCCGGCTATCCCTATTGGATATGCAGCACATAAGGGATAGCTGGTACGCAGGGGCAATAGAGCCTTTCCTGAGGTACTGTTTGAGTTTAAAAGTTGGATTGTTGTTTGACGTGTGACAGAGTGCCATCTGTGAGGGCGGAATATCAGATAGATCTGTCTCTAACAGAGAAACAGAAGAAGGATTTAACAGGATTTACTTCTGATACAGTGAAGCACACCATCACAGTACTGTCTAAGGAAGAACATACTCACTTTCTCAGATCAAGTTACCTTCTCGTCAGCACATATTTTCAAGACTGCATCGTGGGTGAGTGCAGCTTGCTGCCTCAAGGTTTAGGAGACATGCTGCCTGCTTTGTGTTTCATTGCTATGTACTGTTTGGGGGCATTTGGTCCAGCTTTCTGTCCTGGGAGATGAGTGTGAATCCTGCACGCAATTGTGGGTTTAAAATAGTAAGTTGGGGGGTATGGAGTTATCCTTTATAAACAGAGGTAGTTGGTATCTGGAACCAGCTCGAAGTATTTGGGTGTCTACGCTAACAATGTTTGCTTTTCTTTCTGATTTCTACTTCAGTAAGGCTGATCCAAGCATAATCAGTGTTTTGGGTAAGCCCTCTTCTCATCATTGGCCAGCTCTTTGTATATTGGCAGCTGGAGATCGAAAGGAGTGTCTCTTCTGCTTTCTTGTGGGATGTCTGGTTCTTACCTACGTTCCTTACCTCAATACCTCTTTGCTGCAATACCTGCAAAAAGTCTGGATTGCTACAATGTTTTTCAATGCCAGTGTACTTTTTCCTTCTATTGGTAACCAATTCCGGGATGCACTTTCTCTACCTATTCTCTATTGTTCTGGGGTTGAAGGAGGAGAAGAAACAGGTGTTTCTGAATCTCAGTAGG
Source organism: Ambystoma mexicanum (assembly GCF_040938575.1). NCBI lineage: Eukaryota > Metazoa > Chordata > Amphibia > Caudata > Ambystomatidae > Ambystoma > Ambystoma mexicanum. The sequence continues at coordinate 993,713,572 of NC_090928.1, forward strand.
TTATGATACTTGTGTTTATTCACATGCATGAAAGAAATAGCTACATAATGTGTCTGCCAAGGTCATGGCTTCATAGTAGAGGGAACATCCGAGGTTAACGGTTCCTTTGACCACATGTTCCAGTGTGTTTCTGGACTAGTTATGTAATCCTAAATCTTTAGTATTTACATCGCCAAATTTTGGGACAGATTGTCACATGTTTCATGTCAGCTGTAATTTATATTCTTATCATCTGACCACATAATTTTTCTTCAGACCAAGCCAAGGTGGGTGTCATGATTGGAAACCTCATTTACTAGGCTGTTTCCTTGTTGATTGCTCCTCGTCAGGTTTTAGATTACTATTTGCACTTTTTGGAATTGTTTTCACAGATGTTTAATAGATCTGATATTTAGTCCTTGGCAGAGGAGGCTTGTGTGATTTACAGCACTGTGCCAGAAATAATCTCAGGTTGTTGTGCAAATCCACAGGATCTGCAATTGGACTCCACAGGCCATGGTGTTCATTAGAGTTAAACTTGTCTGAAGTTTCTTTTGCTCTGCTCGCATCAGAAGATGCAGCTCAACTGTGTAAACTGACGCCTACAAAAGCTGGCTCGTTGCCCATGCCCGTTGGCATCTGTACAATCTGGTACGAATCCCAAAGGATACAAGTGAAACAGTTCTTTCAAGGCCAATTACCGCCACTTCGAGTATACTGTGGTGCCTTTAGACCTCTGTAACTCTCCTGCTGCATTCCAGCACTTTATTACAATATGTTCCTTGACATAAGTGGAATTTATTTAGGTGTGTATCTGGATGATATACTCATGTATCCTGCCAACAGATAAGATCATGCCCGACATGTATCAGAAGTACCCCCGCGTTTGAAAAACTCTGTCTTCATGACACATTGGAAAAGTGCCAGTTCCACAATAAGGAGGTGGAACTGTTGGGCTACAAGCTTGTGCAGTAGGAAAATAAAAAAGTGCATGTATGATATGATATGCACTGAAGAGAAATGAAAAGTGTAAAACTGCTTTAAGATGCAAACCAATATTTAAGTAGCTATGTTAGTCAGGTTAGGCCTACAACGTTACTGGCGCCTGGTTAGAGCGGTGAACTTCGTTTCCAGTGACGACTGGAGTGAACAACTTCCACTAGCCGTATTCGCCCATCAACACCTATTTACTGGTATCTGCCTTTTCTACTGCCAGGTAGGTTGCCTAACTAACATGTTCCCTGCCCCGCTAGCCAGAGCCAGGCCCCTCCACGCAGCGCACGAATTAGCCAGGAAGATAATCTCTATACACCACACAGGCCAGGCCAACACATATTAACACAAGCCAAAGATAAACACGAGCAAGTGCCCGATCCGACAAAATGACTAACTCATATCTATGAAGTTCACAATCACATCTGAAACTCAACCAAGAACATTCAAGTGCTGCAACCGTACTGTAAACTCAAGCCACACTTTGTGGATTATGAAACCCGTTTGCACACTGGATGCCAAAGTGCTACTGCCCAGGCATTGGCGGGTGCATCGTGCGTTCAGTGTGTCCTACCTTGAGCCTGCTCCTTCTGTACGGCAGCGCACTACCACCTCTGATATTGCAGTTCCCACTTCTCCTGAAAATCAATCTGTCCGCGATTGCTGCATGCAAGGGTGAACGCTTAAATACCTGATTCACTGGGAGGGTTTAGATCTTCAAAGGTGAGCCTAGGAACCTGCCCTTCCTGCACAGTGCCTGTGACTCTGTCAGCTCTTCCAATAGTTCCACTCGAACCAACCAGAGACGTCATTTGAGGTTGGCCAGGGGTCGCCCCTGTGGTCTCCCTTACTAGCCCCCAAAAAATGTTTTTCTTTTTTTAAAATTGAAGCTCCTGGGCTGTGGCCAGTGCCATGTGGCTCTTTGTTTCTGGAGTGGCTGGATTTCCTGATAAAGGTTTATTTCAGGCACACTTCAGGAGGTGGGTCACCTATTTAGTCTGTTCTTAAACACCTCAAATTCACAATGCAGACAAAAACGTACAAAAAGCATTTAGAGTAGAATAAGCACCCGTTTCGGACTAAGGGCCTTCTCACGAGTTGTGCGGTATCCCGGTGGGAAATGCACCAGGGATACCGCCAAATGATATTAGAGTTAATGCAACACGGTCCGGCGCAATTTGCGCTGGATCCCGAGTTGTGGTGTCGCTGTTAATCCCAATGTATTCCATGGGGCTTTATGGGGCTATACGGCGCTATTACCACCAGCGGTAATAGCGCCAGCTGTAATAGTGGCAAAAATGGACAGAAAGGGAAGGTTTTTACCTCCTGCAAAAAGCTGGAGGTAAACCTCTCACTTTCTGCCCAAACTCGGGATTGGGTAGAGCGGTAATGTGGCAGTAATAGCATTACCACCACATTTTTACTGCTGCGGCCAACCCCTGATGAGGTCCTATGTATTTTGCTTTTCACAAATTGCAGTTATAGAATGTTTCTTTTCTGACATTGTCTCTGTTACGATCATCACAAGACATTCCATCTCAGTGTCCTCGGTCACTTGACAAAATCCTTGTGCCTAAAAGCTTGTCTATTGTGCAGAAATGTTTGACCATAGTACATAAAGGGGCCCTTGATTCATTGTGCCACAATTAATGCTTTGTTGTAATGTGTCTATCTTTCCTATCTCCATGGCATGCTGTTCAGGATTTTGTTTGCATGTATGAGATAACGAGTGCCCGGAGTACGGGATGCCAGGTGAGTGCGCTGCTTTCCCTGTGCTACTCTAAATTCATTAATACACAGCTATGAACCCTCCCTGTGGTATGTAGTATGCTAACCTCTGACGCCTGAAACGTAGATCCACGCAGGCTTGATTTGTGGCGAACTTTGCACCAGACCTGCAGATGAACTGGCCTGCTGTTAAATCTCTGGTATGCAGTTTAATAGTATCCACTACAGAGTGTAATTTGCTTTCTGACTCTGTAATTGCTAATTTTATCATAGCCGGTAAGATAGTTATAGCTGGTAAGGTAGCTCAGTGGGTTCAGTGCTGGCCCGCTGCGATGCGTGTGTGATCAACAGGTTCAAATCCCGGCAAGGCCAACTCAGCGTTTCATCATTCTGAGGTCGATAAATGAGTGCCAACACAGGGTGGGTGATATTGTATGTATATTTGTTCTATATAAAACGCTTAAGCAACTGTGCTATATGATAACACACCATTATCACTTGGCTTTGGACGTCTGCTTGCATTCACAGTAATTTGGTAACATGGGCCTATGCACACTGATATTAATGATACATAGGGTGATCCATTCTTGTATGAAATGTATATCACATTACGGTGATATCGTAACCATATTTTTCGTAGTGTACTTAAGAACCATGCTATGTGATGGCAGTTCCTGTTTTGTGAAGGGGAGAACAGTTGTGTTTCATCGCTTGCCGTGATATCACTTCAGGGTGGGGTCAAAAATGTTTGTGATGTTACTTCCGCTACCCCTGTCATTTTGGTGAAATGATATCCCTGCCACCAACCTGCAAAATCATGGACCTTTGTGGGTGAGGGTTCTGTCAGGAATCAGGTCACGTTTTCGCACAGGCATCTGACAGCACAGGACTCAGCTCTCCTTAGAAGCACTGGAAGAGTTAACCTTGTCCGATGTTTCTCTCTCATGCTCAGCTCTCATAAGAAGAAACAGATCCCCTGGGTAAACTACTGTCTGAAAAAGTCTCCGTGCATACGCCCTTCACCTCAAAATGTCACTCGAAAATGGTGTCTCAGCTGTGATGATCCCATGTTTGTTTTTGCCACTTATTACTGCTGACATTTATGACCAAGTCCGCTCAGTGTCCTGCCTACCCCTCTCTAGAGTTCCTTCACCAGTGTTGGCCATCCACCAGATGGCATCCTTGGTGATGTGACGGTCTATGGCAGAGTGTGAGCCAATGGCCATTGGCGAGGGCTCTGGCAAGCCTGGTTACTGATTACTCTTCCAGTACCACTGGCGTTCCACTGCGCACTGATCCGTCCCAGCTCTGCTTACCTCCATGTTGCTTGCTTGCAGAAAGATGCCTGCTAATGTCTCACCCATTCGCCTTCCTGACACACCTCTTTTATCTCCTAAGGGAGTGTTTGGGAGGTGAGGGGGTCAGTGCTGAGAAGAGATGCATAAACCGGACTCAGGGCAAAGTATGTCTACAGGGGTCCCAAAGAAGAAAGGGTCAGTCTGCAAGAGTGGGCCAACATCTATCACTGCGCAGACCAATGGAATTCGTCCTACTGATCGATCCTTTTGTACAGGAGGGAAAAAGGAAAGGTGGATGCTAAGGATGTAGGGAGGGTGCTTCTCCCAGGGACATTATTTTCGCAAAAGTGCAAAGGGTTATAGATGTGACAGCACATACCCGATGTCACATAAGCTTTTGACTGGTGATATCATAGGAATTGAAGTCATATGCCCTTTGGTTACACACCCGGAAGTGTCATTTCGGATGTAAAAGCAACTTAAATAAGTATAGGATTACTAACAAAAAAAATAGTTACTAAACCAGACAAAAGACTTTTTTATCTTCAAACCATATTTTGATTTGCGGGCTGCCATCGGATGCCATGGGTAGATTCATGATATGTCTAGGGTAAACCCAGTAGAAACAACATAGCTAAGGAGCACAGCCTTCATGTGCTAATGCAGTCACATATGTCCAGTTCATGGACTCTTTTCATTATTACTGTCTCTCACAGCAGGCATAGTCCTTATATGCTTAATTCCGCCCCACATGTTTGTGTACTACTATAAGGCCCTCTTTTGCTTGTTAATATCTCACATGCGAGGTATGTAATACTATATGAAACAGACATGTCCAGGCACAGCCATCATATGCCAAGTGAAGTCTCCATAACCGCAGGAATGACATCTAATGCCACTTAATGTCTCATATATCTGGTATAGTCGCCAAATGTGAGGTTCCGCCTCACATGTGCAGGTGCTACAATCTTATCCCAAGTACATCCACACAAGCTTCAGAAAGGCCAGGTAACGCCTCCCTTGCTTGGCATAGTCAGGGTCTCACCTGCCTAGGTGCTGCCATTGTATACAAGGGCAAGCTCAAATGCCCCAGCAATGCCATTTAATGCCAGTTGATGCTTCATATACCTAGTAGACTAGGTACAGATTGGCATGTCCAGGTGCTGCCATCATATGCAAAGTGCAGTAACGAATGGCACAGAACTCCATCATGGCCACCGCTGGATTTATAGGCATTTGGATTTGGTGTGCCTGCCTTTCGGATGGAAAGCCCTGCTGTGATTGGGCCCCTCTTCCATCAAAGGCCAAATCAGGCGAGCCGGTAGGTGAAGCCGGCCCGCCTCCCATGGCCCGATTTTAAGACCCCTGTCTGTGCCTGTCTGGACCAAGGAGGACCTAAAGGGCCCCCTACCCCACCTCAAACTATGTTTCAGCCTCCAGATTAATTACTACTTCGCAATGTTATTGTATTCATGGACATCTATGCACCCTGCAGCTCTGCAAGTGAGTTATGGCTGAACTCCTCCACTAATCTCTCCTGAACCTTTTACTGTGCCTTGACACTCTACCTTCCTTGCCTCAACTAACCCATCTCTTCTCACACTGCATTTGTGCCTCCTTTCTTCAAAAACAATTTTATGTGTGTTTACTTTTTTATCTGTGAACCTCCTGCATTTTGTCTCCTTTTTTAAAAAGAAAAAAATGATTTTAGGTGTGTTTACTTTTTCTTATTTGTGAACCTCTTGTCTGTTGCAATTCTATTCCTTTCTGGTTTGCATTTATGCCTTTGTGACTACTTCTACTAGACCACTTGGTGAGTTTAGCTAGAACTGTGCTGTGCAGCCACTCTTCTTTCATTCCTCGACTATCCTCTGCCGCCCCTATGGCTCTCTCCATCTCTCCTATTTTCTCTAACTGCTACATTATCACTTATCCGGGTGGGAGGATAGCTCTGTGGCAACGCATGGGTCTTGGAAGAAAGACCACACTGAGCAAACACACGTTAGAATCCCAGACCCGCGCTTGGGCAAAAAGACAAAAGAACAAAATGAGCGTGTTATAAATAACTTGCCCTTTCACAATGAAACTAGCGCCTAGATACCTATGGGTTATGTGCGCTGCAACTAAATGCAAAAATACAAATCCAAATATCCCCCTCTCTCACAAAGTCTGGTAGGAATAAGCACCTATATCAGCACTTCCTCTAGAGAGGTTTTCACTGATATCCTCATCTCTGTCCCCTCTCCAGATCTATGGACCCCCATCTCATCTAATCCCTCTTTCCTCATCCTCTACCATTAATGGTGGCACCAAGTGGGCACCAAGTGTGAAGTCCTCTTGGCTGGCTTCTCCTCCTCAAACTGCTTCATTAATGTCTATCACACAGGCACTATCCTAGTTCAGGGTCCACAACCCAACCTCCTTCTCTATCACAGGATCCTGCCTTTTCTCATTAACTTCCTTCCTTCTCCTGCATCTCCCCCTTCTACTCTCTCTCTCCCTTCTCTGACTGGTGCCATGCCCTGTAAACCAGCTCAGAAAACCTTCAAAGGCACAGACCTCCTCCACCTGGTGACTCTTAACGCCCACTCAGCCAACAAACACACCACTGAAATCTGCCTCCTTCTTGAAGACATTGACCTCGACATTCTCGCTCTTACCGAGACATGGTTCAATGCCAGCTCAGTCACTGATTTTGACTCCCTCCTCCCTGACAGCTGCAGGATCATCTCCAAGCCTCAACCTCACCACACTTGTGGGGCGGGGGTTGCCTTAATCTGCACTGAGTGGGTTCCTGCTTCCATCTTACCCACCCAGCTCCAGTCTTTCTTTGAGAGCCTGGTTTGCAAGTTGGCCATCTCTCCCATCACCACCCTGACGATTGCTACCATTTTACTGGCCTGGTGCTTGGGAGTTGGGCGTGGGACTCTGTACTGGGGGGCCTTAAATTCGGAGATAATCTTGTGGAGTTCCCTGCTGGTGTTAGGGGTGTTAGATATTCTGTTCCACCAGAAGACTTTTTTTTCTTCAGGATTTCTGCCTCATAGGCTTGATCTGACTGGAATAAGCAGCAGCTCTATTCTGGGGAGATGGGTCGGAGATGGGTGTGAGGGTTGGTGGGGCAGCCATGAGTGGCGAGGGTAGCCCGGCAAGCACTTAGGCATACGAAGACCGTGAAGGGTTGAGGACGGGAGGTCAGGGAGGTTCCAAGGGCGGGTGTTGGTGGGCATGGAAAGTTATGAGGGGTCTGTGAGGGGGTGCAGAAGGAGGAGTCTAGGAGGGTGGGAGGGGAGTATTCACCCAGAGGGCTGGACGTTTGGAGGTTGTGGAGGGAGGAGGGTGAGTGGGCATATTTGAAATCACTGGCTTATTAAAACCATAGTATTTATTTCATTTTTGCGTAGAAATGTAAAAAATCAATAAGCAAATGCAAACACCAAAACTACTGGCTTTCCCAATGCTAGTTCTTGTTACATATTGCAGCTGCTGATGTTCATATGTGTTCTCTTCTCTGCTTTCGCTCACTGGTATGTTGTACTTTCTCTCACATTCCACACCTGCACTCTCTTTCTTCGCCTCCCTTTACAATCTGTGTTCGGGAGCATTCTAGGATCTGTAGTTCAGTAAAGTTCAGTGCCGACTAGGGCCTGAACTAGGAACTGAGTTCAGGAAATCAGAGGCTGGGAATGAAGCGAGCTTGAGGGTGATTGCAACGTGAGAATCGAGGAGTTTGTATATGATGGCCTTTTATTTCAGGTGCCCATAGAACCTATAACTAGTGAGGTATGGGTGCTCTCTAGGTGTGTGATGCTTTTTGTATTCCAATTACAAAGTTAGGTTTGCATTATATTTGTGAATTGGATTAATTTTTTCCCTGCTTTGTTTCCTAAAAATGGTGGGTGGAGGCGTGCCATGTAATTTCATCCAAAGTTCTCTTTTCCAAAGCCTCCAGTTTACTGCTGTTGTGTTCCGGTTAACATCAAGTATTGCACTCAGTCGGATGCCTCACATCCTGGGAAATAAATGGATTAAACCAATTGAATAGTTGGTATTGCTCGCAGTTTCCCAGTATAGGTTGGTGAGAGTCGGAGGTGAGAGAATTGCTGCAGCAGCAGTTAATGGGGTATGTTCAGGGATCATCAGTGTTGAAATTGAATTAATTTGCCTTTTATCATTTGTGTTTAGAATTAAAATCAGAAGTTGACAACACATAAACCGATTGATGAAGTGTGAAAGTGTGTTCAATTGTGAACAGTGAGTTTGGAGGAGGCAGAGGACGGTATCATGCCTCTAACTCTGTAAAATATAGAGGTTGCACAGGCCCATTGGACCCTCTGTGATTTAACTTCTTACAAAATGTTGAGTTAAATAATCATACTTGGTAACAGTGCTAACATAACCTCTCCTGTTCTGCTAGTTATAAACCCCCCTCTGCATTCTAAAAGTGTTATTTCAATCTCCAGGACCTTTCAGGAAAGAGATTAAGACACGTTTATTCAAGTGGGGAATTTTCCACACTCTTCTCTATCCCTGCCTTTCTCATTCTTGTAGTTCTCCGGGCTTTGTTCTATGTCTGTTGTCATGTTTGTCTGGGTTCATTTGTTGCACCCTTAAGCCTCCGGGTCCTGTAGAGTGCAATATAAATAAATAAACTAATGTTTTATTTTTTAGAAAATGTGAGGAACTCCAATAACATGATCAGAAGACCCCTCACTGAATTTCCATCAATTACATTCTCACTGCCCATCATGGACTATCCCCAGTGTTTCTTAGTTCTGAGTACATCGCTTTGGACTTGGCTGTGTTCAACTTACGCTGGCACCTCTTTGACTGATCTAGCTGTGCTACATGGGGCCTGATTCTTGCACTCCTTTCAGGCTCTTATATCAAAACTATGCCTCATCTACAAACAGGCCTGGCTACAAACAGGCCACTGCACTGACTGGTTGCCTGGCTACCCCAAGGGTCTCGCTGGGTAGGTGCCAGTCTCCTCCATGACCCGTCTCCACTGCACTGCCTCAGGGCCTACCGCGCACTTAAGGACTGTAACTGAAACCCTGCAGTCCCCTACCTAGTTGCACTTACCCAGAGCTGCGCTTCCCTGGCTGCTCGACCTCAGAGCAATGCTGCTCTGATGGCACTTCCCTCTCCCTAGTCCTTCCCCCTTCTCCCTCCCCCTGTACTTTGTGTTTTTCGCACTTGCACGATCTGAATAACACAAGGTCTAGTAGGATCCTTTGTTTTGTCCTCCCTCTGTCTCCCTCCCTTCTCTTGTGGCGCCTTCAAACACTTGTGTACAGGTGCGTTATAAATGACTTGTCATATCATATCATATCTGGTCTTCAAGCTCACCTACCAATAAATCTAGGCGCCCTAGACTGAGAAAGGAACACTTAAACACCACACTTGCCTTTCCTGGGACTGGACTCTATGTATCAACACCCCAAAGCCCATTACTCAGTTCAGAACCCATTTTACCAGCCTGATACCATCACATATGTGACCAATAGCTAATCACGGATTGCTCTGCCTTACATTTTTCTGCAATCATCTTAGGACTTTCGAGAGATGGCTAACATCGACAGAAGACGGCAGAGGACAAGCCGGCTCATCAGCAGAGGAGCATCTGCACCAGGGAGGTAGGCAACCACAGCTTCACAGCTCCTGATTATTTAGGACCACTTGTCCAAACTGTCTGTAGTGGTCTAAATATGCATGTCAAATGGGACGAGCAAAACACACACGTCTTGCGGTAGCAAACGCAGCACAGCCACGAGCACAAGGTGTATGTATATATGGGCACGAAGTAGGAAGCTGTTGTCAGGGAGGATGCTAATCACCGCAGAAAAAGTTTGGGCCGGACATCTGCAACTCTAAAAATCTACCAGCTTGAAAATGGAACCAGGAGAACGTATCAGGAGAGAGAAGTGGAGTGAAACCCTTGTGTATAGGCGCGCTATAAATAAAATATCATATATCAGATGACCAGCTTCTTTTCTACCACGACACTTGTTGTATTTGGAGCCATATCTTTGATCGTTTGACATCGTCAGTCCTAGAATAGAGCAGTGATATATCTCATATTCTAATTGCAGAAAGTTGTTGTTTCTGATAATTCTACATCAGTATGATATCTAGGCATGCGATATTCACTGCTCTGAATATAAAACTTTGTGTTGGGAGCGGCAGAGTGCATGACTTTTTCAGGCAGCATAAGGCAATATCCCAGTCAGCGGCAATAAGAGGGTCCAATGTCAAAGATATAAGTTGAAAGATTTCCAACGAGAGCTACTTCATATATCATGTATATCATCGGCTTCCAACACCTGGAATCTAGGTCATCTTTATTCTATTGTCTTACTAAAGATACTCTGTCTACCAGGAGATTAGCTCACATTTCACAAAGCACGAAAATAATATTGGTTGATGTAAGCGATCTTTTCCTCAGTCATAGCGGCTGGGCCCGTATTTGGTTACCGTTTCGACTGGGCCTCATTATGAGTGTGGCGGCCCGGAAACAAGGGTGCCGGTAATCTTACCGGCACCCTTGTTTCCGGACCGCCATACTCTGAGTCTGTCTGTCGGGATTGCTGCACCTGACAGGTCTGACCCAGCTGGGCGCAGTTGCCCCGGTAGGCAGATTCATCATGGAAGCAGCAGCACGGTTAGTAATGGTGTTGGTGCGTCCGTGAACCCATTCCTCTGGGACTCCACAGGAATGGTGACTAAGATTTTCTGCCACCTACCTTCCCGGTCCGCCGGGACTTGTAATGTCCTTGAGACACTGGGATGCTAGGTGCCAGAAACGGTGTAACGAGGTCAGCGGCAACCTACCTGTAGCACCGGCGGCTTACCGCCAACCTCGTAATAAGGCCTATTGTCCATCTGCATTTGGAAATATTCTCTTCCCCATATTTTTCATTGAGCACGCATTGTGCAGAACTGTAAGGTCGACTTTTGACTGAAAATTATATTTTAAAAGATGATTTCTAGCCAACCCTTTAATATTCTTGAATAATAATCTTATTTAACCCTTCGAGTACCCTGGTTCAATTTTGAAGTTGTGTCTCTGATTTGAATAACATTTCACTGGTGAATACTATGACTATGTTAGAGCTACTTTCCAAATGTAAGCTATAATATTGTATTCTCACGAAGCATTTGGTAAAAAAACATTACAAGAAATTCCTAACATCACACAGAATTTAATTTATCTATGAATGTCATGCCATACCATGCCTCAATCCCTCATACTTTTTTAATGGAGCTCCCTGAAATGTTTCTCTGACCTGAAGCGCACAATAAAGAAGTCATCTGTTGTGGGTGAAATACGGGCATGGAAGTAGTCGATTTCCGCGTGGAGGAATTGGAGGATACTGAGGATCCTGCTCAGTGGTTATCATTAGGCAGAATCCTGTGATGGAAGTCTGAGATTTGTATGATACTTGGGAAATTGAACAAGATAGTTTATCGGTTCTGGATGCATTAGCAGAGAGGATCCATATAGCCTGCTGATTAGGCTTTGAGAAGCCCAAGCATTACAGAGCTGTCAGTCATGCTCTCTGTTGCTGTTCAGAGGAGCCTGGGACTAGTTGTATACATCCCATGGCACCCCATTCCTCAGTGACTCATAAGCCATTGCTGGCCACTGTACTACATACATCTCTTAGTAACAGATGCACACAGAGTGTGCTGGCTGCCTCCATGCATGGAAAGTATATACTCGAGCCACGGGGTTGCTCTTAAAGCCGCTGATATGCTTCTGCGGGTATGGGCAAGTTTGGGTACGAGCTGTTCGAGCGGGGTGGGCTGCAGGCAATGCGAGCCCCGTGCCAGTCGGGCAGTTTATGCCCTTACCACTGCTGAAAGATAAAGGTGAAACTAATATGTAATACTCTTATCTGAGATGGGTTGGTAAGAGAATTAATGGTCGTAAATTGAAGCCAGTGCTTTACCTAGGTCAGTGAGGGTGTTTTCATCCCGCAACTCCTCCCCTTGGCATGAATCCGTACCCCTTCAGCCCCTAGCGCTGCTTGCACGCACATGCACACCCATATCTACAACAGTATTCCTGTATGAGACAATTGTTTTTGGAGCTGAGTGCTCCTTCAGCCTCTCAACGTATTCTAATTCAAGTTGGATGTCCTTTTCTTCGGCTTGTGCGTCGACACTGCGCTATCTTCCCCTCTCCTTCCTGTGGTCCTTGACTAACACGGCAAGTGTCAGGGAATCATGTCACAGCTGGAGTGAAGAGCGCATGGCCCGGCGCCTACAAATAACTCCCCTGTTGAGCAGTTGTGGGATGACGACCTTGACATCTTTGCCGCCAAGTAGTGTTAGAAGGAAACACGCGCTGCTAAAATGGCGCCGGCTGCCATTGTGATCTGCATATTGCCTCTCTCATATGCCTTGTGAAAAATGTGTGCTAAATGAAGGTCTCCAACTATGTGACACCAGGCAGTGGTGCCTGACCGATTAGAAAGTGCTGATGCAACTAAAGAAGGAATTGGTTTCCTGCCTCCGTTCATTGGCTGTCCTGCTGCTGCTGTATTTGATGTTGATATGCTTTTATGCTGCTGCGAATCACCACTGTAGTGGTTTCATGGTAATGCTGCACCAGTTTGCACTCTCGTGTGTGATAGTTGCACTATTTCTTGTGCAATATTTGGTTAATTGAAGAGAGATCTGATCCATTTCTTCTTTGATTAAACCTAGCAGAGCTTGATTTGTGTCGATGGAATATATATTACCGAGTTGTTGAGTTTAATGAGAGCATGTCGCACGAAGTTCCGCCAGCGCCCCATTTATTTGGAGAATGAAGTCCCCCAGTGCCATGCATGGCCTCCAACAGTAAACACAAGTGGCGAATTCACTGCTCTGCATTTTCTGCTCAATTTAAGCCTGCAAAAATTCACAAAATCACAAAGTGAACTGTTCACAAATTGCTCTGGCGCAAATTGCTCATGGTTTGTCCAAGATGTTCAATGATGGAGTCAGGCAATCAAATTTCCCCTTCGGTTAAATAGTATTCGTCAGAAGTTGCCAAGTCAAAACTCAAGCCTACAAAATGGCGATTTATTTGCAAAACTCTAGCCCATGATCATCGTTTGTCAGTGTGAGAACCCTGCTATTTTTACTGTACCCCCAAAATTGCTTTTTGCTGTACTGCTGGACACTTGGACACTTGATAAGATTTGTGAGGCCTGCCCTGCACCTAGAAAAGTGAATTGTGTCAAATAGCGGTAAAGTGATCAGTAAAGATCTGACACTCAGAAGAGCTAGTAAGAGTAAGGGGCAGGTTCCATAGGACGGACAGAAACATAGGGACAAGACATGTTGAGAAACTGGGATGTTTTATTTGAAATGGTAGTATATGCAAATGGTTACCTGCACTATACACGTGGCATGGTTGGATGGCAGAGTATCCACGTACTGGACCATAAGGGTGGTCAAAAACCCAAATCTTCCCTTGGATATTGTGTCTTCATGTTAGGATTTGGGCAATTTTATTTATAATAGTTCCTTAAAAAACAAAAAGGTTTTGGAAACACTTCTGTTGTTTTGTCATAAAAGGCTGTCCTCAAGATGAAGCAACATTGACTTTATTAGGTTTTCCCTTGAGGGCAGGTTCTTTCTTTAAAAGACCCCCACTTATCCCTGATTAATGTATTTTCTGGGAGGTGGGTATATTTCGTATACCTGGGACCTACAGTCCTCACGTCAGCTTCTTTTTTTATTTCTGTTTTGTTTTTTTTGTCTTGCTGTTGTTAATATAGAAAGTTTTTCCTATATTTCTGTGTGTTTTATACACAGTAATGATCCTTGATCAGACCTTATCTGCATTAGAGTTGATCGTACTGTATTCTGACATATTGCGTTCAAGTATGCAGGTACAGTGTTGTGATGAGACAACCGGTTTCAGTGGTAGGAGACCACTTTCATCAGGGCTGAAAACAGCTTAACCATTTATGTTGCTGTTGGTGTTTTTAGGGCTAGAAATAGCTTCCTTACATGCATGCGGACCACTCTGTATGGATACAGAACGGCGAGGGGACGGAGGGGAGAAAAGTGGAAGGGAAGGAGAGAGAAGACACGACACGATGATGAGTGATATTGTGAATACATCATTTGTCTGTTTTTCACCTTGTGTGGTTAGTGTCTTACCCCCAATTATTTGGTGTCTTCTCTTCTTGGGAGGGTCCTAGATGTATGGATGTCGGCTTCAGTCCTACTGCAGATGCCACTGTGAATCAGACTTCTGCACAGGGTACCTAGATGTGGACCGAAATTTGATTAGGGTCATTAACTAGGTCAAGGTATCCATTTTTATGACATAACATAAGCAGCCTCTTCAATTGCTTCAGGCAGAGTTCCCAGGGAACAGGAAGTACCAACACATCTCTAGTTATGTGTGTTCATAAGGTACAGATATACCATACCCGGTAAGTGGCAGACACAGGGGTATTTTACCCTAATGCACGTCTATACAATGAACACATCCTGCTAAACTGGTGAGTGACTGTTGATAACACTAAAAATTAAAAATGAGTGACAGCTTAACAAATGCTTTTAAGATGTGGGGCTGAACTAACCTGTTGGCCCTTTAGTTGTGCTTGCGAGTCATTTGAAAATGTTTTCACGGCTTAGTTCAGGCGAAGAAATTCAACCAAAAGGGGCACCACACTAGATGGAATACAATAGAAAACTGCAATAAGTATGCACAGGTCAACAATGCATTATGGGTAAGCGGGCTCTTCCTAGCCGAATTTAAGCAAAAACGAAATCGAGCGTGACCTTTGTGATTAAATTCAGGGTTTTTACCTGGTTATTTAGTGCTTGTTTGGGTGCAGTGTGCCTCTGCTGGGTGAGCGACTCGTTTGCAGTGCAGGTCGCGGCGCCGAGACAGGAACCTCGGTGAGTCGACAGCCGAAAAATAGCTTGTGATCTAGATCACGTGATGTTTACTGATCGCGTGCGTGGCATTCTGTGCGTGCATGGCTCCGTGTGGCCCTGCAAGGGGACGAACTGACGCATGTATCGCAGGCTATAATGGAATTGTGGGAATTGTAGTGTGTATGCGCCTCAGTGTTTTTAAGTATTCGGAAGTTTCGAAAGAGGACCGACCTATTTATGTGTTCACACGGCTACGGTGCTGCAGACTATCTCGTTCGGGTGCCGTGGCCAGTGAAGTAATACATGTTGTTATGAACCGGCATCCATATAGGTGGATGAGTGGATGTCGGTCTCGCCAGTGTGAGTTAAAGTGTACTGTTGGGTCAAAAACTGGGGGGAGTATGGCCTAATAAGTCCCCATGGGGTGGTGGACAGATGACAGAGTTGAACCAGGAGACTCGGTTAATACATTCCAACAGTGCCTACAGAAAGACTCAGAGATATCTAGATAGACATAAGTACTTAAATCTTAAAGCTTAAATCTTAAATTGCAAACTCCGGGATCCAGGGTTTGAAATTCAAAATTCAAGTTTGACACATCATACTTCAGTAAATGATATTAGATAGTACTGAGGGTTGACAACATGATTGCCCTATTGTGTGAACACATACAGGTGATGGCATATCAACTGAATCACACCTCCCTTGTCCGTTGCCATCTTAATGGCATAGTCAGTTGAATGCCCACACATTGTTACTCTTTATAACATTTCAAGAGTTTGCCAGGATGTAGGTTCGTTTAAGCCTTTGGCTTCTGTTTTTAATCTAAATATCCATTGCTTCTCACGGCGATACAGTAGATCATGAAGGTTTCCTCCTCTTGATGGAGTGTTAACTCTCTCAATGATAGACCAGGTGAAATTATCAGGAGCATGGTTTTTACTGGCAAAGTGTTCCACCATTGGTGCTGTTAGTTTTTTTTGTCCGAATACATGAACGATGTTCAGCCAGCCTGGTCCTGATGGGGCGTGTAGTCATCCCTATATAGTGCAGGTTGCATGGGCAGGTTATGATATAGATGACATTCTTCGTATTGCAATTGGTCAAGTCCTTTTGTGTCCAGGGGTATCTCAAACTGATGTCGATTTCCTTTGTTCTAATAGTGCTTGCACATGAACTACATGTGCCACAGGGACCATGGCCACTTGGTTTTTCTTGGTTCCATAGTGTTATCTGCAATGGAGTAACAGGTTCCTTGTAGGTGTGCATCAGTGAATCTTTGAGGTTTTTTCCTCTTTTGATTGCAAACCTTGGGGATTGGAGTTGGGATTCACCCACATTTAGCATTGGCCAGAGTTTTAACACTTCTTTTTTTATTTTGTTGGTTAAAGGGGAGTAAGTGAAGACGGATGTGATATTATCATTCAAGGAGCTTGTCTCTTTGGTGTGTTGTTCTAGAGTCACGTTCTTGGGATGGTCCATGCTCTTTTTCTTGCGTGTTTTATGATCTTCCTCGGATAGCCCCTATTTTTCAATTTCTGGCTTAGTTGGTCTGCCTGCTTTTCATAGTCTGTTACGTGTGAGCAGTTCCTACCGAATCTCAAGAATTGTCCAAATGGTAGGTTTTTTCTCAGGCTTGCTGGATGGTAACTATTGAATTGTAGCGAAGAATTCCCATCAGTAGGTTTGTTAAATACCACAGTGGATATGGCATTGTTGCGTATTTCGAGTCGCAGATCCAGAAAATTTAGAGATGTATGGCTATGTGTCTCTGTGAAGGATAAGTAAGGATTTTGTTGGTTTAGCCATGTCAGGAATGCTGCAAGTTCCTCATCTGTTCCTTTAAAGATCATGATGATGTCATCTATGTACCTTTGCCACAGGTCTATTTTGTCCAGCCATGGGTTCGTTGATGGATAGATCTTTTGGTCCTCAAAGTCTGCTACATATAGGTTTGCTAGGCTACGGGCAAATGTTGCCCCCATTGCAGTTCCGAAGGTCTGTTCATAGAATGTTTTCTCAAACAGGAAGACATTTTTGGTGAGTGCTAGTTCCGCTAGTTGCATAATCAGAGTAACAGGTGTTTCGACAGGTGGTTGTGCATTTCTCAATATCTTTTCTACAACTTGTAGAGTGGCCATTTGTGGGATTTTGGTATATAAGGTCTCAATATCCATATTCACTAGTATCTGTTGTCCTGGATCGAAAGGAAGTTCTTTTAGTAACTTCAAAACAGCTGTTGTATCCTTCAGGTGTGATTTCATTTTGCTTATCATAGGTCTGAGGAAGAAATTGACGAATTCAGATAAGGGCTCTAAGATGGATCCTATACCAGATACAATAGGTCTTCCTGGTACCGGTGTTATGCCTTTGTGCACTTTTGGAAGTGCATAAAAAGCTGGTTTCCTCTGTGTCTTTGGACTCAGACATTCATATTCTTTCAAGCTGATGTGACCTTCAATCATGGCTTCCTCTATAATAGGTAGAATCAGTTTCCGTATATCCTCTGTGGGGTCTTTGCCAAGTTGTCTGTAACTAGTGTGGTCATCTAGAAGTGTCTGCACCATTTTGTTATAGTCTACTGTGTTTTGAATCACTGTTGCACCTCCGTTATCGGCCGATTTTGTTGTTATTTTGTCGTTTTCTGTCAGGCTTTTTAGGGCTAGGCGATCTTTTTTAGTGAAATTATTGAATGTATGTTGTTCCTTTTTCTCCATGGTCTCGATTTTTCTTATGAGAGCCTTTTCAAAGGTAATAGATTCAGGTGAAATTTTATTAGGTGGTGGATAGAAGGTAGATCAAATTGGTCGCAGATTTTTCATCATCCCTTTGTGTTTTTGTATTGAAATACTGTTTGAGACATATCTTCCTGACCAGCTGGGCCACCTCTATGCAGGTTTTGAAAGGATCGTGCCCTGTGGTCGGTACAAAACTCAAGCCTTTTTCAAGTAGTGTATATTGGTCCTTACTGAGTGTATATTTAGAGAGATTCATTACTAGAGAGATTGCCGGTTCATCTAGCATTTCTTGCTCAGAATTATGCAATTGAGTAGGTTCACTAATCAGAGTGTTCGGGATGATGTTGGTTGTGGCTTCTGGTCTCAATGTTGTTTCCACATTTCCCCAAGTGACTGTTCTTTTCTTATTCATTAGGGCACATTTAATGTTGCTCCTTGTCCTTTGCTCCTTGTGACCCTGGAGGACTGGTTCTGCCATGGCTGATTCCATTGGCCTCTGTTTTTGTTTTTGGACTTTCCTTGTCCTCTGTGAAAAAACTGTGGTGCAGTTTGGGCATTCATGTTTGATGTTTTTGGTAGAGCACTGCTTGTACTGGCAAAGCTTTGATTGCTTCCACCTGAGCTCCCACTCGAGAAGGTCCAATTTTGTGGTCTTGCCCGTGGGCGCTGTATGCGCTTTTTGTTGTATTGATTGAAAAACTGAGCTGCTGGTGTTTGAGGTTGGCTTTGGTCCTCATAATATGCATCAGTGATGTATGGGTAGATCTTTTCTTGTGTGAAACTCGTTAGGTCCTTCCTCAGTTTTGTGACTTTTTTATTTAGATTGAATCCTTTAAAGTCTTTCATGGCTATATCCAATTCTTCAATGCTTTTTTTGTATGATGCCAGGGTATGTGCTGTTTTTAGACCTTCCTGTTTCTCCTCAATTTCTTTCATCATCTTTTCTGATACAGTTTTTGCAGTACTAATTATAAGGATAAGCCAGTCTCTAGTACACTTGTTTGCTATATATGACCAGTCTTTTCGAAATTATATCTGCTCAAGAAAAAATCTGGGTTCTATTCTTACAATTAGGCCCATTGAGGCTGCATGTGCTTGGAGATACACAGTCATGATTGCACCATGTAGCTCAGTTCGTATAAGGTGTTTTTTAAGGACTTCTAGTTCATTCCAGTCATCAATCGAGGTTCCAATCTCTGGTATTGGTTCTGTACCTAGGATGGATGGATTGGCTAGGATATTCTCTACAAGTTGTTCTGCAAATGCTAGGTATCTCGCTTCTGCCATTGTTTCTGTCTATTTGTATCGTCTTGTGGTTTTAAGGACTGAGTCCTGTCCAAAAGATGGTTCCTGTAGAGACTTGCATGTATCTGTGTTTTGGGGCTGGTATTTTTGTGCTGGAAAAAAATTCAGCTGTTATCCACAGCTCAAGAGCTGTTCGAATGAAGGGTATCCACGTACTGGACCATAAGGGTGGTCAAATACCCAAATCTTCCCTTGGATATTGTGTCTTCACGTTAGGATTTGGGCAATTTTATTTATAATAGTTCCTTAAAAAACAAAAAGGTTTTGGAAACACTTCTGTTGTTTTGTCATAAAAGGCTGTCCTCAAGATGAAGCAACATTGACTTTATTAGGTTTTCCCTTGAGGGCAGGTTCTTTCTTTAAAAGACCCCCACTAATCCCTGAATAATGTATTTTCTGGGAGGTGGATATATTTCGTATATCTGGGACCTACAGTCCTCGCGTCAACTTCTTTTTTTATTTCTGTTTTGTTTTTTTCTTTTGTCTTGCTGTTGTTAATATAGAACTTTTTTCCTATATTTCTGTGCGTTTTATACACAGTAATGATCCTTGATCAGTCCTTATCTTCATTAGGGTTGATCGTACTGTATTCTGACATATTGCGTTCGAGTATGCAGGTACAGTGTTGTGATGAGACGACCGGTTTCAGTGGTAGGAGACCACTTTCATCAGGGCTGAAAACAGCTTAACCATTTATGTTACTGTTGGTGTTTTTAGGGCTAGAAATAGCTTCCTTACATGCATGCGGACCAGTCTGTATGGATACAGAACGGGGAGGGGACAGAGCGGAGAAAAGTGGAGGGGAAGGAGAGAGAAGACACGACACGATGATGAGTGATATTGTGGCTACATCATTTGTCTGTTTTTCACCTTGTGTGGTGAGTGTCTTACCCCCCAAATACTTGGTGTCTTCTCTTCTTGGGAGGGTCCTAGATGTATGGATGTCGGCTTCAGTCCTACTGCAGATGCCACTGTGAATCAGACTTCTGCACAGTGTACCTAGATGTGGACCGAAATATGATTAGGGTCATTAACTAGGTCAAGGTATCCATTTTTATGACATAACTTAAGCAGCATCTTCAATTGCTTCAGGCAGAGTTCCCAGGGAACAGGAAGTACCAACACATCTCTAGTTATGTGTGTTTATAAGGTACAGATATACCATACCCGGTAAGTGGCAGACACAGGGGTATTTTACCCTAATGCACGTCTATACAATGAACACATCCTGCTAAACTGGTGAGTGACTGTTGATAACACTAAAAATAAAAAATTAGTGACAGTTTAACAAATGCTTTTAAGATGTGGGGCTGAACCAACCTGTTGGCCCCTTAGTTGTGCTTGCTAGTCATTTGAAAATTTTTCACGGCTTAGTTCAGGCGAAGAAATTCAACCAAAAGGGGCACCACACTAGATGGAATACAATAGAAAACTGCAATAAGTATGCAAAGGTCAACAATGCGTTATGGATAAGCGGGCTCTTCCTAGCCGCATTTAAGCAAGAACGAAATTGAACGTGACCCTTGTGATTAAATTCAGGGTTTTTACCTGGTTATTTAGTGCTTGTTCGGGTGCAGTGTGCCTCCGCTGGGTGAGCGACTCATTTGCAGTGCAGGTCGCGGCGCCGAGACAGGAACCTCAGTGAGCCGGCATGCGAAAAATAGCTTGTGATTTTCAAATTACTCGCAAGCACAACTAAGGGGCCAACAGGTTAGTTCAGCCCTACATCTTAAAAGCATTTGTTAAACTGTCACCAATTTTTAATTTTTAGTGTTATCGACAGTCACTCACCAGTTTAGCAGGATGTTTTCATTGTATAGACGTGCATTAGGGTAAAATTCCCCTGTGTCTGCCACTTACCGGGTATGGTATATCTGTACCTTATTAACACACATAACTAGAGATGTATTGGTACTTCCTGTTCCCTGGGAACTCTGCCTGAAGCAATTGAAGAGGCTGCTTAAGTTATGTCATAAAAATGGATACCTTGACCTAGTTAATGACCCTAATCATATTTCGTTCCACATCTAGGTACCCTGTGCAGAAGTCTGATTCACAGTGGCATCTGCAGTAGGACTGAAGCCTACATCCATACATCTAGGACCCTCCCAAGAAGAGAAGACACCAAATAATTGGGGGGTAAGACACACACCACACCAGGTGAAAAACAGTCAAATGATGTAGCCACAATATCACTCATCATCGTGTCGTGTCTTCTCTCTCCTTCCCCTCCACTTTCCTCCCCTACGTCCCCTCCCCATTCTGTATCCATACAGACTGGTCCGCATGCATGTAAGGAAGCTATTTCTAGCCCTAAAAACACCAACAGCAACATAAATGGTTAAGCTGTTTTCAGCCCTGGTGAAAGTGGTCTCCTACCACTGAAACCGGTCGGCTCATCACATCACTGTACCTGCATACTTGAACTCAATATGTCAGAATACAGTACGATCAACCCTAATGAAGATAAGGACTGATCAAGGATCAGTTCTGTGTATAAAACACACAGAAATATAGGAAAAACTTTCTATATGAACAACAGCAAGACAAAAGAAAAAAACAAAACAGAAATAAAAAAAGAAGCTGACGCGAGGACTGTAGGTCCCAGATATACGAAATATACCCACCTCCCAGAAAATACATTAATCAGGGATAAGTGGGGGTCTTTTAAAGAAAGAACCTGCCCTCAAGGGAAAACCTAATAAAGTCAATGTTGCTTCATCTTGAGGACAGCCTTTTATGACAAAACAACAGAATTGTTTCCAAAACCTTTTTGTTTTTTAAGGAACTATTATAAATAAAATTGCCCAAATCCTAACGTGAAGACACACACATGGTTGGATGGCACACATTAGCTGCCTGGGCTCTTATGGACTTATGAACCTGGTTAATAAAAAAATAACAAATTGACCCAGTGAGCAAGAACAGTGCCCAAGCTGCCTCAGTCATCATCGGGCTTTTGAACCCAAACTTACCTTCTACCTGCTACAGAAGCCTGGCTCACTCTGGACACACTTGGTGGTGGGCCGGGATATCAGTCTAGAGTGGTGGTGGGAGGATGGCGACAGCGGTGCCCACCCCATACTTTTTCGAGCCGAGAATACTAACCAAATGGTTTCAAAACACAGAAGGTGCCCTCAACAGACACAGTTGGATTGACTAACTTGACCGTGTTGTACTCCTCGCGCAAGCCTCTTTTCGATATGGCAAAATTACAAATGTTGCAAGTTATGTATGTAAAAAACATTGTTAACCTAACTCTTTAGCATGGTGCATTCCAAAGGCAGCCATTCCCTATTACCCACAGGAAGGTAGATTAACTGACAACTAGTATTCGAGGTCTGCATTTAAAAAGAGATGAAGTTGAAGTCTTTGAGATTGATTTACAAAAGTGTTTTCCAATGGCACAATCGAATTGGAAAGCACTTTGTAAATCAGACCCTTTGTGTTTTTAGACTATATAACTGCATACACTAATATACAACGCTTAGAAGGGGAGGGGGATTGGTTTTACCTCTATTGTTGGGCTCTTTTATGCCAAATGCACGTTTAGTGTGCATTTGGCATAGTAGACTAGATTGAAGCCCATAATACCGAACATGAGAGCGGAGGTTGCAGGGGTGTCCCTCACACCCACAGTTTGTTATAATGGGCTGCAGGAGTTGCAGGGGTGTCCCCTGCATACATTAAAGGTAGTGCAGGGGACAAACGGGCGAAATCCCAAAAGATCGAATTACAAAATGCAGGCAAGTGGGCTCTGTAATTTTGCAAATCGATCTTTTGGGAGACGTTCTTTTAACCTACATCCGTGCATGGGACCTGCGTTCACTGAGGGTTCTTGTATGGGCTGTCTTAGTCCACATTGGTGCTTAACTGCTTACTTCCCCCATGTGCCCAACCACCACATGCATCAGGTCACCACATGATGTCTAGAACGCAAGGAAAGGGTATAGCATGTAGAGTGCCACACTCTTGCAATTACCACCACTAGGAGTAATGCTAAGAAGGCATGCAGAGAGACGCTGAGCAACAATATAAATGGTCTGGAATGTGAGTGGGGTGAAAGCCCATATTAAGTGGAAGGAGCTTAGGAATGTCTTATGGATGGATAAATGTGATGTAGTGCCCCTGAACTAAGGGAAAATGATAGACAAAGATCTATAGACACTTCCAAAAGGTCATTTGGACATTATGAACTTCAGTGCTCACCAGGCTTTAAAGCAAGACGTCTTACAATCTTGCTATACAAAAAAAGATAACGTGGCAGATACTGAAGACTGAAAAGAATTCAGGGAGGTGATATGTACTAATAGGGATGAAGATTAATGAGGCAAAATACAATTTTGGTGCTATATATGCTCCAAATATGCACCATACTACATTATTTTTGCGAACTCGCTAGTTCTCGTGAAACATTCGGTAATAAGAAAATCCTTCTTAGTGGGGACTTTAAGATTACCTTCACCTGTTGTGACAACTAGAGAGAGCTGTAGCCTTAGGCTTCGTAGAGACAATGCCAATTTGAATAGCTCTGCCTGTTGTCACCACTAGAGGGAGCTGTTGCCTTAGGATGTATAGTGGTCCTACTGTGTCAATGAAAACCTGCTTTCGCACTAGTATGAATATAAAGCATAATGATTTAAGTGATCTTGCTAGTTTAACACTTACTTTATATTTAGACAACAATAAACAACCAACGTGTAGGGTAGGAACACTGGTCTCCATTATGCAGAGTAATAGAATCTGCTGCACAACATTGCACACGCCTAATATTAATAACTATATTGCTTATACCTGCAGTGGCATCATTGATGAGGCTAATAGGAACACTATATAAGCTATATCGCAGTGGTTTTATAGACTGACTAGTCAGTTTCGCCTCTGTGGTAGGCGTTTCATTGTTAATACCACTAATGCATCTCTTGGAATGATATGTGATGCTGAGATTGCTCAGAAATAAACCCTCTACTAGAATAGTATCTAAGGTGCTTTTCCTTTTCTAAGGCAGAGCTAGCAATGTAAATTAGGAACATGTAATGCAATTGCAGGAATTGGTTGAAGAATTATAAGCCATCTATTAAGAGTGCTAAATGGCATATTATGATTCATATTTAATCCACTAACGATACAAAAATATTCTAACATCTTATTAATACAATTTTGACTAATAATGAAATGTCTACTAGCGGCATACATGAGACCAAGTGGTGTACATGTATTAGCAAAGCTTTTTATAGAGACACACATACTACTATATCCCCCGCTTATGATTTAGAAAGGTGAGATGCTACCTGGTACACTCAGGATGGTATTTACAAATATATTTGTAAATTAAAAAGCTTGTGATCACCGGGCTTGGATGGGTTAGCCAATGTTGTAGGGAAAGAAAATGCACCTCTGTGGGCTAGGCCTTCGCATTATTATTTTGCTAAAATCTTTGAACACAATCGGTTTCCAGATTTTTGGAAATCATCTTTGCTGGTGCCTGCCTTCAATGAAGGGGCATAGGGTGACCTTACCAGCTATCAGCTTCTTGCCCTTTTTGACTTGCCGAGCACCATTTTCTCGAAAATACTTGATAACAAACGTAGTATTTGGACAAAGGAAAGCATGCTTTTTTTCATCCATTACAATCTGGAGTTAATAGTGGTTATAGTACAATACAAAATATCTTAAATTACAAATGCTCTCCAACCGTGCAATTATAACTTCGCTCTCCCTGGACGAATCCTCACCAAACTTTGCAAAAAAAAGTATATGGCCCACTCTGAATTTTTTTGCAAAGTTTGGTCCAGGGGGGGAAAAGTTACAGGGGGGGGTACCAAAACGTCTTTTTTATCCCATAGACTGAATGGGGAAAAAACTTTGTGCACGCCTACAGCCCAAACTGCTGGATGGATTTTCACCAAATTTGCAGCAGGAGCAGCGGCTTGGTCTCGAAAGCGTGCATTTGTAAATTTGGTGAAAATCCGTCCAGTACTTTTCTTCAAAACGATGAAAAAGTAAGTCTGGAAAGATTAGTGATATCTATGTCCGCTCCGCGGTCGCACTTCCATGTTCGCTCCGCGGACAAGAAATCGATTGGCTAATCCATAGCGTCATGTCCGCAGACATGTGGCACTTTCACTGATTGGTTGTGGAACAGCGTGAAGTGCGTCAAATTTCTTCGCGGCCTCCGCCATATTTTGTTCATGTTTTGGTGTACACGGACATCGCCGGTAACACATACAAAACAAGACACTAATGCACTTGTTAAATTTATGAAATACTGTTTCCGAAGGTGAGCCTTACTTAGGTTGGAATGGAATGTGGCCACGGAAAATTGAAAAAGTGGTGTTTTCTTGCCACCAAATTCATACAGTAAAGTGGAAGTTGGTGCTCAATGCACGGCGACCAATGCCTGTGTCTGTGTTACAATGCTTTCAGATTAATATTGAAGTGGGACTGGTGTCCTATGTTTTGAAATCTGAGGCGGCCATCTGGAGTGTTTGTTGGAAACAGTGGTTTACGCGGCGTATGGGAGTAGCGGTTCTCATGATAGGATGCTCATATGTTGTTGCAAAGTGAGAATGTATTTGCCTTCTGAGTGAAGGTCTGTTGATTTGCTTTTTCAGTTTGCGAGCTCAGTAGGCCCACGCATCCAAGTCAATTCATAAGGGGCTATTGTTTTTTGACCTTGAGCGAAACGGAAAGTTTAAAAGCTACGCAAGGAATGAAAGCTTGGAGAAAAAAAATACTATTTGATAAAGTTATATTTTAAAAACGTTTGTAAGGAACATGAAATATCAGTTCACAAAGATTCTTTGATGCGAACAGTTTGCTGTCTGACTTTGGCAAAAATAATGGAGGCTGTCAAGATGATGTAAGTTTAATTTTGACGACTGTACACTAATTGTGACAATGTAACTGAAGTATTATATTTTTGCGCAGTTGTAATTTTCCTCCAATAACAAAGAGTGTATATTGTTCGCGTTTGCAGGCTAAGACTAGGGTCACCGTTGGTGACCGTTATTTCTTTTTCTTTGAAATGTTATGCTTGCCCATTTAGCTTTGTGTATCAGTTTGCACATTCATTTGGTCTTGTGTAACATTACAACATGTAATTTTTTCTTGCTTGTCCATTCATGCTGCCTCCATAACTGAATTACCATCTCACTGTGTAGTTGTCCTACCGTTGGTGACCGTTACTTCTTTTTCTTTGAAATGTTATGCTTGCCCACATAGCTTTGTGTATCAGTTTGCACGTTCTTTTGGTCTTGTGTAACATTACAAGTAATTTTTTCTTGCTTGTCCATTCATTCTGCCTCCATAACTGAATTACCATCTCACTGTGTAGTTGTTCTTTTTTAACCCTTACGGCGAGTGCTGTTTGTCTGCGTTTGTAGGGTGTCATTATATGTACCCATGGTCAACTCTAATATTTATTTAAAATGTCATGTTTGGCCACTTACATTTGTGTAGTATTTTCCATAATCTTTGTATCTGTTTTGGAAATTTTTCCTAAAGGTTGGGTATTGACACAGATTTTCTCTTATGTTTTCCGCCTAGCTACATTTTGCCGTACTGTGTGTGCCATGGTTTCCAGATGCCGAGTGACGGCTTCTTTCCACGCCAGATGCAACTGCTGGTGACCGGGTGCCTGTCCATTATAATGTTATGGGATGACATGCCAGGGCTGCTCTGTCCCTACGCTGAACTAGCGACAAGGAGCGACTTAATATTATTTATGGTGCTGTAAAGCAACGGTGATGCCGCCGTGTTGGAAATACCTGTGAAAACAAATCGAGTGCTTTAACAGAAATGCATACTTTGTGTATGTGAAATGAACTGCATGTGTCTCTCCATGAACATTTTCAATGATGGCCTTAGAGTCATTACTACAAATTATTTGGAAATGGAATTAGTCCGTTCATCTCTGACAGTTGTTTGTTAAATAAAAGTACTTTCAAAATTCTAAAATTTTACAGTTTTCTTTTAAAATCATGTGTATCATTTCGAAATGTAAAGTACCACGTTATACATCGCTGTATGTTTATCTACAGGTTCTGCGTCACAGTACATACTATTGCTTTTTCTTTGCTGTCATGGAAAGCGAAGAGGGGTTATGTATGGAACAACCGCCTTTCCTTTCGTTGGTGGCCATCTTGAAAAAGGATTTTGTTTTGTAATCTGGCCCGCGACGGGCCGGATTATAACCAGAAATCCTATTTTTCCGTAGCATACGTTAATGCTTTGCACATGTATACTATTCCATATTCTAAAATGTTACCCTTTTCTTTTAAAATCACGTGTATCATTTTGAAATGTAAAGTACCACGTTATACGTCGCTGTATGTTTAGTTACAGGTTCTGCGTCACGGTACATACATACTGTTGCTTTTTCCTTGATGTCATCAGTGATGTCATCAATGACATTTGTGATGTCATCTTTGTTAGTGTTAGCAGTGCACAGTGGTGTGGGCAGTTATGGTTGCTTAGCCTACCATAACTGTCGAATTTTAGGTGTCACGTTTATAAAGTTTTTTTAGTCAATTTCACAGGTTTTTAGTAGTGCAACTTAACCATAACGTCCCTCTAACAACGTTTTTTCTAGTGAATATATATAGATACATATATATATATATATATATATATATATATATATATATATATATATTATATGACACAGCCACAAAAGTGGCTGTGTAGTTATGGTTAAGTTGCTGTTTCCATAGGAAGAGCCCTTTTTGGGTGGCTTATAATCCGCTCCCCCTAGACGTATCTTCACCAAACTCTGCAAATAAAGTATATGGGTCACTTGGAATTCTTTTGCAAAGTTTGGTGAGGTTTAGTCCAGGGGGGGCAAAATTATAGGGGGGTCCCAAAACTTATTTTTTTCCCATAGACTGAATGGGGAAAAAACTTTGCTCACGCCTACAGGCCAAACCGGTGGACGGATTTTCCCCAATTTGGATCAGGAGCAGCGGCTTGGTCCCGAAAGCGTGCTTTTGCAAATTTGGTGAAAATCCGTCCAGTAGTTTTAAAGAAAATGACCAAAAAGTAGGTCACAAAAAATTAGTGATATCTATGTTCGGTCCGCGGACACACTTCTCTGTTCACTTCGCGGACAGTGTCCTGATTGGCCAATCGGCTTGCGTCATGTCCGCGGACGTGCAACGTGTTCGCTGATTGGACGGTGAAGAGCGTCAGATTTTTGGAAAAGCCTGCCATCTTGGATTCGCGGACATCCGCGGACAGCGCAGTGAAACTTGGTGGAAAAACACTATTTAGTAAAGTGTTTTGATGTGTAAGACTGTTTGGGGAAGGTGGGGGAGTAAGAGATGGGTTAAATGTTGTATTTATTTAGGTTCAGGCACCCCTGTTGTGTCCCTTCTGACTGCGGACAATACGCGTGTACTGAAATGTTCGTAAATAAAGGAAATGGGGTGTTCTGAGGACGCTACGGCTGTCCGTATGGTTCGTAGGGAAGTTGAAACTGTTCTAAGAACACATCAAGTGTAGTGGGATGTTCGTAAATAAACAAAATGGGGGTGTTCTGAGGACGCTAGAACTGTCTGAATTGTTCGCGAGCCAGCAGAAACTGTTTGTTAAGAATGCACGCGGTATCCTGAAATGTTCGTATATAAAGGAAATGGGTGTGACCTGAGGATGCTATGACTTTCCGTATTGTTCGGAGGCAAGTTGAAGCTGTTCTAAGAATATAAACAATGTCCTGAAATGTTCGTAAATAAACAAAATGGGGGTGTCCTGAGGACGCTGTCCGTATTGTTTGTAGGCAAGTTGAAATTGTTCTAAGAATATGTGTCCTGGGATGGTCGTAAATAAACAAATGGGGGTGTCCTGAGTACGCTATACCTGTCCGTACTGTTCATAGGCAAGTTGAAATTTTTCTAAGAACACATCAAGTGTCCAGGCATGTCCGTAAATAAACAAAATGGGGGTGTTCTGAGGACTCTAGAACTGTCCGAATTGTTTGCAAGCTAGCTGAAACTGTCCTAAGAACGCACGCGGTGTCCTGAAATGTTCGTAAATAAACGAAATGGGTGTGTCCTCAGGAAGGTGTCCGTATTGTCCGTAGGCAAGTTGAAATTGTTCTAAGAACATGTGTCCTGGGATGTTTGTAAATACACCAAATAGGGGTGTCCTGAGGACGCTATACCTGTCTGTACTGTTTGTAGGCAAGTTGGAACTGTTCTAAGAACATATCAAATGTCCTGAGATGTTTATAAATAAATGAAATAGGTCTGTCCTTAGGATGCTATGCCTGTCCGTACTGTTCGCAGGCAAGTTGAAACTGTTGTAAGAACACTTGTCATGTTTGCGGACATTAAAAGTGCCTATATGGCATAGTTAAAATGTTTGACTCTATGGGTGTGATATGCTGTGGTGGTTGTGGCCAGGGCATAGAGTCTTTGGAGCATGGCCGCATGGCCATGCACCCAAGACTCTATGCCCTGGCCACAAACACTGCAGCATAGCACACCCATAGTGACTTATCCAGTCTTGGATGCATGGACGAGATCAAATTTATAAGCAGCGAAGTTATAAGCTATTATGGGTGTGGTATGCTGCGGTGGTTGTGGCCAGGGCCTAGAGTCTTGGGTGCATGGTCAAGACCAAATTTATATATAGTGAAGTTATAAGTCACTATGGGTGTGGTTTGCTGCGATGGTTATAAATATTATAATATACTTACTGTTTGGTTTAGTAACTGGAGTACATGTATCCCTTGTTAATTTCTGTGATAAAAGAAAAGATCATGTTAGTATTGGTATTTTGTAATGACTTATGACATGGAATAATCAACATTTTTTTTTTACCCTCATATTTAGTAGATTACAAACCAGTGTACTGTGCAATTTGCTCAGTTTCTGTGTTTGTTGCTAAAATCATTGGGTCTGTGGGAAAAAAAAATCCATGTTGGATTAAAAGAAAACCGTTTTATGTTATGCTAGTCTATTTGTTTGTTTGTTTTCAGTGTACACTTGTTGTTTCTAGCTAATGTTCTATATGTTGGCTTGTTGCAGATTCTTGGAGCAGTTAGATATCTGTTGACATATTGTAACTGTCTACTTTTTGTTATAATGAAGTGGTATTGATTTATCTGTTTGGATATTGTAAAATATTGGTGTAGTTAGATACCAGTTGGCGTATTCTGTCTATTTTTTGTTATAATGTAGTGGTATTGATTTATCTGTTTGGTTATTGAAAATCTTGGGGTAGTTAGATACCAGTTGGCGTATTCTAACTGTTTATTTTTTTATATAATTTAGTGGTATTCATTTATCTGTTTAGTTGTAGAATCATGGGCCAGTTAGATACCTGTTGGCATATTCTAACTGTTTATTTGTTTTATAATGAAGTGGTATTGATTTATCTGTTTGGTTATTTTAAAATCTTGGGGCAGTTAGATACCAATTGGCATATTTTAACTGTCTATTTTATGATATAATTTAGTGGTATTCATTTATCTGTTTAGTTGTTGTAGAATCTTGGGGCAGTTAGATAGCTGTTAGCATATTTTAACAGTTTATAGTTTTTTAATAGAAGTTTTGTTACTGGTTAAGTACAGTTTAGTTAATAAATTTTGGTTTTAAGACGATTAAATAAGCGCTTGTAAGATTTGCAGGTAATCTCTGCTTTAGAGTAATGGTACTATCATTACATTCGAACCATCCACATTTTATTTTATATATATGCAGTATAGTGACCTGCATTGGTTGTGTCTCCTGTGTGCTAGATTATACCTATTGTTGTGAAGGTTTTCTTACCAAGTGATACTTCACCATGTGTGAATCCAGTCCGCTTGCAGTTGTTTTTGGTACCATCTGCATTGTAACGTAGAAGCATTAGTATTACGTATTTACTATCTGTTTGTATTGGTAAGGTGGAGCGATTATCCGAATTGCAGGTAGTACATAATCTACCATGGTTTGCATTTTGTACAAGTTGCTGAAATGGAACGGATTCCCAATTAGGTATTGATACATACACTAAGCGCTCATTGGGGATTTGTTCTTGTGTCACATTGTTGCAGAGAGTGCACGTATGTTTCCACATGTATGAAATCTGGAAGATTTCATTTATAGGTATGTTTTTGTTTTCCAGTACTTGTAGTAAGTACATTAGAAATTCTTGTGCATCTTCCTGTGAGTTTATAGTGAATTTCACCATTGCAGCACAGTAGTCCAATTGTTGTCTTATTCCATAAACACTATACGTGTTGTCAGGATTGTTTGTTGCGTTTCTATGAAGTACTAACATTTGCAAACACAATTGGTCTGTACTCTGTAAGTAAATGTTGTCAACAATTGGTGGTAATTGAAATAGAATATTCATTGCTACATTTGCGTAGCAACTTACACCAATTACATTTGAAAGTTTAAATGGACCAGGTAGTTCTGTATCTGAGTGCTTTTTTTCGAGTTTGTCTTCCTTTTTTGAAGAAGTACCTGGTTTACTTTCCCTAATAGTTTCTTTTTTGTTTGTGATACTTGATGAAGTATTAGTTTTTTTTTATTCTCTTTGGAGGATTTGCAGTTACATCCTGTTGCATTTCTGTTTGATTTAGTTTTCTTTTAGAACATTTTACTTTTTGTGGAACAGGATATGTTTTTAGATGGGGTGTATAGTGAACGAAGTCTATTGTATTCTAAAATGCACGGAATATCAGTGTTTACTTTACTTGCATCAAAGTTGATTAAAAATAGACCGTCAAGTGTACGTAACCGTGATAGTGCTATGTAGCTCATGCCTTCTTTAAAGACTGTGTTACCAATGTCTATCAATGCTTTGTCTAGGGTAAAACCTTGTGATTTATGAATAGTGACTGTGTATGCAAGAGTTAGAGAAAATTGTTCTCTGCGTACATACATGTCTTTGAAGAGAAGGAATCGAGCTGTTGAGCGTCCTATCCTTTTCACTTCTGAAAGTTTGTCAAAGAGAATATTGACAAACTGAATGTTGTTGTCACATGGGTATGTTTGAAAGCCAACAACTGTACCCAGTGCTCCATTAACTAGTCCCGATCCACGTCAAGGTTACGTTTAAGCATTACTCTGCAATGTAGGGATAATTTTAATATTTTTTCCAATCCAGCTGTGTTGGGGATTGAATTTTCTAAACTATTTAGTCTTGCTGTGGCTTGTTCACACATGGGTAGTGTCATACCATGTATGTCTAGTTTGTCTGTGGCCCTAATTATTTCAATTATTGGTTGCATTTATTTTTTTAACATTGTTTCATTGAATTTGAAACAGCTTGCAAGAGTTGGCATTAAGGCCATACAATTGACATTTTTGTGGGCTAATTGTTCCATAACATCCGTAGCACATGCATTATCGCCATAAAGTGCATGAATGTGCCGGGTTTTCAATATTGCTTGTGCTTCTTGAGATAATATACCAACTCTAATACTTTTTAAGATGTTGCATAAGTGAGATCTGCAGATTGCCGCATGTTTTCTGTTAATTCTATGTATTGGAAATGTTGCCAAAGGTTGACATTTCCTATGCTGCCAATGGTTTTACGGCAGAGTTTGTGTCCTAAGGTTTTAAAAATAGGCTCACCTTTCACTGGTGTCAATTGAAGAAGATCTCCAAAAACAATAATGTGTTTTCCTCCAAAGAGCTCTTCGTAGTTTGTTTTAAAATCTTCTTTTAATCTGAGGTAAATCAAAGCCAACATTAGGTAGGGGACCATGCTCACTTCATCTATTAGTAGCATTTTCATTTGTTTTTAACACTCTGCATAGTTCCATTGCAGCTTCTGTAGAAAGTTTGTAATATTCTAATTTGTTTTGATGTTCTACTGGCATGAGTAGTAATCGGTGTAAAGTGACACCGCCTATGTTGTAGGCAGCTAAACCTGTGGGGGCAGTGACAACAGCTGACAGTTTGTTGTTTATCAATTGTTGAAGGAATTTACTGATGATTTTGTTAAGAATGTTTTGCCTGAACCAGCTTCACCACTGACGTATAGTAGTATAGGTTTGTAATTTTGGCAGGTACATTCTTTATTTTCATGTTGTACACCATGTGCAATTTCTTTTGTTAATTCTTGAAAAATGCTATGCTGCTCATTGTTTAGTTTTGATTGTAGTACAGTTAAGTCTTCTGTATCTTCATACTGACACATGGTGTTTTCTACTTCTGTCATAGCTAATTCTGCCTCATTTGCTGTTAGTGGCTGTCCCAGTGGTTCCTGGCTTCCTGTTACAGAAAGTTGACTACGGTCGGGAGTGTCCTTATCTAGTTGGGCCTGGAGTTCTTCTTTGTGTTGCTGTTCATTGTGCAACATTGTTTTGTAGTGTGTAAAGTTTACATCGGTTATAGTGCTTTCATTTACTTTGAAAGCGTCTTCATAGGAGTCATAGTTATCTAGTATCTCTTCTTCTTTTCTCCATGGTTTAAAGAGTTGTAGCAGGGACATGTGATATAGTTCTTTATGTTGAGGAGTTTTTAATGACAATTTGATATGATTAATTAAACTTGGTTTGGTAAGTTTTACTAAGCTGCCTTCACAATGTGTCACGCTGTATCTACCTGTACTGTACATCTATGTTTGCATTCCATAAAAGGGCAATTATTGCATTGTAATCATTGATATATTTTGCTTCTTACATTCTTTTTATGTAATATGTATTTTTAGGTGATTTACCTTTAACACTATGTCTAACTGAAGACATGAAGTTGTTCACTTCACCTGATTATGTAACCAGTCTAGAGAAACCAAAGCGGCATTTGGTGTAGTATTTCCCTTTGTTTTTGTATTTTCGATGACAATATTTGCTACATTTGTGTCTTTGAAATTGTACAATTTGTGCATGAAGATCACTATTTGTTGCTTCTGATGGAATTTCACAAGTGACACATTTTTCAATAAACTGTAAAACAGTGGCGTCCTTGTCTTGACCAAGTTTAGGAGCATCTTTAAACCATAAAAGCATGTGGATATGTGGTGCTCCTCTGGCTTGGTATTCTTTTCTCCAAAAGATGTGTTGCACTTCTCCGAAGGGAAAGAACAGTTTTATTACAAATAAAGTGTAGCATAGCAATGAAGTGATGATGGAAATATCTTGAAACATTAATAGGATCTAGAGAGCAACGTTCTCTAGGTGTTAGTATATCTATGTTTGTTTTGTTTTTGTTTGATATGCGTAGGAAATCATGTAAATCTTCCCATGCATATTCTGCACAACTTAATGTAACAAACCAAGTGGGTGGGCCAAGGTTTCTTATCATACAATGTACATCTCCGTGACGTTGGAACCAGTACTCTTTAATACCATGCATGTTTGCTAATAGATTTGTAATGCTTTATTGTAAAACCTCATCTTTTTCTTGCACTTTTTGTAGTAATTGCGTAGCTGACATATTTTGAAAGTGGGTTCCTGATTTTAATGTGTGTGCAATTCTGTAACATAGAGTTGCTAGTTCACTTTCAAAGAGTAGGTGGAATATGTATTCCACATTTTGTCTAAATCTGGGATCTTCAGAATACATCTGTAACAAGCGGTATTCTGATGCTGTTATTTGAATAGGTCTATCATCGTACCTTCCTCCTTTGCGAGTAGGAAAGAGTAGAGGAAAAGCATGTGCTTCTATACTTTTTTCCCGTATGCTGATTGGAGATCCTTCCTTTTTTCGCATTTGGTACGTTTCTAGTGCATCTTTTATGGTGTCATTAGAGTGTAATGGATGAATTGTATAATGGTCTAAAATATTGGATACTGTTGCAGGATCTAGAAGTTCAAATTGACCAGTTTCTGGTGACTCTTGAATTATTTCAATTGCAGGGGACCTTGTTCGCACATGCTTTGGGTACGTCATCATGAATGGTAAATAACCGCCACACCCAAGACTCACAGCGAGTGCTGGTAGAAGCGACTTCCACTACCTCATCCTCTTCATCCTCTTCATCCTCCTCTACATCCTCACACCTGTTCCCCTCTTCAGGCCCTTGGGGAGGTGATGGTGGTGGAGGGGGTGGGGGTGGTGCTGATCCAGATATAGCACAAGGTGGAAGAACAGCAGCCATGGATGCCATCAGGTTTCAGCAAAGGCAGCAAAATCTGGAAGATTGCAAGGCAAAGTAGATAATGCTCTGTGAGATAGCCAGAAGCACAATGAAGACCAGCTCTGGAGTGTAGCCTTTTATAGGGGTGCTAGTGCGTGCTTCGTGGACTCCTGCGCTGTCCGCAGACAGATCGAAAAGCCCAGAAAGGCTCAAAAGGTCCAAACAAATATGTAGAAAGTCAGGGTCATTGTCTGGGACATGTGCTATGGTGCATTTTGTACTATAAAATACTGTGGATTGCCTGAAAAGTTACTTTCAAAATGTTCAGGGACCCGGACAGTGTCCGCAATTC
This sequence comes from Ambystoma mexicanum, assembly GCF_040938575.1. Taxonomy (NCBI): domain Eukaryota; kingdom Metazoa; phylum Chordata; class Amphibia; order Caudata; family Ambystomatidae; genus Ambystoma; species Ambystoma mexicanum. Next base: position 993,748,875 of record NC_090928.1, read on the forward strand.
AGGACACACGCTCAGCGTGGGTGCAGTCACATGATGCCATTGTGAACATGTCCGCGAAGGGAACGGGTGTCCGCAGGACACCAAATGTACAGGAACGGTTGTGCACATGTGCGTGGGTGTTCTATGGACAGTGTTCGTGTCCTGAAACTAATTAAAAGTGCGACACAAGTGAGACAAACAGTTACGGAGAGGCGCAATGTTCATAGGACTTATGGGTGTGGTGCGCATTTGCGTAGATGTTCTACAGGCAGTACAGACAGGAATAGTGTCCTTAGGATACCTTCATTTTGGTTAATTACGGACAACCCGGGCACCGCACGTGTTCTAAGAACAGTTCCATTTTGCTTGCGTACAGTACGGACAGCATAGTGTCCTTAGGACACCTCCATTTTGGTTAATTGCGGACATTGAGGACACTGAGTGGGTTCTTAGAACAGTTTCAACTTGCCTGCGGACATTACGGACAGGCATAGTGTCCTTAGGACACCTCCATTTTGATTAATTGCGGACAACCCAGACACCGCGCATGTTCTTAGAACAGTTCCATCTTACCTACGGACATTACGGGCAGGCATAGTATCCTTAGGACGCCTCCATTTTGGTTAAGTGCAGACAACCCGGACACCGCGCGTGTTCTTAGAATAGTTTCAACTTGCCTGAGGACATTACGGATAGGCATAGTGTCCTTAGGACACCTCAATTTTGGCTGGAAAGCACTTCTAAAAGGCCATCCAGGCCCCGTGTGCCTTTGTTTTTGCCGGGCACTTCTTCCTGGTTTCTCCTCCCGCCTCCAGGTCCTCCCTCACTCCTGATTGGCTTTTTCTCTGGCTTCCACGGGCCTAGTGACCCACTGCAGCTGCCTGCCTCCATTTACCACGGAACAAAGCAGATGAGTTGCCCACCCAGCGCAACCTCATTTTGGCTGGAAAGCGCTTCTAAAAGGCCATCCAGGCCCCATGTGCCTTCGTTTTTGCCGGGCACTTCTTCCTGGTTTCTGCCTCCCTCCTCCCACCTCCCAACTCGCCAGCACCGCTCTCATTGGTCCTCCCAGCCTCCATCACTGGTCTTCCCAGGGCAGCCCTCTGCCCATGCAGCCCTGCGGCTAAGGGCCCCAAGGCCAAGGGCGGCTCCGACATTGGCGGCTCCAAGCTGTGTCTGCAGGTGTCCGCAGGGGAAGCCAAGGAAGCCAGCAGACACCAACAAAACTGTGAGTGTGGCATGGGTGGGGTGCAGAGCAATTACTCTACTCCAGAAAGCCCCTGTCACTCTACCATACCTTCCATAGCACAGACTGCCATAGACTTAAACAGTACATACTTAGGAAGACTTGTGACCACTGTAAATGGATTGTAAATGTTGCCTTGTGATCCATATTAACTTGCCTGCCAATTTTAGCTAGTGCCACACATGTAGGGAACTGAACTTTAGCTTGCGCCGCATCTAGATAGAAATGTGACTGTTAGCATATGCCACACTCGTATGGAATTCTGAACTTTAGCTTGTGCCGCATCTAGATAGAAATGTGATTATTAGCATGTGCCACACTCAGGATTCCTAACTTTAGCTTGCGCCGCATCTAGATAGAAATGTGACTGTTAGCATATGCCACACTCGTATGGAATTCTGAACTTTAGCTTGCACCGCATCTAGATAGAAATGTGACTGTTAGCATATGCCACACCCGTATGGAATTCTGAACTTTAGCTTGGCTGCATCTAGATAGAAATGTGACTGTTAGCATATGCCACACCCGCATGGAATTCTGAACTTTAGCTTGCGCCGCATCTAGATAGAAATGTGACTGTTAGCATATGCCACACTCGTATGGAATTCTGAACTTTAGCTTGCGCCGCATCTAGATAGAAATGTGACTTAGCATATGCCACACTCGTACGGAATTCTGAACTTTAGCTTGCACCGCATCTAGATATAAATGTGTCTGTTAGCATATGCCACACTCGTATGGAATTCTGAACTTTAGCTTGCGTCGCATCTAGATAGAAATGTGACTGTTAGCATATGCCACACTCGTATGGAATCCTGAACTTTAGCTTGCGTCGCATCTAGATAGAAATGTGATTATTAGCATGTGCCACACTCAGGATTCCTAACTTTAGCTTGCGCCGCACCTAGATAGAAATGTGACTGTTAGCATGTGCCACACTCAGGATTCCTAACTTTAGCTTGTGCCGCATCTAGATAGAAATGTGATTGTTAGCATGTGCCACACTCAGGATTCCTAACTTTAGCTTGTGCCGCATCTAGATAGAAATGTGATTATTAGCATGTGCCACATTCAGGATTCCTAACTTTAGCTTGCGCCGCATCTAGATAGAAATGAGATGATTAGCATGAGCCACACTCAGGATTCCTAACTTTAGCTTGCGCCGCATCTAGATAGAAATGTGACTGTTAGCCTATGCCACACTCATATGGAATTCTGAACTTTAGCTTGCGCCGCATCTAGATAGAAATGTGATTATTAGCATGTGCCACACTCAGGATTCCTAACTTGAGCTTGCGCCACATCTAGATAGAAATGTGACTGTTAGCATATGCCACACTCATATGAAATTTCTAATTTACCTTGCGTCGCATCTAGATAGAAATGTGAATGTCAGCATGTACCGCACCTAGATGGAATCCTACAATTGCAAGGACAGCACTGCCAACTAACCAACCAACTAACAATTTCATCCCTTTGCATACACCTCTCAAACTCTAACCAAACACAACCACAAGCCTAAAACACAGCAATCCGCACAAACTTCCCAACAATGCAACAACAAAACAAGCCACACATAGGCTTGCACAACAGCACACAACGACTACTGACCGTCAAACACCCCAAGCCCGGCCAACGGACCCACTGGGTTGAGGCTGCCAACAGCACATAACTGCTCTCTTGCACTTTCCCAGCTTATTCCCACTGACCCACCTCCTCCCCTCCCCTTTTCAGAGCCGCCAGAGCGCCAGGGGACCACTGTGATAGTGCGCAGTACAAATGTCCTTTAACATTAACATTAACATTAACATTAATTGTGGACATTCCGGACACCAAATGTGTTCTAAGAACAGGTTCAACTTGCCTGCGGATAGTATGGACAGGTGTAGTGTCCTTAGGACACCTCCATTTTGGCTAATTGCGAACATTCAGGAAACTGCGTGTGTTCTTAGAGCAGTTGCATCTTGCTTGCGGACAGTGCAGATGGGTATAATGTCCTTAGATTACCTCCATTTTGGTTAATTGTGGACAACCCGGACACTGCACATGTTCTTAGAACAGTTTCAACCTGCCTGTGGACATTATGGACAGGCATAGTGTCCTTAGGACACCTCCATTTTGGTTAATTGCGTATACTCCGGACATCGAGTGTGTTCTTAGAACAGTTCCATCTTGCTTGTGGACAGTACGGACGGGTGTATTGTCCTTAGGACACCCTCATTTTGGTTAATTATGAACATTCCGGACACATGCGCTGTCCGGGGACATCTTAACTGCCTTTTTAAAGAAAATAAGACACAAAGGACTGAATTAAAACACACCTAATTTTTTTTTATTATATACAGATATACAATTTGTGAAAGAGAGGGGGAAGCAGAAACTGACACAAATACAGTGGAATTGGGGGTTTGGAGAGGATGGATGGGGGGAGATGAAGGGATGGAAATCTCATCATAACTTTTTTCTGGGTGGGGAAGGTTTGGGGATAGTTGACTGGGATATGGAGAGCGGGAACAGGTACATGTGGGACAAAGATATTTTTTTTTTCTTGTATGTGGTCCTCCACAAAATGTTTCAAAAGATTGAAATTTTCCATTAGCATGTCCATTTTTTCTTCCATGCGGTGCAGAGTATGTTCTAAGATGTCTTTAGGTGTATTATTCTCCATGTTTGTATGGTCTGTGAAGAAAAATAAAAATGCTAAGTACACATAAAGTTATGATTATTAATTTGGTTACAAAGAGAAGTGTCTACCATTAGTATCATTATCTTCAGTCATTTCCCCACTTGGAAAATTTTCCTCAAGGTATTCCAAAGTACTGGCCATTTTTCTGTAAAAAAATAAATAAATTACTTTTAGTGTACCTAATCAATGACATTTGTGATGTCATCTTTGATGTCCTGGGTGTTAGTCTTAGCAATGCACGGTGGTGGCGCGAGTTATGGTTGCTTAGCTTACCATAACTGGTGAATTTCAGGGGTTTTTCGGTTTTACCTCGAACCATAACATTCCTTTAACAAAGTTTTTTTACTGAATTTCATAGGTTTTTAGTAGCGCAACTTAACCATAACATCCCTTTAACAAAGTTTTTTAACTGAATATATATATATATATATATATACATGTATGTATATATATATATATACATATATATGTCCTATTATACTTAAAGGTCAGTTGTTCCGAGGATATCTCATGCCTTAGGAATTGCCTCCACTCAATCCAAGCCTGGGTGACAAGCACATATTCAGAGCTCACTCCTACTCGGTTACCCCTCTAAGCAGGATACCCTTCAAAGGTGGGTAAATGACACTCACCTTGATGACTTCACTTCTCACCTGCCCCCAACGCTAAATTATTTGGGTTCACAACAGAGGGCATTCTCTCCTTCCAACAACTTATCAACAAAAAGGGCCAAACAACCTGGTACCAGGTTCCTTCCAACTGAGGATCACAGAACCACAGGCCAGGTTCTGGTAATCTCCCACATTGATATAATAACTGCCCTCCTCACCAAGGTTACAGTGTTCATCTGTCCCTTTTAAGGCTGCCTAAAACACTCTGGGCCGACTCATAGCGGGAAACAGCGAGGCTAGCGAGGCTCCTTACAATCTCGCATCCCAACGTCCCCCAGCCCCATGACTAGAACATCCCGTTCCACATATTGTAACCTCTCTCTTTTCCGCATATTGTTGACCATCACTAGTAGGTCGGTTTTTCACTTTGTAAAAACCAAATACAAATACAAAATATAAAGATGTATGGTGACTGCAGTCCAAATGCTTTCACAGAAGGTCACAGAAATCGAAGATGACTTGCAACATCTTTCCACCAGTGGAAGAGGCAGCTTTTGGTTCCAGGGGCAGATGGATAGCTCCTGAAGGGGCACCAAGATTCTAAACGATTCATGGCTGCACCCTCACAGAGGTGTAACATCTTTACATTGAAGGGTCCTAAATTTGTCCTCAAATTAGTGAGAGACTCTGAGTATACCAAGGTAGTCCTAAATAATTATAGGGATTTTGGGGTGTTCCCCCCCCACCCCAACAAGAAACATTTTAAAAATTTCTAAGAAAAATGGGATGAAAAGCCATACAATTTATAATTATTTCTCTACGGAAACAACAAAGATGTTCAGTAAATTCATGATTCATGTAACTTCTTTGTCATGCTGGGTTGAATCGAGATGAATTGTTTGGGGTGGGAAATGCATCGCCCTTCGATAGACTACTGGGGGCAGGAAATGTATCAGACACAGATGGGTTGATTAATGGTGTGTCGTACCGGGATGGATTGCAGGAGATGGGAGATGTGTCAAAGGTGGATGGGCTGTTGGAGATGTGAGTTGTATCACACTTGTATGGAGTGTTGAGGGTGGGAAGTGTGTCTCATTTGGATAGACATTTAAGGGTATGAGATGTGTCACACGTAGATGGACTGCAGGGGGTTAGAAATGCATTGCACTTAGAGGGATTGATTGGGGACAGAAACCGTGCTGCACTAGGCTGGAATTGTTGGGAACATGGAATATGTCTCGCCTGGTTTAATTTTCCACCTTGAAACACTTGTGTATAGGCGCGTTATAAATGCCATACCATATGATATCATTTTCTGGGGGTGGTAAACGCATCGCATTAGAATGAATGGTGTGGATGGGAAATGTATCGCGTTTAGATTGAATGATGGCTGTAGGAAATGGACTGCCACTAACTAACCATACCAAAAACCCACCTTTCTGCATACCCACCCTCAAACTCTAAACTAAACACAACCATACCTCTACTGCACCACAAACCACATGCACTTCACAACACCCGACATGAAAACAAGACATACACAATCACACCTCAACATTACATGACGGCTACCAACCGAAAAACGCGCCAATGATCAGTGCCCGGTATCTCCGAACTGAAGCTGCCACCAGCACATCAAAGCTCTCTTTCTCTTCTGTCTGTCAATCCCACTAACAAACCCTGCAACCCTCCTTCAATTGCAGATCCGCCAGATCCGCCAGAGCGCCAAGTGACCACGCAAGTGGCAACAGTGTGCGTTAAAAAAACCATTAACATTCACATTCATGGGCACTCATGCCTGGTGAATATTTTGGGCGGAGGGGTCTAAATATATCCTTAAAGTAGCAAACGCGCCCGAGCGTAGCGAGGGAGCACAGAATAATTGAGGACATTTTTTTTAAGATAATATGCTGAAATCATGCATTTTGTAGCACAATATATCACAAAAAATCCATAAAATGTACCGTTGGTTCACATGAAAAAATCCAGGAAATGCCATGCCTCCAAAGCACTTCAAAGCAGTACTTTATATTATTTTCGTGAGGCTGCTGCCACAACCTATCTATGCCAGTAATGGTCACTTTAAATCACGGGCATGAAGCACTTCATGTCATTCAGCCTGTCAGTTAAAATCTGTTTATTCGGATTAGCAAAGAATCCATTAACAGCATCATAAAACAGCATCATAAAAACCTACATCCAATATACCTGGGACATGTAAATCAGCAGAGATAAAAGGAACAGCAATACAAGCTTTTTAGTTCAAAACATAGTAAAACATAACAAATCATGCTGAAATTAATAGTTTCCATTTCAAAGCAATATGTAAGTAGCAGGGCAGTTTAAAAGCACTTGTGGCATCAATGATCAAATGTTATGTCATGATATAGACACTTATAAAGCGTGAGGCATCATGGCACTGAAAAGAAAGGGTGAGGCAAACACAGACGAAAAATGATAAGTTTTAAGAGGCCATCGAAATAGACAGTTTTGTTCAATAATTCTCAGAGCACAGGGAATAGGGTTCCAATACAGAAGGCCTTACATCAGGGAACTGAAACAAGAGAAGTGTTGGCCGAGCCGAATCGCTCGGGCCGGAACATAAGGTTGACATTTCATCTACACATAATTGGTGCCAGAGACATAAAAAGTGAGGTGGACCAAACAAAGGGCCTTGAACTGGATGTGCTTGGCAAAGGGGAGTCAGTGAAGATGAGGCAATACTGGAGAGATATGAGCGCATCTAAGCGTAAAAGTAGCTACTCTCTCCGCAGAGTTCTGCAATAGATAGGCAGGTTGTGCAAGAAATAAAGAATTGCAGTAGTCGACGGAGGACATAACAAGAGAGGACACTACACGACCCTAGAGGAGCCCTCAATTTAGAAGGAAGATAGGGAAGAATCTTACGCAGGGTTTTGAGTTGAAAATACCCTTTCTGGAATACTGCACTGCACTAATCTGTAGTTCAGCAGAGAGGGATGTTATAGTTTTTTCACGGTTCAACTTAAGCCAGTTGTTATACATCCATTCTCCCACAGCTTCAAGACATACCCAAAATATGATGGCTGTCTCACATAGAGACATATTTATATTGACCAAGATTTGGGTATTGTCAATAGAAGAATAACAACAGAAGCAGTGGGAGAAGATAAACCTGGTCAAAGGTTGAATATAGACATTGAACAATCCATTGGAATTCCTGCCAACAATCCTCCAGAAACTTTAATTATCAAAAGTGCTCACAGTCTTCATGTACATGATTAAAGTGACCATTAACACCATTGGTGGGTTGTGGCAGCAGCTTCATGAATGTGATTTAAAGTGGCCATTACTGGCATAAATATGACAACCTATCTATGCCAGTAATAGTCACTTAAAACACATGCCTGAAGGCTGGACCGTTTCATGCATATGGATGAAAGTGGCCATTACTGGCATAGATGGGACAACCTGTATATGCCACTGATGGTTTCCTAATATCACATGCATGATGCTGCTGCCACAAACAGTGGCGACTGGTGAATTATTTATTTGGAGGGGCAGAAATATATCACACAAAGAGGCCAGAGCGGCCAAGCAAGAGAAGGAGCCCAAACTAACAGAGGGGAGACTTTTTTTTATTTTTCACTGAAATGGTGCATTATACAGCACACTTTTTGTGAAGAACTGGATAAAAAGCCAAACAGTTTACAATGGGTTTTGTATGGTAACTTGAATCCAAAAATGCAATAGCTGCAAGTTACCAACAGTGGACAGGAGCATTTCACAACACATTTTCATGATGCCTTTGCCCACAATATATGGCAGTAACAAACAACATGTTCACACTGGCTGTGCCCATACATTTCCATGCTGGTTGCACCAATATATGCCAGCATTTCTTTATAAGAACACACCTATGTTTGCTTTGCACATATTGACAGTAATTATAATATACGAAAACATGTCCATAATGGCTATGCTAATATATGGCAGTATCCCCATAGAAGAACATACACCTATTGGCTTTGCCTTTAAAAATGTTGTCATGCCAAAATAAGAAAATATTTCCAAACTGGATGCACAATATAGTCCAGACACATACTAACACTTATCATGTTTCCTTTATGTTTGATGCCAGAATTAAATGCCATTCCACCGTATGAAGTAGCTAGATTTTTGCACCGAAATGACACTCTAACCACATAATAATACTTAACATGCTTGCTTTATCATAGATGCCTATAATAAAAAAAGATATCACAGTAAGAAAGGACTAGATCCCAAAATGTCAGTCAAGCCAGCCCAGGAGCGCTGTGTCAGCTGCAACAAGCAGGTAAGGGAGTGCTCCTGGGCTGGCGCAGCTCCAATATGATGGGAGGGGGTTGAAGAGGGCTGATGGCCCCTCATCCATTATGGATGAGCTGACCATATTTAAATAACATGCATGAAGCGCTTAATGCATATGATTTAAACTAAACATTACTGGCAAGGAGAGGGTTTGGTAGTTGCTTCATGCATGTGATATAAAGTGTCCATTACTGGCATAGATAGGAAAACATATCTATGCCAGCAATGGTAACTTTAAATCACATGCATGAAGCTGCTGCCACAACCTATCTATGCCAGCAGTATCTGCAAGGGATTTACAGTGGCATCATACTATTGTTGGTCATTGTAAATCCCTTGCAGAGATGATAAAACACCTACACACGTACACACACACACACACACACACACACGGCAGACACACGATGATCCTAACATAAATATGGATACATACATACACGCACAGCTAGAGTCACTCAACTAGTACTGCATGCATACACACTACATTACATCAAAACACACATACTTACATCCAAACACACATATACTTGCATTCAAACACACATATATATACATAAAAACATACATACGTAAATACATAATAATATACTTACCTTGGTCTTATGTGGGGGCAGCACACTGGACAGATTTCAGTGTGATGCGCTGGCATGCCCCAGAAGGACTTGAATACTCAGGAATGCTGGTGCCACGCGGGCAGCAATGTTAACATGGTTGCCATGACAATGTTTGCAGTGCGCACTCACAGGGTTTCAGCCCTGCCCTGCTGATATATTTTTTTTAACTGTGAGGTGCAGGCTGCAGTGCATTGATTGGCGCGCCACTCACAGTTTTTGGAATATCAGGCTAGAGCTCATTCTGAGCGCCAGCCCAGCGGCAGGCTGTAGTAGTGCACCGGGAACCAGGGAGGAGCCAGGAGAGGGGATGCACCCATTACCCCCTGGTTCCACCACTGCTTTCTATGTGCAGTTGGGGTATTTTATTTCTTATAATGCATGGTAATCATCACCCGTTTAATACTTGGTCTCCTGCCTTTTGTAATGCGAGTCACCCTCTAGTTATAACGAATGGAACACTTATCAAATCTGTATTCTGGGAATAAACAAAGTAATTTAGAGCTTGGAATGTGCTGCCAGCAATGTTTGGCTGTGTAATTTCTTTTTAAACATTGTATGCCAGCTTTGTGCTTTTAATGAAGCAGTAGCAAACATGTAGAGAGATCCGTGATCTTCCGTATTCACTATACACGAAGCAACCTCAAGCATGATATGATATGGCATTTATCAAGTGTTTCAAGGTGCGACGAGGCAAGGGAGGGGGAACAGAGGGAAGACAGACAACGATCTTACTAAGCCAAGTGTCATTCAGATCGCGCAAGTGCAAGGGAAGGGGGAAAAAGGAGAAGTGTGAGGTGAAGGGGGAGGGGAAAGTGCAGTACATGGGATAATAAACAAGATAAATAAAAGAAAGGAAAGTGTGATACATGGGATAATAAATAAACAAGATAAATAAAAGAATGGCCAGCAAGGTGGCACGTGCAGGGTGAGTGCAGACGATGTACTGGTGAGGGGATTGTAGGGATACAGACAGCAGTCTTCAGGTGCAGGGGTAGCCAGGGAGGCAGTGCAGGCGTGCAACTGGCAGGGTTTGTGCCCGAGATCAGAAGGGTGGCCAGGTAACCAGTGCAGTCTCAGTATAAGCCAGGAATTCAGCAGGGGAGAGGAGGAGAGAAAGCAGAAACAAAGAGGAGGGTTTTGAGGTGCTTCCTGAACCGAAGGTGGTTCTCCTAAGTTTCAGGGAGACAGGCAGGCTGTTCCAGAGGGAGGCCCCAGCCAAAGAGAGAGATCTACCACCCACTCGTTGCTTGGAAAAGCGACTGACCCTGAGGGAGTTGGAGGTGGATGAGCAAAGAGTTCGAGAAGGATGATATTTAGAAAGATAGAGTTGAAGGTATTGAGGCCCCAGACCCCAGAAGGCCTTGTGGACAATGCAGAGGGTTTTGAACTTAATCCTCGCAGCCACTGGGACCAAGTGCAGAGATTTCAGTCCTGGAGAGATACGATCCCTGGGCTTGAGGCCAAGGACAAGTCTTGCAGTCCTGTTCTGGATGAGTTGTAGAGGGCGGAGAGTAGAAGCAGGCATATTTAGAAAGAGGTTGTTGCAATAATCCAGCCTAGAGAGAACCAGAGCTCTGGAGACAGTGAGCTTCTGGGGGACGGAGAGAAAAGGAAGAATACCTCTAAGGAGGTGCAGCTGGTAGTGTGACTTCTTAGAGACATCAGAGATGTGGGGAGAGAAAGAGAGCGTGGAGGTGAAGATGACCCGAGGTTTTTAGCCTTGCAGGTGGGAGCAGGAAGAGGGCCAAGAGAGGCGAGGGAGTGGGTGTGTCGATGAGCAGAATCTCAGTCTTACTGGCATTAAGGCAGAGGTCATTGGCGGCACACCACTCCTGGATAGCAGACATACAGTCAGAGATGAGGGACGGAGAAGAGGTGGCCGAAGGTAGCCTGAAAATTAGCTGAGTGTCGTCCGCATAGCACCGGAAGTTGGGGCAGAGAGCGGCAATGCGGTGGGCAAGGAGTGCCAGGTATTGGTTGAACAGCCGGGGAGAGAGGTTAGACCCCTGGGGGATGCCAAGGGTAGAGAAAAAGATCTCAGACTTCCCTTTTACTTGTTGGGCCTCATTTGTGAGTCACAGTTTGAGTCCCTAGGCACAGCAACAACAGATCTTGTCTGAATAAACCCAATGCAGCCAGAAAAACACAATAGATACTGGCCATATACTGGGGAACCTTTCCCGTCATTGATTAGCCCATCTGTGTCTACTAGACCAAGTCCCCTTTACCTGAGACAACAAGCAGACCCAGGCATGTTTCACCATCTTTCGGCCTCATGAGGGTTCTCTAGGAACAGCATGCAAAGGTTCTGGAGTCTGGACAAAGATAAGCTTCTGGGCACATTTCCAGCTCAATGGGCCTTGTCCGTGAGGTACAGCATCAGGTATTAGGCACAGAGAGCAAGAAAGCAAGTGTCTGAGCAAGGGCGGCACAGACTATGGCTTCAATGCACGTTTCAGTCACCTTGGGCCTCTCAGTGAGATGTCATTTGAGTATTTAAGGAAACAATGTCCCTTAGCATTCCATCTTCAGTTATATAGGGGATAAAGTACCCTCTAGCATACGTTCTAAAGATATTGCAAGCCACAGAGTTCTCCCGTAACAAAATAGAGGAATTATGCCAAATGCTGAGTACCTTTATGGGGTCCAGGAACTCTGAGGCAGCTTGCAATAACCTTTTTATGCACGGTAGAGGGTCTTTTATTGCTTATAATACAGGGCCTGAAACAGGCTTCCCCATCAAGTCTGGGGCTCTTGCTTATACTAATGTAAGAGTTTACTCAGTTGCTTATTCATAAAACAGATCATGTGTGGATAGAAAAAACGAATATGCAGCTTCTGCTGTGTTGCGGAAAAATAGTTCAATAAAATGCCTCTAAAATGTGAAACGTTTTGTGCCTTCAAATAAGTAATAACATGATACTTGCTGTCTAGCAGTTCAATACAATAATTATTCTACCTAAACAGTCCCTCATCAATTAATCAATTAACAGCTGTAAAGGGTCAAAGAAAGATATTTTACAAAAAAAATGTATTTGAACAGCTTGTCACAGCTGTAATTACCTGCTGCAGTGACAGCTGGCATTCTGCTCTGCGTTGGATTAAGCGGGGCGCATTGTGATGTAACAGTAGAACTCTAATAAATGGTTACAGAGCCGTAGCGTTATTACAGGTTCAGTAGTGATGTAACTGGTAACGAAAACATTATTTACAGGCCTTTATACGGGCATTGCAGGCTGGCAGGTGTTATTACCCACTTCAGTATCTTGCTTGTACCCTGAGCAATATACCGTTGAGAACAACTGCGCCCTTAACACGCAAGAAACATTACCTTTCAGTTATTTAAAAAGAACCATTGAATCAGCTTTGCCAATGTTGTGTTTATCTGTGGAGCGATAGTAAAAAGCATGTAAGTGCAACAGTGACAAACAAACCTGCGGCAAAACTGCAAGCCACCTGTGTTTGTTTAAATCCTTTTTGCCTTACATCTGAAAATCTACAACATTTAAAGCACTGGGTCAAATCTTGGTTAAAAAAAAGTCCAGCAGTGAAAGGGTTGCCTCTTTGACTTCTTTGGTGTCATTATTTCACACCAGGGAGGATCAAATATTAATGAATTGAACTTACTTTAATTTTGTCAGCGATTTCATTCAATTAAAAATAAATGGCTCTGCTCGGCTGAGTGGGCGCCACACAGTGCCGACTCCTTAACAGTGTCTCCATTGCGTGTATCATGGACGTTAAGAAAAGTAATCCCCGGGTGAACGTAATTGTCTTTCGCTTGCACGGTCTGAGAGACCTATGTTTGTGGGAAACCATTGTGCCCTCTTTTGAGTGCAAAGCAGCAAGGGGCAGGATGGGGGGCATTCAACAGGAACCATGTTTATTGGCAGACACTGGTGCAGAGGCGTAGGCAGGCTAAAGCTTGAGTGGGCAAAGCCCACCCAAAACCTGTAAATGCCAACTCAGCAGCGCGAGAATTGTACGTATGTGTGCCCTAGCACCTTGAAGCGCCTCTTGTGCTAGATGGGATCACCAATAAAAATGTCAGACCAAATAACCGGACAGACTCAAAGAATATGGCAAAGTACTCCTTTATGCTCAATTTAATAAAGGAGGGCAAACTGGCAGACATCGGACTCATGCTTGCACACTCACACACAAACGTCATTACACAGAAGTTTTATGCCCCAATATGCGTCATCTATGACATCACCCTACGTGGCAAACTTTAAAACCTATTGACGGGAGAGATTGGTTAGGGGAACACATCTACTTATAGAATACATAGGGGTTAGTTCACCATTGGCTGCCTCTTATCTGTAAGGCACACCTTAAACTACCTTTAATTATGTATAATACTGAATAAAGTAGAGAAAATGGCATTGGTTGGTCTATGCAACATTATATAGCAGATTACCACATAGACCCACTGATTGGTTGGCATTCTCACCGAACCTTGGACTTTCGTCTCGGCTAGCAGCATGTCAGCAAAATGAAACCCAGGTGCTTGAGTCACGTCAGATTACTTCCCACTTTCCCAATTAGTCCATCATCTCTCATCAGTCCGACCATGAGCCAAAGTTTCCCGTCTGTAGTTAACTTTGCAGCTGGCTCTCTATTCTGGGACACTAGAGGGCTTGTAAGCACATCAATATCTTCATCCACAGATTAATCAATAGTCCTTGTTTTCAACTTCTGAATCATGTGTGAAGAGACCACAAATTATCCAGTTTTGATCTTTCCATTTTTATTGAGCCGGAATGAATATGTTTATTTTGGGAGAATGCATTGGATGTATATTTAATTGTTCAACATGGTCTGAAATACGTATTTAGGTATGATGGTGCTCCATTGCAGTGTCTATAAAGAGGACCTTCGCTTACAGCAAAATCTGTGTATGTCTCAGAGTAGTGTCAAATTGAAGAGCCCCACCATTTTGGGTGAAACAGCTGTTTATAGCAAGGAGCAGCCTATTCCATGATGGATGTGGGAAGGATAATATTCGTAACATAATATCCCAAGGTTGTGTCATGCTGTTCTCTAGGCTTGGGTGATATTATTCGGGTGACAAATCAGCATCGTCAAGGAATTCATGGTTTGTTGAACCCACCAAACATTTAAGAAGTTTGGGTGTCAAATTTAGGGAGCTTCAATTTGTCAGCAGCAGTAAGAGTCAGTGCAAAGTCAAAAGCAAGAGTGATTGGGGGTTGACTCTGTTGATTTGAAACTTTATTGGGAACTTTAAGAACTACAAGATAAGTTAATGGGGACATCTTGGCGAGAACAAAGTCCATTGTTCTTTCAGTGAGCAAGGAACACATTTTATATAGTGCTATTTGGAGAAGAACCTGGCAGAAATACCGCCTGTTCTCGTGGACTGCATCGTTTGACTTTCAAAAAACCTTTTTTTAGTGCCTAGGCCAGGAATTTATGTGTATGTGAATGCTTTGAAACGAAGCACCCTTCTGGAGGTTGCACCACACACTGCACTGGATTTTTGGGTGGTGGTCTAAGTCTGAGGTTTGGCTTGTTACCATGTCACAATACAGCTATTGCAAGACTATTGTACTTGCCAGTGAGACTCATGTGTTTACATTGTACCCTGTAAACTTGCTCCAGACGCTTGAAAGTCACCTTTGAAGGGACTAGATGTATTGTAGGGTGGACATGGCGCAAACCTGGGTTATTGTGTGAGCAACAAAGCTGTGTGTGGGCACGTCACATGCATACATAAGGTTCTGCACACTTCAAAGGTTTAGACCGCACCAAAGCATGTACAATCAGACTTTCTGTGGTTCTGGGGTCTTTGGTGGGTGTACATGACACAAATCCGTTTTGTTGTGTGATAAAACACAGTGTTCTTAATGCTTGTACACCAGGTGCCTCATAGTACAGTTTGATATAAGACACATGGGCAAGGCCACTACTGTCAGTACCTGAAGTGTATGACATAAGAGGACATGGCCTAAAGTGGTCAAATGTGGCTGGGGTAGGTACAGGTGTGGAAAAGCCTCTTGTCGAAAGGGTTGTACATTTTAGGGAAGCACAAGTTGGTGCAGCAAGCAGCAGCCACAAGTAGCACATTGACAACAGACATAAGCACGTACAAACACAGCGAGCATTGAAACACTGCTTGTGCTGGCTACCACAGTGAGTATCAGCACCATCCTGAATTTGTGAGATGCTGCGGTGCAGCCACCTTAAAGCCCACTTTCTCGAATATCAAGGTGAAGGCCCTAGAGAAAGGTACACCATCATT
Organism: Ambystoma mexicanum; assembly: GCF_040938575.1. Taxonomy (NCBI): domain Eukaryota; kingdom Metazoa; phylum Chordata; class Amphibia; order Caudata; family Ambystomatidae; genus Ambystoma; species Ambystoma mexicanum. The sequence goes on from NC_090928.1 coordinate 993,764,602, forward strand.
TTTGGTGCAGGTCACTGACTCGATGGCAGCATTTGAGAAGTGACTGATGGCTTGGTGGTGTAGTTCTTAGCAGCAGTTCAATGTCAGGAAGTTTTATTGGATTTGGTGCAGCGCGATGTTTCACTGGCTTGCGCAGCAAGGACCTAGTAGTTTAGAGTGTGTAGTAGATAAAATCCTGTGGGTTTCCACCAGTGGAAAAGGCCTCATTTAAAATTTAGATTGTCTAGCGTTCAAGCATTACACTCCTGGAGGAAAGCTGGCAGAACGTCCACTAGTGGTTGTTCACAGAGGCGTTGCTGGCGGGGGCTGAGAGGGCTATAGCCCGGGGTCTTTTGGTTGTAGCCTCAGATAGAAGCTCAGGAGCTACAACCAAAAGATTAGCTAGCCCCGAGTCCCGACAGTCCCGGCATTAGTGTAGCCCCGGATCTTTACCAGACCTAGCAACACCGCTGTGACCACTGGTGGACAATGTGCTGATCACCATGCATAGCAATGGAGACTGGCAGATAGCCCGCCAGCTACCCTAAGGGAATTCACCGGTGGAAAGCCAGAAAGTCTAAAATGTAAATGAGGACTTTTTCCAGTGGTGGAAAACAAGCGGGTTCTGATGACTCCATCCACTAAAGCAGCCACCAAATATTTTTCCTGCACCTGTCAGTACCAGTCCTGTGTAGTGAAATCCTGCTGATAATGACGAAGACATGAAGTATGCCCCTGTAAGAGACCACCTTGACAAAACCAATGATGCTGACTCCAACCGCAGTGACGCAGACGACAGAGGGTTGGGGGAGCAAGCAAGTGTCGAAAGAGGACCAATCACAAGTTCAGATGGCAGGAATAAAACAAATAACATGTCCTATGTACACCAGTAATCCCTGTGGCTTTGCAAGTCTAAGTATGGCAGTGGGAAAACAAACTAGGTATTGGTGGTATTGCATTTTAAGAAATACGAGAACGTGCAGACAGTTAACCTCTCGAGACAGCTGATATGAGTCATTCAGGCACAGCAGAGTGTGATGTGCACACTATGCCATGGTGATGCCCACCCCAGAACCAGCTACCCAAGTGCTCCATGTAAAGATTAAACAATGCGGGGCACAGAGGAGGGGCATGGCTTGGCACCGGACGAGGAGGATGTGAACTTGCTGGGCTTTGTCCGTGCATCCGAAGAATCCTGAAATATATCCTCCATCAGACTACGCCAGTGACTGGTTTGTAACGATTTACAAAGGTCTGCTCTCCGGGCATGATTTGGATGGGATTCTGTGGAGAAAGCTTGGTGTGGGACCCGTTGTGGGTGTTACGATTGGGCTGGATCTTAACAAGGTAAATGAGAGAGTCACCGAAGTTGAACAGAGGGTGAGTGACACTGAGGATCTGTTGTCAGTGTTAAAGGTTAGGGTTGACGCCCTCATGGCCGTCACAAGACGGTTGGCAGTCAGAGCGAAAGATGCAGCGGGCCACTCATGATGTTGCAATGTAAGGTTACTTGGAGTGACAGAAGGTGTGGAAGGACACAGTGCGGAATTGTTCCTTAAAAAACGACTTACTGATGCACTGGGTATACCGGGTCTATCGAAATGGTTCACCATCGAAAGGGCTGACAGGGTGCCTGGAAGGAAGTCACGTGTCGGGGCTCCCCCACGTGCATTAATTGCAAAGTTTTTGAACTTTTGAGATAGGGGTGCTGTGCTGCAGGACGCCAGGAGGTGCTCCTCTTATCAAGTATGTGGATCATGGATCCTGATATTTCTGGACTTTATGCAGTAGGTGCAGAGGCAGCGGAAGTCTTTTGAGGCTCTGAAGAGCAAACTTCGGGAATGGCACTTTAAATACATGATGTTCTACCCAGCTCAGCTGAAGGTTTTGATGTAGGATAGGTCCTCTCTTTTTCTACACCTCGCAAGAGGCATGAGACTAGTTGGAGAATCGGGCGAAGAGCGACATTCACAGAGGAAGACAGGGACAGATGCCCTTGGGATTGCACCCGGATGTTCACCTGCTGTTTCTGTACCCTCAGGGGTGCCCTCAGGGAGAGTGGTTGTGAATATAGATGGGACTGAGCCGGGTCTGGCTGTGATGGGATAATAGGCATACTGCATATGGTTCTAGCTTGATGAGTCTTTTGGTGTGTTGGTGACATTGATGGAGGTTCTGCATGGTTGGGCGATACGGGTGGACAGGTTGTGGCATGCTACGGTACCTTTCCACAAATGCACACATTGATATTATGGAGGGGATGGCTATTCTTTATCTCTTTAAGTGTCGTAGGCGGTGGTTGATGGTATTTTGCGGTTGGCTGGCTGGGCTCTGCTGTCTCGTGTCCTGTTGGTTGTTAACCCTTCAGGCAGGTGACTGGTGTTGGGGTGGGGACTGCCGATTGGATGGGGTGTGTTGGGCCTGTTGCCTGGGATGAGTGGGGAGGGGGTTGCGTCTGTGTGTTGGGGGTATGGGTGTGGGGAGGGAGGTAGGACTGGGGTTAGTAGTTGAGTTGGTATTGTCATTGTTGTCTTTTTTGTTTTGTTTTTGGGAGCTAGTTGAGAGTGGTTGATGGGGCAGCTAACTGGTGCTTCACATTGGAAGCCTTGCTGTGGGGGCAGTAGATGTACAGGTTATTAGCACATGGTCACACTAATAATTAATAGCTGCAATGTGCGAGGGATTAATAATGGTGTGGAGCAAAGTAAAATATATTCGTATCTGATTAGGCAGAAAGCTGATTTGGTCATATTTCTATTTCTATTTCTATGTCTGTGTATTTCTAGACCGCCAAAGCCCATGGGCATCCATGCGCTACACTGAACAAAACAAACACAGAAAGAAAATGTGACAAAAAGAGAGCCAATGAGAAAGGCCTACCTAGGCAAATAGCCATATGATGATGTGATATGGCATTTATAACGCGCCTATACACAAGTGTTTCAAGGCGCCGATACACAAGTGCTACATATTGCAGGAGACTCACCTGATGAGTGCAGAGCTGGCTAAACTCTCTACGTGGTGGAGGGGGCGTGTGGTGAGCTCATAATTCTGTTCCTATGTGCCAGGAGTTTCTATATGGGTTCGGTATTCTGTGCCTTTGTCGATACATGATACATTTTTGACCCCGATGGGAGGTATGTGTGGATATTGGATAGATTTATGGGCCATTGTTGGGTACTTATGTTCCTAACGTGGACCAAGCAGACTTTTTGAAGGCATGAGCGTGTTGATTGTATGGTATCGGGTGGATGGGGTGTGATGGTTTGGGGACTTTATCTGTGTTTTAAATAAGACACTGGGCACCCTGAGTAAATTTACTAGGACTCCAAACCGGGCAACTAAGAAGTTCTCAAGGCTTATATCAGATATTCCTCTTATTGATATTTGGCGACTAAAGGATGGGTCAGAGGACTGTTACTCCCATTATTCTGGAGTCCATGACTCCTTTTCTCATATTGATTATGCATTCTGTGCGGAAGAAGAGGCTAGGTTGATCGCGGGTGTCGAATCTTTGGACAGGATTCTATCTGATCACGTACCATTTGTTTGGAAATATCTAAGAGGCTCTGTGTTGCCCCTATTCTGATGTGGAGGCTCAATATTACAATGCTGCAGGACACAGTGTTTAGATTTTCTGTTAAAGATGAGATTATTCATTTTCTCTAGCATAACTGGGAGTCCACTGACCATCGATGTACTGAATGAGAGATGCTTCATATGTTTATCAGGCACCTCTGTCTTTCTGCTAGGGTGGGGTTAAGGAGAGTGCTCACCGATATGGTCCAGATGCTGGAAGTTGGGAAAGACGAGAGAGTATGGAGAGGATGTGCAGAACTCATCAGGTGGGGAGAGATTGGGCCAAGTCATGGGATATATTGAATGCTTTTGAAAACACAGGATATGTGGAGCGGAAATATTCTGAAGTTGATAGGGCGTGCCTGCCTTTTGCTTGGTTGGTGAAGAGGGAAGAGGTACGCAGTTGCGTGATGGGGTAAGGGATGTGAATGTGATATGTTTGATGATCAGGAGGATATTTGCAATTAGTTTAGGGACTTTTATGAGAGGTTCTGTTCTAGAAGGGACGGGTTTGTGTTGGATCGGGTTGTCAGGTGGTTGGATGAGGCTGAATTGAACAGACTGACGACTGAACAGGGGGATGAGCCTGATGCACTTATAGGGATGCAGGATGTGGTAGGTGCAATCGATAGCTTAAATAATAATGGAATTGATGGCCTAATGGTGGATGTTTATAGTGGGTATAAGGATCTTCTTGCACCAAAGCTTCTTGAGGTGTATTTGGAGGCGGTCACTTTGGGTAGGTTTCCGAGTTCTATGCTGGAGGCCTTAGTGGTAGTTCCCCTAAAGCAGGCATGGATGGAGCTGATTGTGCTCCCTACAGGCCAATGTTCATGATCAATGTGGATATCAAAATGATGTATACTGTACTGGCTCACTGTCTTCGACGGGTGGTCCAGGAGCTTGTACACCCAGACCAGGCTCAATTTATCCCAGGTAGGAGCACCACCCATAATCTTAGGAGGCTTTTCCCTATCCTCGATAAGTTTAGGGACTCTCTGGACCCGGTGGCGATTGTTATTTCGGACTCCTGTAAGGCGTTTGACTCCATTTACTGGGAGTTTCAACGGCAGGTGTTGGAAAGGATGGGATTGGGTTCTCAATTCATGGGATGGGTTAAGTTGTTATATATTTTTTTTTATTGTGTTTATTGGTTATAAAACCTTATACACAGTTCAACAAACAAATCACAATAGTCACAACATGAAAATACAGCATGAAGTATGTAAAACAACCCATCAAATGTAAAAACTGTAGTCTCATAAAGTATAACAGTACTACTAATCACACATGAGAACAATTTGTTTAGTCACATCATTTATACAGATATAAATAACAATATTAAAAGGAGGATTAAAATAATGTTTTGAATGTTTCTTTTTTTTTTAAAGAGCCCTTAATTAGATCTGATGCAATCTTCCAAAGCTGCGGCTGTGATTACAACAGATTGAGCTCCTAATAATGTGCTCCAAAACTGATCGCCTTCTCTACTTAGCTGGCTGATAACAAGATGTGAGTACCTTCTTAGATAGTAAGTGTGCATTTCTGAGCATTGTGTCAAAATATGATGAGCTGACTCAATATCTGTATTTCAGAGGCAACATTTCTCCTATCTCTGGGTAATTTCTTCCCTCTCCCTGTGTGCTCGAGAGTTGGCAGGATAGCCACGCGCGAATAAATGATAAATTTGTGCATGGGGGTGGAACAAAGTTTGCTTAAATACGAACGAAGCACCTGCCTAGAGAAACCCTGAGTGCTGTATTACACATACAACCTCACTGTAGACAAACGATCAACATTTTTGCAAAGATCAAAGTTTCTAGGCTTCTTTTTTAAGATAGAGGTCCAATTAGGAAGAATCAATAGATTATCCAAAGAAATATTTAGGTCCTCCAACCTGGCCATTGAAGTCTTGCGTAGTTGTAACGAAAAATAATGTTTGCAAACTTGTGTATTCACGGCCACTAGATAATAAAGAAGGGTTTTTGGTGTGTTCGCAGACAGTAAAATTGTAATATATAGATTATTTTGTTGCGTGAGCCAAAGAGTTCTGATAGATTGCAAGCCAAGTTCGCATCGAAGGGTCCCCACTGGCTTACACTGTGGGACCCTCAATATAGATCTCAATGTCTCCCCTTCAAGTCTGTCCACCCAACCCATCAGATGTTTTGGAATAGCAGCCAAACCATATACAATTCCTGGACAATACTCTAACAATACAAAACTATTTTCCCTTCTACATTATTTCCTCCCTTTAAACGGATGAATTTCTTAATAAGAAACCATTTCTTCAGGATCTTTGTACAGATAAAATGGGTATAACATTCAGAGGTATAAGTTGTTATATGAAGGGTCCACTTCTACAGTGCAGGTGAATGGGCTTGTATCCTCAATATGGCCAGTTCAGAGGGGCACGCGCCAGGGCTGTCCTTGGTCACCTTTGATTTTTGCCCTGGTGATTTAGCCATTGGCAAGAGTGGTAAGCAGAAGGCATGAGCTGAATGGGGAAATACGGTGCCGGTTAGCCACATAATCTCGAGTACTGAGTATCATCACATTGCCCCCTTTATCAGCTTCTTTAATGGTAATTGTGTGGTCCTTAGTCAAATCTTTCAACGAATGCTGTTCTGCTCTGAGTCAAATTAAAATGTTGCTTTTTACTCCCTTTTCTGGTGCTGATTCTGTCGGTAGCCAGTTATAATATCAAAAAAAAAAGTCAAATGCAAAAATGTTGAAAAGAAAAATGTGGAAAAAAATTAGAATGTGTATTTTTTTATTTGTATTTTTTTTTGGGTTTAGGTAGTAAAAATAAATGGGGGGTTGGGCGGAACCGCCCCATTGAAAAAAATATATATAAAAAACACATTCAAAAAAATAAATTCGAAATTTTTTTTCCGATATTTTTGCAGTCGACTTTTTCACTAGAAACCGATTCTGTCCATATGTTTATGAATGTCCAGAGTAACTGCTTCATAGAAAGTTTCTATGACGATGTCACTGCCCAAGAAAGGTGTGAACTTAGGCTCTGGTCTCAGCTCTTGTAGTTTCAACATCCTATCACGTACTCCTAAATCTTTGCTTATTGAAAGAAAATATGGAGGAATATCTGCAGATAGGGATAATAGAGTGCAAGTATATTCAATATTCTTCATAGTGTAGTGACTCAAAGGGTTAAGAGGTGATGTCATCAATGACATTTGTGATGTCATCTTTGATGTCCTGGGTGTTAGTGTTAGCAGTGCACGGTGGCGCGAGTTATGGTTGCTTATGTTACCATAACTGCCGAATTTCAGGGGTTTTTTGGTTTTACTTTGAACCATAACGTCCCTTTAACAAAGTTTTTTAACTGAATTTCATAGGTTTTTAGTAACGCAACTTAACCATAATGTCCCTTTAACAAAGTTTTTTTACTGAATTTCATAGGTTTTTAGTAGCGCAACTTAACCATAACATCCCTTTAACAAAGTTTTTTCACTGAATTTCATAGGTTTTTAGTAGCACAACTTACCCATAATATCCCTGACTTCATATACATGTAACATAGAACATACTAACCCCCTCGTAGTGATTTTCTTGTCCGCGGACTACCGCCATGTCCGCGGACATATCGAAATTCTGAGCGTGGTGAATGTAAATTTAAATTGTGTGCCCCATTTTCCCTTTGAAGTTGGCTCTGAAAAGAGCCGTTTTTTTTTATTTTTTTTTTTTACAGATGCTTGACAGACACCTGTTATTTTGTATTTTTTTCTTCTTTTTTTCTTACTTTACTCCTAAAATCTTCACATAACCTTCTCCAAAGCAACCCTTACATTCCAAAATAGAAAGGCATTTCCCGTAAACGATAAAGAAATGCTATCTTCTTTAAAATTAACAGCATTACTGGCATCCATATTCTCATTGTTACAGAAGAACATACCAGCTCTAAGCATGAAGGCACACATGCCTCGGTTGATGACACACCTAGCAATGTTTTGCTGAGGACAAAAAACTGAACTATTGTCCCATATTGCCCTATGTAGTAATCCAGAAAAAATTACTTTCGCATTTGGAAGGATCTTCATTACGGCTTGAACCAAGCGTTCCAAATCAGCCAACAAAGTAGGGGCACTGACGTTGCCCAAATGGAAAGCACCATAGTGCAAAACTACCACATGCGGACTGTTCATCGTGGCCATATCCTCACAAACTTGTACAATTCCCTGTACATTGCAATTAGGCACAGTGCTCCACACCACCTCCACTCCTTTCACATCAAAATTCTTTGCAACATGCCTGCATTCAGCGTACAGCTGTAAATCATGCACAAACATATCTCCGAGCACCAACACCCTGACTTTCTCCACTTCTGCCATCTTCACCACACACAGTCTCTTTCAACACAAATCCACAACCTCGACATCTGATTGGCTGATCCATACAGTCTTCTTTCCATGTTGGATTTCCTGGAAAAACCCGGATGTAGCATGCCCTGTCCACGAACAGCCGCGGTGTCCGCGGACGGCGTCCACTTTACTCTCTGTGCCATTCCCTCATTGCATACAGCTAAGCAATCACACAATACGAATAACGTCCTCAGAACACCCCCATTTTGTGAATTTTCGAACATTTCAGGACAATTATCATTTCATTATTCAACATATTAACATTACAAATATTATACTTTCATCTTGTACTCTGCACACAATGCTATGTTTCTCCATTAGTAGCTCAGTATACTAGATAGAATCCCATAATACAATGCTATTTATATCAATGCATCGTTCAAAGCACGAATAACGGTATGATATTTATTGCAATATCCTTGACACTTTTTTCACAACATTATAATAAAAATCCCTAGTACACAAATTCCATGAAAAGTACATACACATGTGATGTCATGAGTGATTTCATCAATGACATTTGCAATGTCATCTTTGATGTCCTGGGTGTTAGTCTTAGCAGTGCACGGTGGTGGCGCGAGTTGTTTTTCATAGCTCACCATAACTTGCGATTTTCAGGGTCTTTCGGCTGTACTTAGAACCATAACGTCCCTTAAACAAACTTTTTTTAATATCACGCAAACAATATACAAACATGGCATGCAAAAACCAACTTCTCACAGATGGCTTTACACAGAATGTTGCAAAGTAAGAATTTATGCTCGTTCACAGTGAAGGTCAGCTGCTTCAATTTTTTTCTCGGGCCCCGGAGAGGCTCACGAAGCGGACTATAAGGTTGTATTGTGTTTTGACCTTGACAGACAGAGATTGTGATGAAAGACTTCTCTTGAAGGAGTGTTGCTAAAACGTAAGAGAAAATAAGGATGAAATTTCTGAAACGAAACCACTTTTATATAGTATATCACTATGCGAAAGATCGTTCGCACACGCGGAGTCGTATTTTGGGACTGCACTACTCGTAGACAATGGAAATTGCAATTGTACTGTAAGAAACCCTTTAGATTATTTTATACCAAATATAATTACAATAGCGTAGCATTAAAGACTGCTCAAGTTGAACTTGTTCGTTGAAAGTGGCATAATGTTTTCTACCGCGCACTATCACCGCCGAATTGATCCCCTGTCGTCTAGAGGGCTCTGAAAAAGGCAGACGACACAGGGTGGGTTAATAGAAATAATTTAACCGGTCTATAGGCGGTCAAGTGCTCTACTCGCTGTGCCACTTCACTGTAGCCTGTCAAGTGGCACAGCGAGTACAACGCTCACTTTGACATCCGTGCACACCTTGCTAACGCAAGTTCGAATCCCGGCAAGGCCAAACTCAGCCTTTCATCCTTCCGTGGTCGATAAATGAGCACCCCCCACCGTGGTTAATAATAAGCACCGCTTAGATACCTCACGGTCCTTAGCGCTATATGAATGGGAAAATATTATTATTTTATTATTAACATACTCCGTTGCACTATCTTCGATAGCAAATAGTTTCACGCCCTAATAAATAAAATGATGATTTTTAATGAAGATCGGCTGGTGAGACTAATTTATGTTTTTTAAAACAGGTATGTGGCCCCATTTGACTATGTCACAATTTACAGACTCCAGCGGATGGGGTCTTCAACTGCCAGGTGCAGGTCCAAATATGCAACTTCATGACCCTCACCATTTTATGGGACAATCGGCAAGGACCAATATGCCCTTACGCAGTACTAGCGGCTACAAACAACATACCAACCAATAGGGTGGTCTAAAGGCTCGTTGTTGGAGCAACCTTCCGATTATCAGAGCGACCATTTACTGCTTTTATCATAAGCCAACAGCCTATCTACCGCAAAGGAACAACGCGTGGCTCAAAATAAACTTTTGCTGATCGACAGCAGAGACAATGGCAAATCGCTGAATATTCACTAAACATTTCATGTGAAATAAATGTACTTTACCAAATGTACAATCCTGCTGTTTACTTTTAAACCACAGTTTCATATTCCGAATTGTGGCGCACTGAGTTGTAAGCTGATCTAACACCCTCTGTACCGCAAAGGAACAACGCGTGCCTCAACATGAACTTTTGCGAATCGACAACAAAGACAAATGCAAATTGCTGAATATTCTCTAAACATTTGATGTCAAATAAATGTACTTTACAAAATTTACAATCTTGCTGTTTGCTTTTAAATCACTGTTTCATATTCCGAATTGTGGCGCGCTGTGTTGTGACATAATATGTGTTGTCTTCCGGGTTCTGTGTAAAGTCACTTAGGACTGCAGAGAACTGGGCGCGTTTGATGACGTACCCTGTAACGTCACGGAGAGAGGCGGGGAATATGAATGCTTTGATAATATCAGGCTTAGGGGTGGGAGATATGATTTAGTGTTGCAAAAGCAAGTCAGCCAGGTCAATAGCGCCAGTCATAGGATTATCACATAATGTCGGCGCACACCAGCCGGATTTATTGTTTCTTTAGTGGACAAAAAGTCAGTTGACGCCCATAGGAAATTGTACTATTAGCGGACAAAAGGAGTGGTCTTAAAACACTTTCACCCTGACAACGAACAATACAAACAACGTTCTCAGAACACCCCCATTTTGTGTAATTGCAACCATTTCGGGACACCGCGAGTGTACTTAGAACACATTCAACTAGACAGATTACAATACGGACAGCGTCCTGCGGACACCCCCAGTTTGTGTATTTACGAACAATTAAGTACACCGCAAGTGTTCATAGCTCATTTTTACCTTCCTTGCGAACAAAAATGACACATACTCCGTCCTCTAAACACCCCACCATTTAGTTTATTTACAAAATGTCAGAACAGCCATGTTCTCTGCGGACAAATCGAACGCAACAAAAACGTCTAGCACATAAAAAACAAAACATTGAACCTATCTCATACTCCCCCACCCTCCCCAAACACTCGTACACACCAACACACGGCACTAAATACAATTTTTTATCCACGTTTCACCGCGCTGTACGTGGTCGACGGCGAATACAAGATGGCGGGCGCCACAGAAAATCTGACGCGCTCCACGCCCCTCGCCGTCCAATCAGCGAACACGTTGCATGTCCGTGAACATGATGCAAGGCCAGGGGCTAATCGGGGTGCTGTCCGTGGAGCGAACAGGGAAGTCCGTCCGCGAAGCGAACACAGATATCACTAATTTTTTTGCCTTACGTTTTGGTCATTTTATAAAAAAACTACTGGACGGATTTACACCAAATTTGCAAAAGCATGCTTTCGGGACCAAGCCCCCGCTCCTGCCGGAAATTTGGTGTAAATCCGTCCAGAGGTTTGGCCTGTGGCCGTGCGCAAAGTTTTTTCCCATTCAGTCTATGGGGAAAAAAAAAGTTTTGGGACCCCCCTATAACTTTGCCCCCCCTGGACGAATCCTCACCAAACTTTGCAGTAATATTCAGAGTGACCCATATACTTTTTTTGCAAAGTTTGGTGAGGATCCGTCCAGGGAGAGGGAAGTTATAAGCCGCCCAAAAGTGCTCTTCCTATGGAAACAGCAACTTAACCATAACTACATGGATGTAATAAGAATCCAAGTGTATTACATACATGAGCAAGCATGCATATTCGAATAAGGGATGGGACACAGCATTATGCCTTTTCAATTTATACTGGCATGTTACTCAAATTAATCAGTTCACTCACTATGGTGAATGCACGATGCGCCCCATTTCACACCAATGCCATCATATTCCTTGAGCATATGAGCTGTCGGTCAATGGATGATAATTGATTTATACCTTTTGGTTTTAATTTTATTTTCCGCACCCCTAATGCTGAAACTCAGCTGCCCAACAATAGGGTATGGTGGTTTGATTGTTTTGTTTGGATTTCAAAATTTGTATTTAATTTATAGCACGTGTGATCACATGTTGGTATACATTGCACATGAAACTTTGGTTTGTCTTAATGATGTAATCAGCCTTGAAAACGACTATTTGTCGAAACAAGTGTCGGATGACATTTTCAATTAAATATTTGGATACAATATTCCAGCTTTGGATCATATCTTTACCTTGACTCTGGAATCTTTTGTAGCGGACTATTAGGCATGCACGCGATCTGCCTGCTACGCTTGTGATAAACATCTAATAAGGTTTGTACTATTGTTTAGGAAGGAATTTGCTTTGCTTTGAACTGTACGACTTTTCTCATGCTAAGGCATTGGTAGTATGTGTTATGTGAGGGGTTGGACGACAAAGGCGAGGTGTTGGAAGTTTGTGGACCACGAGCTACATGTTGATATCAGTGTTTAATTGTTATTATGTTATGTACTAATGTGATTCTAAAGGATTCTGGTTCTTTTCTGTTAATGTGTTTGCTTCTAAACAGACATAAAAAAAACCCACAAAAAAACATAATATGGGCCACAGGAGTGATACCATCAGCATACTGTAGAGCAGGGGGACCAGCTGCGACTCAGACCCTTCTATCTGTCTGGGAGGAAAGTGATTGGCTATTTGGGAGGCAAATACTGCAACCTCACATCATTCAATAATTTAATCAAGAAATACCCCCCTGGGCATCATGTCACTAACCATGAAATGATCCAGCATCATGAACAGTTATGAGCACCACCTTCAAGCGTGCAATGCACATCACATGAAACACCTCTAGTGTCAATGGATCAGTCATACATCCAGAACCCAAACCAGATTTGCAGGAGGCTAGGATCTTATTGCTAAACACAACTTTCCAGTTGTACTGTGTTAACCTTCTCCAAGGATTTCTCCAAGAACAGCTGTAAGTGATGGAACCACCAAGGCACAAGTTAGGTTCTGAGCAGGGGCGTCAAATGTGTGTGTTTAAGGCGTCAGAGGAAAGTCACTCTGGGAGATTGGAATTGATGACGACCACCAAACAAAAAGCAACAAAAGAACGGCGAGTGGTAGCTTTAAAATGAGAAAGTCAAAGAGAAATAAGAATTGGAGCAATTAGATTGATGTAACAACCGGAATTTACGGACAGGACGTTAATGGCTATTACCTTAGAAAATGAGATTTTATCAGAGAAGTAAGTCACACAATCTTAACAAGCAGTAAGCAATGGACGAGCCTGCCTAGGAAGCAGATTTTCTTTTTTTCAATTTAAGTTATTTTTATTGGGATTTTGTAAGCACCGCAGAGAAAGTTGGAACAAATGTACAAAAGCATATTCTCTTTGATGGCCTGCATCTCGCCCGTGTGCTGCCTCAATATGTCAAGCTACATCAGCCACATGGCTCTACTCTAATTTGTAATTTTAGTCTCATAACTGGTTTAGGTACATATTCCCTTCAGTGATAAATGTATATGCCCCTTTGCTGGCATAGTCAGAAGTCACACTGACGGGCCTTGAGGATTTCGACACCTGTATCATTGAAGCATTGCTTTCCCAATAACCTTCCACCATATGTAGATGAAAGATCCTGCACGTCCACAGCCCCGCCATCATACTCCTATTTCCTCGCTTAAGTAATGCCTCAGCCTGCTGGGAACAAGGTACAAGTAGAATGTCATATCATACAGCAGTTCTTAATGCTGGCAACATATTGAGGATATACTTGCCATCGTCCATACGTGGCCCCAAATGTGTGTATTAAGTTCCTTATACAAATCTTTATGTCAGAGACTTTTGGGGGAAGTTAACGGCTGGTTGTATCATATAGAGGGTAGGCCATTTATTTCTTGTGAGGATTAACAGATTTCTTGAATGCAGTAGCTGGTCTAGCCTTTAGGGATTGGTTCATTAGCAGGTATTGCATGTATTGACACCTCCGTATTTTATAAATGTTATTATATTGGTGATGAATTTGAAGCCAGTTTACGTCCATCTGTCGAAACCCCTTTGCTGAGGGGCGGCTCATCCATAATGGGGGAGGGGGCATCGACCCACTGGGTCTTGGCCCCCTCTCACCGATTATGGAGGAGCCAGCTCAATGAAATAAGACCACTCCCTCGGCTGTTTTTTTTCAGCTCAGGGAGTGCTCTTAACTTTAACAGTTAAAGTTCTCTAGCTGTGCAAGCTCAATGAGTCATGCAAGGATGGGGGCATTTCCTTCTCCAGACTCGCATGGCTCATTGGAAATGCTGGCATGGTTTACTGCATGTCTGTTTGTGCAAGGGGGTGCTCCTGCGCCTCCTCCCACATACAGACAGAGCAGGCTGGAGTGGGGCATCTCGTTACCCACGCTCAGGCCCCTCTATGCATGAGCAGAAACCAGGAAGCTTCCTGGTTCCTGTTCATCCTTGCAGGCGCCTGAGCGCTGGAGACGAAAGACCCGTTGCAGACGGTATGTCTGTTTATGTTCTGTTTTTTTAATTTAAATTATGTGAATGGATGCATGTATGCTTGTGTTGTTAGGTGAATGAATGTTTGTGATGGATGCTGCTGTGCACGAGAACATGATTGCTGTATGCATGTTGTGTAAATGTGTGTGTTTGCATGTTCATTTATTCATTATTTAAATATGTGTATGAATGCATGTATGCTTGTGCCATGATGGGTGTTTGTGACTGAATGAGACAGCGTGTGCTTGCTGTGTGTATGTTGTGTACGTGTGTTTGTGTGTGTGTGTGTGTGTTATTGCTGGTCTGAGATGATTTTGGTGAGGGGTAGGAGGTTTGTACAACAAAAGCATTTAAAAAATGCCTATGTTGCACAACCCCCGATCCCGCACGCCAATATCAGTTCTCCATCTGAGGTGCTATGGAGCCCAGGGGACAGGGATGGTATTTTTTTACTGCCCATCTATGACTGATGTCTAGTAAAAAATACCATAGCTGCCCCCCTGATCCCCAGCACCTTGAATACACACATTATCACATTGATTGTGTGCGTGTGTGAGGAGCTCAGGACCCAGGGAACAGGCCTGTAATTTTTTTACTGCCCATCTATGATAGATATCCAGTAAAAATGCCTTACCCCAGTGCCCCCCAGCGCCTCACATACACACAACCACATTCATTGTGTGCATGTGAGGCACTGGGGCCAAGGGGGCAGGCATGGCATTTTTACTGGATATTCCCAGTAAAGAATGCCAACCCAGTCTGCTGGGATTCCTAGTGCCCCACATGCAATCAGGGAGCAGGCATGGTATTTTTTCCTTGGCATCTATCCCCAAAACAAAAAAAAGATTGTACATTGGGACCCCAACTCCTGACATGCATCTGCCCCCTGGAACTCCCAGCGCCTCGCAATCACACATAATCCATTCATCATGAATGTGATTATGTCTGACTGCAAGGTGCTGGCACACCATGGAGCAGGCATGGCATTTTTTACTGTGCATGGTTGATAAAGCAAGCATGATGAGTTATTTGTTTATGTTTGTTTCTTGATTTGATAGTGCGCACCAAGACCCTTGGGTTGCTGGGCGCATTAGTACAAGTAGTACAAGTTCAAGAAGTCTCGAAGCTTAGTTACATTGCCTATCGCAGGCGGGTACAAACATGTGCATACATACAAATAATACAATGCAGATATTTACATATAATACAATGCGGATATTTACAAGTCAAGAAGCATGGAGGATTTTGGTGGGAGGGGTTTTGCGTCGTTGGTGTGAAGTCATTTAAGAGCATTGTGTCTAAATTTGGCGTACGGTTGTGGTTGTCTAAGGTCAAATGGGAGTGTGTTCCATGATTGCGCCGCTTTGACTGGAAAGCTAGTTCCTCCGGCTGTGGTCAATTTAAATCTGGGGATTTCCAACATAGATGTGTGGGTCGGGTGGTGGTTCTCCTATTTATTTTTTCCGACAGGGCCGAAAGTACCTTACCTGAGGGCTATAGTGGGCCGAAAAGTAAATGTGGGCGGGGGTAGGCGGGGCGTGGCAGGAGGCTTTTTCGACCCCCAATTTGTATTAAACACATGGAAAAAGAATATGTTTTTGAGGGGTAACAATTTTTATTTGCATTTCAAACTTACATTTTGTACTACACATTTTCCATTGTTATAATTTATTTCTATTTAGTTATTGTATATCGTCTGTTTAATTAAATTATATATATTTTATTGACCCTAGATTGGACATTCTGTTATTTTGGACTGCTATAGTTTGCTGTTTGGGTTGCCCAAGAGGATTATGGCCTTCGTTGATTCAGGTTGCCTCAAAAAGCAAAGGATGTACATCTCCTAACTGTGCCTGTTTTAGCTTTATTATTGGGTTCACTCTTGGAGTGCAATACTATGCCCCATGGCTGCCACCCCCAACCAAACACTATGCCTCATGGCCCCCTCACCCCCAACCAAAAACTATGCCCCATGGCTCCCCCAACCCCCAACCAAACACTATGCCCCATGTCCCTCACCCCCAACCAAACACTATGCCCCATGGCCCCCACCCCTCAACCAAACACTATGCCCCATGGCTCCCTCAACCCCCAACCAAACACTATGCCCCATGTCCCTCACCCCCAACCAAACACTATGCCCCATGGCCCCCACCCTTCAACCAAACACGATGCCCCATGTCCCTCATTGCTACACAACTTGGAGCAGGAGTGCTGGCTTGAACATGCACATCATTTGTCCAGCAAGCTCTGTAACCCACTGGGCCTCCCCTTTCTGTAGCCCAGTAGGGTGAAATAGGGATTCTAGCAGAAGCTTGGCGTGTCCATAAGGGACAAATGAGTGACATGAGTGTCTAACTGTCCTCAACTACACACGTTCCAATTGGCATTTTGTACATGCAGGATTTGTGTTTGTTCCCATAATTCATATAATTTACTAGAAATGTTCCATACTCCAGTGGTATGGTCGGCTGGTTATATGATAATTGGTTTTTATACAGAGCAGTGTACAGTTTACACTTGGTGCTGTAAAACACCCTCAAACCAGGTACATGTCCCTACCTAATTACCATAGAAAAATAAGTGTTTTGCTATTATAACAAAACTCTGGTTTGGGATATGGCAGCTGCTGCTGAAGAAAGTGCTCTCGTAGGGATCTGAACCCCCCACTCAGCACACACACTCAAACATGCACCCATACAGACCCAAACCCCCCAACCCCCAAATCAGCACACTCTCAAACATGCACCCATACAGACCAGAACCCCCCAACTCAGCACACTCTCAAACATGCACCCATACAGACCCGAACCCCCACCCCCCAACTCAGCACACACACTCAAATATGCACCCATACAGACCTAAACCCCCCAACCCCCAACTCAGCACACAAACTCTCAGGCATGCACCCATACAGACCCAAACTCCCCCACCCCCCAACTCAGCACACACACTCTCAAGCATGCACCCATACAGACCCGAACCCTCCACCCCCCAACTCAGCACACAAACTCTCAAGCATGCACCCATACAGACACAACCCCCCCACCCCCAACTCAGCACACACACTCTCAAGCATGCACCCATACAGACCCGAACCCCCCACACCCCAACTCAGCACACACACTCTCAAGCATGCACCCATCCAGACCCGAACCCCCCCACTCCCCAACTCAACACACAAACTCTCAAGCAAGCACCCATACAGACCCATACTCCCCCACCCCCCAACTCAGCACACACACTCTCAAGCATGCACCCATACAGACCCGAAACCCCCCACCCCCCAACTCAACACATACCCCCCCAACTCAGCAGACACACTCTCAAGCATGCACCCATACAGAACTAAACCCCACCACCCCCCAACTCAGCACACACACTCTCAAGCATGCACCCATACAGACCCGAACCCCCCACCCCCAACTCAGCACACACACTCTCAAGCAAGCACCCATACAAACCTGAACCCCCCCACCCCCCAACTCAGCGCACACACTCTCAAGCATGCACCCACACAGACCCGAACCCCCCACCCCCCAACTCAGCACACACACTCTCAAGCATGCAACCATACAGACCCGAACCCCCCACCCCCCAAATCAGCACACACACTCTCAAGCATGCACCCATACAGACCCGAACCCCCCACCCCCCAACTCAGCACACACACTCTCAAGCATGCACCCATACAGACCCGAACCCCCCACCCCCAACTCAGCACACACACTCTCAAGCATGCACCCATACAGACCCGAACCCCCACCTCCCAACTCAGCAAACAAACTCTCAAGCAAGCACCCATACAGACCCGAACCTCCCCACCCCCCAACTCAGCACACACACTCTCAAGCATGCACCCATACCGACCCGAACCCCCCATCCCCCAACTCAGCACACACACTCTCAAGCATGCACCCATACAGACCCCAACCCCCCCAAATCAGCACACACACTCTCAAGCATGCACCCATACAGACCCGAACCCCCCCAATCCCCAACTCAGCACATACACTCTCAGGCATGCACCCATACAGACCCGAACCCCCCCACTCCCCAACTCAGCGCACAAACTCTGAAGCAAGCACCCATACAGACCCAAAACCCCCCACCCCCCAACTCAGCACACACACTCTCAAGCATGCACCCATACAGACCCGAATCCCCCACCCCCCAACTCAGCACACACCCCCAACTCAGCACACACACTCTCAAGCATGCACCCATACAGACCCAAACTCCCCCACCCCCCAACTCAGCACACCCACTCTCAAGCATGCACCCATACAGACCCGAACCCCCCACCCCCCAACTCAGCACACACACTCTCAAGCAAGCACCCATACAAACCTGAACCCCCCCACCCCCAACTCAGCACACACACATTCAAGCATGCACCCATACAGACCCGAACCCCCTCCCCCCAAATCAGCATACAAACTAGCAAGCATGAACACATACAGACCCTGCATCTCAACATACACCACACTTAAACTCCAAAACAAACATTCATGCTCACCCGACACCCCCCCACTCCTGCATCTCAACATACACAACACAAACATTCAAAAACAAACATTCATGCACATCCGACAACCCCCCCACCCCCGTATCTCAACATACACAACACAAACATTCAAAAACAAACATTCATGCACATTCGACACCCCCCACCCCCGCATCTCAACATACACAACACAAACATTCAAAAACAAACATTCATGCACATCCAACACCCCACCACCCCCATCTCAACATACACAACACAAACATTCAAAAACAAACATTCATGCACACCCGACACCCCCCACCTCAACATACACAACACAAACATTCAAAAACAAACATTCATGCACATCCGACACCCCCTACCTCCCCATCTCAACATACACAACACAAACATTCAAAAACAAACATTCAGGCACACCCGACTCCCCCCCATCCCCCATCTCAACATACATAACACAAACATTCAAAAACAAACATTTATGCGCATCCGACCCCCCGACCCCCATCTCAACATACACAACACAAACATTCAAAAACAAACATTCATGCACATCTGACACCCCCCCACCCCTGCATCTCAACATACACAACACAAACACTCAAAAACAAACATTCATGCACATCCGACACCCCCCACTCCCCATCTTAACATACACAACACAAACATTCAAAAACAAACATTCATGCACATCCAATACCCCTCCCCACCCCCCATCTCAACATACACAACACAAACATACAGCAGAACAGACCCAACACACAAACACAAACAAACAGACCACTTACCGGACGTGCTGGAAGGCAGGCTAGCTGGAACGCTGGTGAGGTAAGTGGAGTGGTACTACAGCTGGCATGGCAAGCAAGGCTGAAATGCCTTCCGGCATCAAGCCTTACTGGCCATGCCAGCCGTAGTGCTGGCCTTCCATTGGTGCAGCACACACGCACTACGTGGCTCGTAGGAGCGACGAGGTGCGTGTGTGCTGAGCCAATGACGGCCAGGGTTTTGTCCGGCCCGGAAGACAACAAAGGCTTTCCTAATGGAGGGCGGCCGATGCTGCTTGCGGGCCGCTCTCCATTAGGAAAGTCTTTGTGCTTCACGGGCCGGACAAAACAGCATGGCGGGCCGCAACTGTTGTGCACCCATAGTTTAGGCATTTGGAGGTGAGAGAGATTGTTTTGAGGAGGATTCTGTCTTTTATTTTTAGCCAGTGGGTTATGTAGCTAGAACTGCATTTTAATGAAGCCAGTCTAGCCATTTCTTATTGTGGTATGACAATCTATATTGGGCAGCTTTGATAATGCAAGCATGATAAGTGTTAATAGGTAGCTAGACTGGCATTTCAATGCAGCCAGTCTAGCCATTTCTTATAGTGGTATGACATTCTGTATTGGGCATCTTTGGTAAACCAAGTATGATAAGTGTTATAACGAAGCAAGACTGGCATTTTTTATGCAACCAGTCTAGCCATTTCTTACTGAGGCACCCATTTTGTATTGGGTATCTTTGATAAAGCAAGCAGGATCAGTGGCATTATTCTTACTGTGGCATAACATTTTGCATTAGGCATCTGTGATAAAACAAGCATAAGTGTTATTGTGTAGCTAGATTGGCATTTCAATGCAACCAGTCTAGGCATTTCTTATTGTATGACATTTTGTATTGGGCATCCTTGATGAAGCAAGCTTGATAAGTGTTATTATGTAGCTCGACTGGAATTTTAGTACAGCCAGTTTGGACATGTTTTAATACTTTGGCATGCATTTTTAATGGTGAAGCCAACTGGAACATGTTCTTACATGGGGATACTGTCATATATTGGCAGAACAAACATAGGCATGTTTTTTTATAGTCTCATTACAACCATTATGCACAAAGTAAACATGAGTATGTTCTTATATGGGAATAATAGGGTATAATGGTGCAGTCAGCATGGAAATGTATGGGCACAGCCAGTGTGAAAATGTTGTATACTGGCACATATTGTGGGAAAAGGCATCATGAAAATGTGTTGGAGAAATGCTCCTGTGCACTGTTGGTGACTGCATCTATTGCATTTTGTTCACGAGTTACCCTACAAAACCCAATTGCAAACAGTTTTTTCCCCACCATTTTTCTAAAAGATGTGCTCTAAAATGCCCCATTTTCACCCACTATTTAAAAAACAATTGCGGGAGGAGAATCCCTCTGAACCCCGATTGAGTGGTGCGGGCTCCCTCGCTACGCTCTGTCTCTCTGGCATATCTGGGAAAAATATTTTCACCCCTCCACTTATATAATTCACCAGCCGCCACTGCCTTTGCTTGTATGCTGGTGTGAAGGTATGTCTCTGTGAAGTGCAGTGCTGTATTCCTGTGAAGTGATGCAGCAGGGCTTGATAATGTTATCAATTCCTGTTTTTGTTTACAGCCTGTCCACAGGTGCTGGCTCTGTTCTTCATTGGCTGCCGTTCTTACATTGCTATTGGTAATTCTTGTTTAGTTAGTGGGATTGGGTAACACAATTGGTTATTCATCTTCCAAACATTTACAAGTTATAGTCCAGGCCGGGCTAAGCCACTTGCAAATGGGATGCCATTGGGCTGCTTAGCCATACTTCCTGACGTTTGTGCATGCCACCCCGCCCCCACCTTAGGCCAAAATCTGGTTTCTTTAGCAATCTTTAGGGAGAAGTTGTGCAAATAAAGGTGATAATGTGACTCTCTAGGGTTTTGGTGCTTTCTCTGGTACTCAAACCGGCAGTGTTTGGAAGTAATATGATAGCCTAGGGAGTTTATACTGAATGACGTCAGTCTACCCGTCCATGCATGTGCAAGATTCTTCCTAGAAATCAATTTCAGTCTCATCTGGCAATGGGTTCCAGGGTAGTGAGCACCATACAGTGACAGGTTTAGCACCTCTGATTTGCCTATGTTCATTTTTTTTTATTTTAATTATTTATTTTCAAGAATACCACAACATAAAAATAATATGTACACAAAATTACATCAAAAAGTAATGACAACAAAGCAAACAAAACTATATACCGCTGAAAAAAAACCCTCCCCCCAGGAGTCACAAAACAATCAATGAACTGGTCTAATATAATAGCAGAAATTTACCCCAAATCTTGTTAAATAATGTATATGTTCATTTTTATCCTAAGGGATCCGCTAAATTCACCTAGCATTTGCATTAACTTGGTAATGGACTGGATAAGATTAGCCAATGACAGAATAATATCAGCAACATATTAGGAGATCATCAGAAAATGGAGATTTTATGCAGGTCTCCTCTATACTCAATTCTACACTCCCCTGTATCAACTTTTCCCGTGGTTCAGACTCCAGCGCAAAGAGGAACGTGGGCATCGGGCATCCTTCTCATGTTTACTGTGCCAGACAGCCAAAAGAGGCTAGTCACTTGTATCTTTGTTGAGGACACAGAGTCGATTTCAATGATAGCTATTATAAAGCACTTGGCAAAGTTCCTCATGATGAGTGTCAGCGGCAAGGACGGCCATTAAACTCAGTGGAATGCCTTGTCAGCATCTGGCCATAGTAACCTGTTGGGAATTTTAGTTTTGGGTGCTTTATCTATATGGTTAACTATTGTTCCTACGTTTTCTGAAGCGTGTCTCCCCATAATGAAGCCAGCCTGATCCGCTCCAATCACATTCCTAATCAGGCCGCTTATCCTATCAGCCAAATGTTTGGAATGTAATTTGACTTATTTGTTTGGAGTGCTACCTACCTATACATGGAGCACCTTGTGGGATCCTTACCTGGGTTTTGGGAACAGTGTTATGGTAGCTTCCCACATTGTCTGGTTCTGCTCTGATTGAATAGGTTCACTTGCAGGCCTACAGGTTTTGAAGGGTACGGATTGGGTGGCGAAAACCGCTTCTTTTATGTGCTGTAGAAGGGTGTGTCACGGAAGGTCCAGCAGTCCACAAGATGATTTTTGGGTAATAGCTTGGTTTCACATCAAAAGTAGGTCCATAGAACCCCAATGCAGACCATCTTCATTCAGCTCCACCCACGGAATCTTCTGAGGGCACACCATCCAGAATGTTCACCTGCCTACACGAATTTCATGAGCATGCTGGGCAGAGGTGCTCCATGGCACAAGGCTGCAGTACTTAACTATGTGCACATGTACTATGTACAATCGTAACACTCCTCCCATACACCGACATCATTTATCCAACAGTAGTTGTGGTTGCCATAGCAGAACCTATTTTTGTAAATACCACCCTACCCATGATCCTGGTCCTATGATCCTCAGTCACTTCACCATCAGTGAGCTCTCTACCCAACCTATGGACACCCCAAAACTTAGGTCCTCCCTTTTTAAAAAAGCCTGGGTTCTTCACCTGAACACAATCCATCGCACTAGCACCCTATATCAGGCATTAATATATGCAATCACATCTCTCCTTCGGCTTAGTTTTAACTTTTACCACTATGTCCCTGGGGTTACTGCCACTGTACACCTGTTCCAAACTCCCTAATCTAGCTCTGGTGTTTGGATTGGGTTACCCAAGATCCTGGAATGGTATCAACACCATTGTGGCATCAGACTCAAACAAATATGCAACTACTTTGCTCTAGATCTCCTGCCCCGAGCCAATGCATGCACCACAGGCCATGTGGAAGTAGCCATTAATGTGCAATAACATTTTCCAATAGTTATTATCCTGATAAAGGGATGTTTTGTGGTGCACAATCCTACAACATTACAGAAAGCTCTCCATTTCTCTTAATGTTATCTGCTCCCTATCATCCATCAAGGTCTTATTGGGGTACCCCTCTCTTTTAAGGACAGCCTCTAAAATTCCATCTACCAAATATGTACCAGTCAGATTTACAATCTTATCCTCAGACCATAAATCAACTAATAACAGGATGCACTTCCGCCTGCCATTGTTTCCCTGAAAAGGCCCTAGGTCCATCACTACACACTCCCGTTCCGAACTGCGCAACTCAACTGGCCTGAGGGGAGGCATGGGAATTCTCAACATCTTTTCTTGCTGTCTGCACCTAACACATAATCCTGTTACCACCTCCCCCACATGCATGTCACCAGTAATCACATCAGACCCGCCCCTTGGTGTTTGTCATCCCAGTGTGTTCAGCACAACAAATTGGCAAGAATTTCTCTCTCGCCACTTCTGGCGGAAACTGTTTTAATATCCTGCATAGAAATTCTGCCACTAAAACCAGCTTGTACTTGGATGAAAGGTTCAATGCCCTCCCTCGCCTCTTCAGGGCTACACCACCCACTTCTCACCTGCTGCACCACCTCATTTAATACACCATCAATGGCAGCTGCTTCATTCCACGTGTCCTTGCTTACCACCCTGTCCTGAAATTGAAACACTTGGTGCCCAGCTATTTCAGCCTCCCAAATATCCTCCTCTCCCTCATCCAATTTTTTTCTCAAGGGAATCCCTGAAACAAAATCTTTCTTCACTTCCATTTGTTGTAGCTCCTACTGATGCCCTTGGATGCTGGTGATCCATCGTATGAGAAGATAGAACACATCACCCAGTCCCTTGCTGGTGAAAACTCTTATCAACAGCCCGCAACCCAATGCTACTGGGGTCATGAAGATGCTTTTGCACGGTCTGCAGTCAGCGCTCCACACAAACTCAACTTTCTTACACAGGCCTAAATCTGTGAGTAATGTGTCCAAAACCACACATCTTTTCAATGCTCTTAAATCAATGCAAAGATAAATCAGCCCCATGGATTTTCGGGCCACCACAATTGGGGAAACGGAAACCCTATCAGCTGCATCCGGAGGCACAATCAAACTGGCCACCTGTAATTTCTCAAGTTCCTTAGATACTGCCTCTCTTGAGTTCATTATGATGCCAAGTTCCCATAGCTCATTCCAAACACAAAGGTTGCACCTTTGTGTGAAGCATACACACTACCCCAAGTCGTGCATTCACTGAACACCGCGACATGCGCGAAACCTACCAGGAGTTTGTATTTACCCTCATTGACATATGCAAGTCCAACACCCACCACACCTATTGAAAACATTGTTCCTTTCATTGTTTCCAATGCGCCTGAAACTACAAGCATTTTCACGGCTTTTCTGTTCCCCTCAGTCACAGCATATGGCTTGGTCTTCTTTTTCCTACTGTCAGCTTCACTCACAGAGAGTATCATGTCATCCGCACTGTCCACTTTTTCAGGGCTATGGATCTCCTTTACTGAGTCATAGTCAAGGTTCTTGGAAGGGGTTCTGCAGTGCCCCTTAGAGCCGCAGTTCCTGTACTCAGCAGTGTGCCGACATACTCCTTGGTATTGGCAAGATGAAAGGTGCGCTCAGCGGCTAAACCCCTTGAGCTCAGCATGTTCTGTGTAACCTTAGTTACCTGCACTCTTCACACTCACACTCCCCTGTCATGTGGCAAAATCCTCAGATGCACCCCATCCCACTTTGGCCTTTCAAGGACCACTTTCCACACCAACAAACCTCTGTTGTCTTATTCACTTGCCCACTTTTCCAATTCTTTAACACACTGCAAGTTTGATTTTGCTCACATAAATCACCTCATCCAGAGTGGGACCCCCACCATGTCCCAAAGTCTTAGGTAAATTACTCCACATTTTTGAAAGAGTTATGATATACCATTTTTCACCCCTTAAATCAGATAATTTACTTTAAAGTGTTTTTTCTTGTACAAACATTAATTTAATAAAACATTTATCTGAAAGGTTTGCAATCATAATTAATATGGTCAACGTGTTGGCAAGCATTGATATTTGCTTGGCTTTACAATTTTGGATATATATTAGGATTCAGCATACTACTTTGCGTAAAGACTAAAACAGTCTTAACCATTTTGTAACCACAACTATGACCATACAAATAATATTTTTAAGTATTTCAGATAAAACTGTTATTTAATGAATTATTGAGCCCTGAAGATGCACAACCAGTTGTGTGAAATTAATGTCAATTCGCCTGTTTAAGTGTTTCAGTGTCTTCCTTTACACAAGATGAATATACATAAATGCTGTGCTCACTAGCTCTTGAATTAACAAATAATGCTTTAGATCTCTATTCATCACATTATGGGTAAATATTCACCATTACTTTATTGAAACCAGTCACATTTTAGAGTATAGCCTATGCATTGAATCTAGGTGAATTTAAGAGCGTAGCCAGTGTATTGAATCTAGTTGCATTTTAGAATGTAGCCAATGTATTGAATGTAGCTGAATTTGAGAGTGTAGCCAATGTATTATATGAGGTTCATTTTATATAGCCAATGTGTAGAATGTAGCCGCGCTGTGAATCCACCCCAGTCTAAAGTCAGAGGCATATATGCAACCAAGTAACCAGCCAGGATACACAGGTGTATATCACACTCCAGGCTTATGATGGAAGCTAGCCGAAGGCACGGCGACCCACCTGCACGCATCTGCTATCATACACTACTCTAAGACACATTACAAAACACCCCTGCTATAAGAATGTAGCTAACCCTAATGATATTTTGGTCTAGCTGCACATATAATGATTCTCCTGCTCTCGCATACATTCCAAACTACATCTTAGCACCCATTCTTATACAAGCTCGACATGGGTGGCTAGCAGGGAATGGGCCACCCCTACCTACCTTCGTACTGACTAAAATGCACACACATTCTAAACTCCTCGGACAAATTTCCCAAACCTGGACTTTGGTCCTCTGATGGCGATCAACCTACACCACATTGAGACCATACAAATGGGGAAAGGCGCTATACAAATGACAATTAAAAAACAATACACTACAATATAAGGCATGCAGTGTGAAGTGGCAGGATGCTCATCTTTGGAACACCCCGACCAGTCCTTTTTTGTAATCCATGTGTGTAAAAAAGAGCAGGGAAAGGATGTGTGATCTGTTTTTTTTTCTCACAAATAACTAGTGATGAAGGTCTCATAAAGTGATTTTACATATGTCTCAACCCTTCTAACAAACTGAAGAAGTGAACTATGTAAAGGAACAATTGGTACTTCTACGGAGCATGAACAGGGTTTGACAGCCTTTGCTTTTTTAAATTGTATTCAGCTCAGGTTGCTGGTAATTATGTCAATGAAAGTGAGCCCTGCTTATCAGAGTCCCTATTAATAATGCTCCATGTCAAAAGGATAGTATACTCTGTACCTTTGCTGTGACCAGCCTCTTGACATCACCAGCAACTGCTCTGCAGTGGCATCAGGGTGAGCTGAAAGGACACATGTGCATTCCGTACAGCTGCTGGTACACGATATTTCAACAAGCAGAGTTAACCTGGTAAAGCAAAGAAGGATTGTGCCAACTATCAACCTTTTAGGAATGCAAGTTTGAAACAGTTGGGTGATGAAAAGAAAATGTAACTGTATCCTTTTGGGTATATCATTAATTGATTAAGAAAGGTTGAGGCATAGTATTTCCCATAGCCTTAAAGATATTTTCATAATCTAAACCTGTGTTTCTCCACCATCCTTCTAGTGGGTCATCAGGAGATATTGTCAAACTACTATTATACGCGATTCTAAAGGGAAAAAAACAAAAAGCAAATGGACACTATTTTACATGTTGTATAAAGCAAAACCTTTAAGATCACATCTGTGTACTTGCATTGTTTCTTGAAAGTCAATATGTAATGAACAGTTTCTGGTAGTTGCTCACCCTCTGTTGTGGTTCATCAACAGCAGATTCACTTTTAGATTGCTCTCTGAAGAGATTTTTAATTTTAGATGTAGGGTTTCCTATAAATAGCACAGATGTATCTGTTTGTTAACGTAGCATTATGGCATTATACAGACTAGAGGTGCGTTCTCATTTAACAATAAATCAAACCAGAATTTTTCCATTTTGCTTACCTGGGAATTTGGGAACACAAGATACAGTTGTCGTTGTAGCCTCTAGCAATGCCGACCCGTACAAGGGATCAGCGTTTCAAAAGTGCTGCTGTGTTGTTTATGTGAGCGGTGACGTAATCGCATCAAAGGCTGCCACAGTCATCTATAGATGCAGAGATTAGGGAAAGAAAAAGTCCCCAATTTGTGCACATCATCTATGAATATAGTCTTAATATTGGAATGTCTTGTTTGACAAAAAACCTCTTAACAACAATATGTGAAGGCAAGCGTTCTAAATGACATATTTAAAGGGAATAAACATGTACTTATTGGAATGGTATCCTAAATCTTCAGCTTTCAAGTTGAGGTCAGAAAAAGGTTTTTAAAGAAAACTGGACATTTCACTGTCCTGATTGAGGCCAGTCATACAAACATCCATAAGATGTATCCATCTGGCTTCTCTTCTTCTAAGGAGTTGCTCTTCTTTGCCTCCTCTTGGTGGAAGCTCCAATTTTCTATTCCAAAAAAGGTGATGTGATTGCTTCTAATTTGCCAGTAGGATGGGCTGTATGAAAATGGTTGGCCAAGGGATATTTGAGGTCCCAATTATTAATAGCTCAAAAATGTTCCATTATTCGGAGTATCAAAGCACGAATCGAGCTTCCTATGTACAGTTTGTCGCATATGCACTGAATTCCTTATAGGACAAATTTAGAGTTGCAATTGATACATTGTTTGATCTGCACATTATTGACAGTTGGTAGTTGAATCAAGTCTTTTCCACTAATCATTTGAGGGCATATTCTACAGTTGCCACATTTGCGGTTGCCTGGAATGGGTTTTAAATGCCACATGGTTCTAAGATCCTCTGGTTCTTGTTTGGGTTTAAAGAAGCTTGGATTAATTTGATTTTTGATGGTCTGTGCCTTCTGATATGTGATGACTGGTTTTTCATCTAGATATTTGGTCAGATCTGTGTCTAGTTGTAAGATATTCCAATGCTTGCTCAGAATTCATTTGCGTGTCTGAGCTGTAGGTTGTATATGGTGATAAAGAAACCTAAGAGATGACATTTAAGGAAAGAAAATTGATTGCAAAACACATACAAATTAAAAAAAAATCAATTTTAAAGTGGAAGACCATGAGTTATCTTTCACTAACCTCGTAAAATTAGGCAATTTAGATGTTGTGGGAAAAACACATGCAGATATTAAGATGACAGGGACAAAAAAAAAACTAACAACATCTCCATTAATGTTAGAAAGTTTCAAACAAAACATCTACGCTCAATGAAAGTAACCCAATTCTTACCAGGGAGGTCACTGCAACACCTACAAAGTCAATAGATTGGAAATAATGAAGGCTGAAAAGCAAGAAGAAAGTATCAATGTGGCTTTCTAGCATGGAACAGGCTTAGCAAGGGGGAGGATTGTTGAATCAACCATCCCCATAAACTCAGCTTTGCAATCTTTACATGAACCTCTTATCACAACATGCACAACAATAGTTCACACTATTTGGGATCCAAGCCTCTTCAGGGGTCAAGTCTTTGTAATTTAAAAAAAACCCTACCATCGTGGTATTCGGTCCTTGGTGTTGCAACGTGGTGGAATCAAAGGAAATCAAAAGATCCCATAGCAGAAGGTGCTACCTTTAAGCAGAGTCAAGTTTCCCTTTATGTGAGTTAATGAAATATCAGATGAATTGAGTTGTCTTGAATGGATTATAGCTGCATACCTCAAAATCAAGGGTACTGTTCTCTATCAGTGGCAATTAATTTCATGATTTTTTAACATTGCTTCTAATAAAGTCCTGGCTAATATTATGGCTTTATCTGGGGCTGTCCTTAAGGCACAGACCAGCAAGGATGCTTACAAGACTCTCTGCAGACTACAGACAAAGCACTTTATTACAAGCATTGTCCAAAAGCAAAGGATTAATTGGCACTGATCGAGAAGAGGCTGAGATGCTAGCCTCTAGGAGGTAGTTGATGTCAGTTTTGAGAAACATTCAGCATAATGCAACAAAGTTTTATCCAATGGCCAATGGCAGCAGGTATTACACTTCCCAACACAGCTCGTATAACCCTCTGCTTCGCCACCATCAAGCATAATCTCTCAATCTGTTGGTCTTCTTGAGAGCTCTTTAGAAGCAAGCATCTTACAGGATTTGTGCCAAATAAGGCATAACAGAATGCAGTCGTTGACACTGAGAATTCTGGGAGCTCTATCTCCTGTGTGTGCCACTCGCAGTCTGCAGAGCACGTACCCAGGTCACAAAATGTTGCACACAAAAGTGAGATGTGCTGTGCTCTACGTATTCGACCGAGCTCCGAAGGAACCAGGAAGTCGCTGGCTGGAGGCCAGAGCCCACAGCAGGTGTGGGGGAGGAACTGGGAGTGGGTGGAGTGAGGTGTTGGGGGCTGCATAGCGGCCAATGTTTTGGGGGTGGGACCTCAGACAAGGAAGTGTAGAGGGCCATGCACAAAAGGTTGCACCCACAGGTTCAACTTTTTGTGCTTTGCCTTGCAGATATAGCACCTTGTGTGTGCATTAGCAATGCATGCAAAGTTTTCCAAGAGGCCTGTCTGTTTCTACATTCCCAACTGGGTTGCCAGCCAAAGAATGAACACTGCTCTTGCCTCAGCAAAGTTATCCCTTCCACGCATGTTCCTTGGCATGTTACCCAGATATATGTAGTGTTTTGTAAATAGGAATTGCTGCTGATCTTTCTTGTGTATGACCCTCGGTCTGTGCATTTAGGAGGTGTCAAATACCCCTTTCTTATCCTCACCTGACTCTTCAGAGGTGTTGTGAGGGGTTGGTTCTTTAGGGTCCTTCACCTTGGTCTTCTTTTTCTTAGAAGTCTTTTGCTCTTGGTAGACATAAGGTCTGTCATGAAGAGTATCCACTATCCCTCTCTACTGACTCAGCCAAGGCAAGGGACTCACTCCCTGGAACACACAAAGGGGGGAAAAAGCCTCCAGGCACCAGAAAACACCAGATGGTTTTCTTGTACATGTTGGAATGTAAGGATGAAAACACCCAAAACATGCTCCATTATCCAAGGAGGACGTAATATAGCAAGTAGAAAACAGACAGTAGAACCAGTGTCCAAATAAGACAGAGGACTGGTAAGTATCAAAGATATGGAGGACAACAGGAATGGTTGTATCAAATCCTCTATGTCCAGCAGACTTATTGTCATGGCACCAAGTAAGGATTTGTTCTTGCAAAGATGCTTCGGAATCACCAGACGTCCCTGGTAAAACAGCAAGCCTTCTTTCTTTTTGAACGACCATTCTTGAAGTCTGGATGTTACAAAAGAAGAATTACAGCTGGCTTCTTTGACTTCATGTAAGAAAGAAGATATTGGTTTCAATGAAACATAGATTCCCTATGTTTAGGAACCATTAAGACCCGATCTTTATATCGGGACAGTGCGTCAGCGATGATATTTTAGTTCCTAGGTATGTAGGTTAAGGTGAAATTGAACTGTGAAAAAAATTAGCCCATCTAGGTTGTCATCTAGCTTGTTAGGGATTAATACAATCCATTTGTTGTATGGCTCGAAGATTTCTGTGATTAGTTCAGACTTCAAACGCATTCTTAACCCCTTGTAATAGACGAGCCAGTTTAATGGCCAACAGTTCTTTTTCAATGACTGAGTAGATAGGGTCTTGGATAAATACACTATGGGATGTTCCAGTCCTTCCACTTCTTGTTTACATACTGCTCCAATAGCCCTATTAGAGTCATCAGCTTCGATGATAAACGGTAGGTCTGGTTAGCCTGTAACAGAATGGGAGCTGTACAGAATGACTTCTTAGATGTTGGAAGGCTTCTTCTGCTGTGACATCCCAACGGAAAGGTACATTCTTCTTAAGAAGTGCAGTAATGGGAAGCACTAACTCGGAAAATACTTGTATGAACTTGCGATAGATGTTCGCTAGACCGAGGAATCATTGGATTTCTTTTACAGATGAGGGTGTGGGCCACTTGAGGATAGCCGATACTTTTCTTTGATCCATCTCAATTCCTTGATCAGTGAGTATGAAGCCCAAATAGGATACTGATGACACTCCAAACAGACATTTCGCGGGTTTAACCTACAGATGATGTGTCCGTAACTTGTGCCTTACCTCGGAGAGATGTCTCTGATGTTGTTGATGTAAATTGAATTGAATTGAATTGATGTTTTATTCATATCGCGCTCGTACACAAGTGTTTCAGAGCGCGACAAGACAAGGGAGGGGAACAGGGCAGAACAAAAAAAAAACTATCTTATTAGGCCCAGTGACATTGAGAACACACAAGTGCAGGGAAAAGGGAAAGGGGAAAATTGTATCGAAGGGGAAGAAGTGGAAAGTGCAGAGAGGAAAATAGATAAGTAATAATAAATAAAATAATTAATTAATTGAATAAATAGAGGCAATAAGCAGTGGTAGTGTAGCCAGAAGGTGGCAAGTGTTGGGATTAGCAGACAAGGTATGTTAGATAAGTGCAGAAGAAAAGGGGGTGGGGGACGTATGGGTAAAGATACAGACCCCAGTGTAAGGGGTGGCCCAAGGGCAGTGCAGGAGGTTGGCAGGGTAAGTAGGTACCTGGGCCTGGAGGACAGAAGGTGGCCAGGTGCACAGTGCCAAAGAGAGAAGAAGGGGGGGTAAAAGGCAGAAGCAAAGAGGAGGGTCTTGAGGTGCTTCTGGAAATGGAGATGGTTCTCCTCAAGTTCCAGAGTGGCAGGGAGGCTGTTCCAAAGGGAGGCCCCAGCCAAAGACAGAGATCTGCCCCCAGTTAGATCTGAGGGAGTTAGAGGTAGACGAGTGAAGAGCTTGAGAGGGGAGTTATTTACGGAGGGATAGTTGAAGGTATTTTGGACCCAGGCCCCAGAGAGGACAAAGCAGATGGTTTTGAATTTAATCCTTGTATCCACTGGGAGCCATTGAAGGGATTTCAGCCTGGAAAGATACGATCCCAGGGCTTGAGGCCAAGGACAAGTCTTGCAGTCCTGTTCTAGATTAGTTTTAAAGGGCGGAGAGTGGACGCAGGTAGATTTAGAAAGAGGCTGTTACATTAGTCCAACCTAGAGAGAACCAGAGCTTGGGAGACAGTAAGCTTCTGGGGGAATGAGAGGAAAGGCAGAGTACCTCTGAGGAGGTGCAGTAGGAAGTTAGACTTTTTAGACGTCAGAGATGTGGGCGGAGAAAGAAAGTGTGGAGTCAGATGACCCTGAGGTTCTTAGCCTCGCAGGTATGGGTAGGAGGGGGACCAAGGGAGGCCAGCCAGTGAGTGAGGGGAAATGATGGCGAAGGTGTACCGATGTGGAGAATCTTAGTCTTGTTGGCATTTAGACAAAGATCGTTGGTGGCACAACAACCTTGAATGGCAGTTAGGCAATCAGAGATGAGAGAAGGAGAGGAGGTGGCAGATGGCAGCCTGAAAATGAGTTGAGTGCCGTCAGTATAGCACTGGAAATTTGAGTAGAAGATGGTAATGCAGTGGGCGAGAGTTGCCAGGTATTGGTTGAAAAGCCAGGGCGACAGGTTAGACCCCTGGGCAACACCACAGATGGAGAGAGAGAGAGATGATAGAAAGGATCCAACTTGTACCTGGGAGGGTCAATCAGAGAGGAAAGAGGTCAGCCAGGCCAGAGCCTGATCGGTGAAACCCAGGTTATCACAGAGACGGTTGAGCAGTGTTATATGGTTGACTGTGTCGAAGGCAGAGGAGAGGTTGAGTAGGATGAGGACAGAGGGAATGTTAGAGTCAAGTTTAGAAAGCAGATCTTCACAGATCTTCAGGAGTGCAGTTTCTGTGCTTCTGGCAGCTCTGAAGCCTGACTGGTGATAATGGAGAGAGACAACAGAATCGGCATGCAGGTTAAGCTGAGAGATGGCAACCTTTTCCGGGAGTTTACATAAGAAGGGAGCAATGGAAATAGGGCGATAGTTGGCCAGACAAGAAGTGTCAGCAGTGGGTTTCTTGATAACAGGATGCACAAGGGAGTGCCCCAGAGGGGAGGGGAAGGATCCTGAGGCAAAGGAGAGGTTGCAGAAATCGGCAAGGGCAGGAGCGAGGGTATCACTGTGGTCCTTGATGGTTTCAGAGGAACAGGGATGAACCTGTTGTGATGAGGCTTTCATAGATCGGACTTGCTAGTGTGAAGAGGAAAATATCAGTATATCAACCAGATATATGATTACAGAGTGCAACAAAAAATCAGAAAACTTTCTGTCCATAAAACTTTGGAAGACTGAATGAGCATTCACAAGCACAAAGGGCATGACTTGATTCTCAAGGTGCCTGAAGGGTGTTCAAAACACTGTCTTCCACTCATCTCCAGACTCTATACTTAGAAAATGGTATGCTCCTCGCAGATCTAGTTTGGAGAACATCACACACCCTTGGACGGCTTCCAGAATGTCTTTTATATGAGGCATAGGATATAAGTCACAGATGGTAACCTTATTAAGTCCCCAATAATCTATGCAAGGTCTCCGTTTGTGTGTATCCTTTTTAGGGATAAAGAAAAGAGATGCTCCAGCTGGTGAACAAGAGGGTCGAATGAGACTGTTTTGTAAGTTTGAGTCTAGATATTCTCGGAGAGCGTTCTTTTGATAAACAAAGGGTACATATGACCAAAAGGCACAAGGGTCTCTGGAAGCGGATCTATGGAACAATCTTCTGGTCGGTGAGGTGGAAGTTCCTTGGGTAACATGTTTGGAATACATCGGTGAATTGTTGAAGTTCGGGGGGTATGCAAAGCACTCCAATGACCGAAGATGATTGAGGAGAGTGGCCTAATACGGTGTTACCTTGGATTTCCTCATGACATTGACTTGAACAGGGATCAGACTCAAACTGTACAGAGTTCTTGGACCAGTCAGTTGATACTAGGATTATGCCTTCTGAACCCAGGAATTCCCAGAATGAACGCAAAATGAGCGTAACGTGAGTGATAGGTCCAGAACATAAAGGAGTTCAGCTAACCCATTCTACAGGCTGATTTTCTTTTCTTGACTGTAGCGGTATTCGTTCTTTATTGCCCAAACAGTATCTATAAAGTTACTGGCTGCCCCGTTATTTATAAGGGCTACGGTCTCCAGGATCATTTGTTCTATGGTCAATTGGGCACTTACTACATGAATCGGCTGTCCATCTGATCAATACTGGTAGTGAGAGTGGTTGAAGGGATGACTTTCTAACCCCAGTAACTGGCCCCTCCTTGGACCGGGTTTGTCGTTTCCCGAATGACGAGGCGGCACTTCGGGGCAGTTACAAAGGAGATGGTCAGCAAAACCACAGTACATACCGCGTCCTTTATCCCTTCTCTTTCTTTCGGAAGCAGAAAGCGTTCCTCTGGCAGCTCCTACTTGCATGGATTCTTTGGATGAAGAAGACAGATTAGGGAGTGGAGCTCCCGGGGGCAACAAATGGGGTCCTCTGTTCCGTCTTTTCTCAGATCTTTTCTCAGATAGGCAATATTCAATCTGTAAAACAAGGGAGATCATGGTAGTCAAAGTATCAGGACGATCAGTACGAGCTAATTCATCCTTGATTTCTTCATTCAAGCCTCATCTGAAGATGGTATATTGGGCTTCTTCAGGTCAGCCAGCCAGTTTATGAGGCTGTACACTGAAACATGGTTACCTAAGACATAACATCAGCTGAGCCTTGTTGTATATCTAGGAGGGACTCACATGCAGAGTACACTACTGCAGGTCCTTCAAATGTACATCTCAATAAGGCCATAAACGCCCCGTAATCCTGTAGCACCGAATTGGCAGATGTTACTAAAGGCGTAGCCTAAGTGAGCACGTTACCTATCATATTCGAAATTATGAATCCGATCCTAGAGTGGTCTGATGCATAAGTACATGTGCGGAAGGTGAAATGTACTACACAGGTGTCTATGAACTCCTTAAGTCTCTTTGGTGAACCATCATATTTCCCCGAAGCTAGACCCATACTAGGCAGGTCCGTAGGGTGGTGTCTCTTGCAGTGACTAATTGCCTTAAGACCGTGTTTTCTGTCTTCAAGTTCTGGACTTCTAGAGTCAAACCTTGTATTGCGGCTGGTAGCGCTTGCACTTGTTCAGCCGCAGCCATCGTCCTTTGGCGTTGCAATCTGTCAAATACCTCTTTCTTATCCTCACCTGACTCTGCAGAGGTGGTGTGAGGGGTTGGTTCCTTAGAGTCCTTCGCCTTGTTGATGTTCTTTTTCTTAGAAGTCTTTCACTCTTGGTAGAGGTAAGGTCTGTCACGAGGAGCAGCCACTATGCCTCTCTGCTGAATTCAGCCAAGGCAAGGGACTCACTCCCCAGAACACACAAAGGGAGAAAAAGCCTCCAAACACCAGAAAACCCTAAGCTGCTTTTCTTGAACAGGTTAGATGTTGGAAACACCCAAAATATGCTCCGGTATCCTAGGAGGACGTAATATAGCAAGAAAAAAACAGACAGTGGACCCAGTGTCCTAAAAAGACAGAGGACTGGTTAATATCAAGGATACAGAGGATAACAGGAATGAAACTGGCTGAAAACAGATAGAATTCCACAAAGTAGACTGAAAGGTAGCTCAAGTTCACAAGGAGGCACTTACAGAACAAGTCTGCTGTTAAGCAAATCAACACACAGAAGAAGTATCAGGAAGCAGGAACAGGAACCCATAAGCAAGAAATGAAAGGCTAGGAAGAGCGCTATGAGAGCGAAGACGAAGGCAGGAAAACAACGTCTTACCCGAAAGGAGAATGCGGGTTGCAACGTGCCGCTGATGCCGAGCACAATGATGAAATAGTGTTGGCGGCGGTCGTCTTGGAAAAAGGCTAGAGCGGTACTGACTTTCCAGGAAACCATGGAGGCACGTCAATGGCAGCTGGTTCCTCTCCTCCAGTGGTGCCAGAATGGAGCGTGACAGGAGGACAAATGCCTATGGATCTGGATTTGATATGCTGTGGAGTGTGTGACTGGTATTTTTTAATGGTACTTATTATGTACAACTTCGTGATGCCCAAAGTACAGACGTTTCCTTAGGCCTTGTTGGACTCCATCTTCTTGGATCTGGATATTTTCCCTCCGCCTGCAGCAGGGTCTTATGATTCTGACTTGTCCCTTAAGAAAACTTGCTTCCTAGTGCCAGCGCAGCGTTATACTGGCTTCTTGTTTCTGGACCTGTGGATTATCTTACCACCCCTCGCACTGAACTTGTAATATTCAAGCTTCCGACTTACTCCTTACAGGTACTACCCTCTTTTGTGTCATTTCCTTACGTGGTTGTGGGTACTTCCAGTAATGTTTCTTGGCAGCTTTTAGGTATTGGTTGCTGTGACTCCTATCACCATGTCCCCTTATAAAAGGTTTAGGCGCTGGTGAAGTACGCCAATCAGAACATCGAGAGGGGACTTGCCTCACAGACAAAGCTGTATCCTTGACAATAAGACAGTGGTATATGCGAGGGAAAAGCTCAGGAATGAATGAGGGAAAGGTGAAAAAGATTCGGGTATCATCAGCAAATGTTGGTAGGAGATAGCGATATCTTTGCTGGGTCAGAAGCTATAGACATTGAAGATGACCCCATCTGGGAGCGGGTTAGCAGAGAAGGTGCCTGTGTTCCCTGAGAAGAGGAAGGGGCAGTCAGAGAAGTAGAAGGCAACCCCAGACAGGGCAGTGGAAAGAGATAACAAAGGAACGCTGATCCATCATGGCAAAGTTCGTTGCTATGCGTGAGTTTTTAGAGTCAGCATCTATTCACTGGCATGTTACCAGGCTGGCATACCTATTCTGAACAGATGTGTAAACCTGTATGGAAATCGAACACTTCTTAAATGGCAGAGCACATGTTGCACATGTTGCTTAGTGCAGAGGACTGTGGTGCAAGCTGGAAGCTCACATTAGCACGTTTTCTCGAGCCATTTTAAGAGGTGAAACGTACCACAGGAAGAATGACAGAGTACACACCTGGACCATCAAAGTGCTCAACATGTTCAGGTTTGTTCTTTGATGTTTGTGGCTACTGTGGATCTCTTAGAACTAATAGAAGGTACAGCTGTAGGTTGTGCGATGAAACATTGTGGTACTTCTTGAGCCAGGACGTGCACAGCTGAGATACCACTCCAATGTCTTTGTGTAAATCGTAGACCAGTGCTCAACGTACAATGAGAAATGGATGGAGGTATTAATAATGATATTATCAATGATGTATGTAGCGCTTCTTACCTGATTCCACCACTCTCTAAGTGCTGTAACAATAGGAGGTATTATTATCCACTTTCATGCAACTTACTTTATTGGCCTTAGAAGGATGAAGAATTGAATTGGCTCTGTTGGAATTCAAACATGTATCTGCAGGTTGAACATAGATGTCCAAGGCAGGCGCTCGCTTTGGGCTATTTTACCACCTTAAAAGACTGTCGCTGTTCAGTGGGTGTCTTTCTGATTTGGCAGTGCCACAACCAATACTGAACAATCAGAAAAAGGCAATAGATTTCTTCCATCAGAAAGCAACTCTGTATGCTGGCTGTGGTGTAAAAACATTCTAATCCATGGAGAGAAATTATATTTGCACCCGGGGAAGGGCACGCAGCCAATCAGGTGGCTGGAACACTGGGCGAGAATACACATTCTCTACCCACTTTTTCGAGACTTCTGAGGCCCTTTCCTAGGTGGGGCTGGTCTTTTTTTTTTTCTTTTTTTTATTTTTTTTTATTGTTTGGCTGTATAAAACAACCTTTCAACAATTATAAAAAATGGATAAAACCATATCAAAAACATATTACAATTCAATTCATCAATATATAACACATTTTTAAATTTTGCATCTGACACCCAATATATAAAACATTTTTGTAGCAGCAGCATTTGTTTTTTTTTTTTTTTTTTTTTTTTTTTTTTTTCCCCTTTCTTTCTTTCCCTTCTATCACCATTATCTCATGACAGCATTCACAATCACCTTGGATATACTTCATTTAAAAAGGCCGTTGTTGCTAATCTGATTGACATTCTCTTTGTACCAAAAATCAATAGCCATAGTTCTTCCATATTAGTTACAGCTTGCGTTGCAAAGCAATTAAAATAGTATTTACAACGTATGACATATAATGCAGGACAGTAGACAATAACATGTTTCAGCGTTTCTACGTTTGCAGGATCCATACAAAAACGGCAGATGTTCTCGCTGGCGTCAATTAGTTTTCGCCTAAATAAAATATCCCTTGTGTGCCACAAATTTAGACGAAAACGAATATAGTCATCTCTCAATTTTGGAGATGGGTATTTTAAAATGTATGGTTCCGCAACTCTAAATTTTTTATGGCCAAACTGGGCAGTGTTCCAATCTTTAGAATGGGAACATTTTTCCAAGGTATATATCCAGTCTTGCCGATATAATTTAGTTTTAGCCTGCGTTGGATTATGAATTAGAATATCTACGGAAATGTCCGCATCTGAAAGAATATTTATAGCTGTGTTTAGCCAGCATTTTGGGTATTGATGATCTGAGTACAATAAATATTTGCCCAAGATACCGGATATGTCTAGACATTGTAATGACAAAATACATTTTCTCAACAAGGCTATCAATTTCCATGCAATAGTACTGTATAGCGATAGCAGACCTAATTCAAAACGAATCATTGCAATGGGGACACAGATAGGCAAATTAAAAATTGAGCGCCAATATTTTCCTTCTAATCGATCCCACACTAGATGGGGCAGCATTGATGCAGCTTCAGAGCCATACGAGATAATGGGTTTTACTTTCATGGAATAAAATGATATTATATGATTGCATGTAAACTTTCCAAATTTATATAAAATGGCCTTAGATTGGGAAATTAGGGTTTGCAATTTCAATTCAAGTTCTTTTTTAAACACCTTATCATTGTTGCCCTGGGTGATCATAATGCCCAGGTATTTATATGTTGAGGTTAGAAGAATCGACTCCTTTTTTATGTTCCACTTATATTGGAAGTGTTTTGTCATTTTACGATTTTGGCACATCATAATTTGAGTTTTCGTTAAGTTTACAGTCATAGCATTATCTGCAGTATACTCTGATAATCCATTAATCAGACGTTGCAAACCTGCAGGGGTTTTTGATAATAGAACAAGATCGTCTGCATAAAGAATCCATGGTATCTGTTCTTGGTCTAATTTAGGAGCGTCAGAGTTAACATTCTGAAACTTTTCACCCATATCAAGGATGAATAAGTTAAACAATGTAGCTGCCAAGATGCATCCCTGTTTTAGTCCTCGATATGTTAAAATGGGGCGGGTTAGTATCCCGTCACGAGTAAGACGAATATGCACTGATGTATTTTCATGGAAGATAGAAATTAACTTAACCAAAGAATAGGGGCAGCCCAATAGTAGCAATTTTTGCAGCATTAGATTGCGATCTATAGAGTCGAAAGCTTCCTTGAAATCTACAAAGGCAATAAATAGCGATTGTTTTTGCTGACAACAGAGTGCCTTGATTGCAGTCAAGGAGACAATATTTATAGCCGTTCCCTTACCAGCTACAAATCCTGTTTGAAACCTGTCTCTCATATTTGATAAATTGATCCATTGCTGGAGATCTCTTAGAATTAATGAGGCAAAGATTTTCCCAGGAGCATCTAACAGGGCAATTGGCCTATAGTTTCCAGGGTTTTGTCTATTGCCTTTTTTATAGATGGGTACAATCAGTGAAGTACACCATGATTTGGGGATCTTTTGGGTAATTACAACTTGAGAGAAGATTTCAAACAGGATGGGGGCCCATAGGTCCGGAAATTCTTTTAGCATGGCATTAGAGAGGCCATCGGGGCCTGGAGCACGGGATCTACTTGCTTTATGAATAAGATTAAGAATATCGTCTATTGTAAAATCTATTGAGAAGGATCCCTCAAGTTTTACAGGAGGTACGCAATTAGTAGAAGGGGGAAGAGCATAAAGATCAGAAAAATGGGAAATCCATTTGGTAGAAGCAACGTCATTAATCTGCATCTGACATTGAGTGATGTTATATGTATCTGATATTAATGTCCAACATCCTGCAGTGTTTTTGGTCAACATTTTGACTAACATTGCCTCACCATCTTTCTGGTATAATAAAGAACGATAAGTTCTTCTCCAGTTCCTATGTTTAGTTTTAATTGCTTTAAGAGCAGCTAAGCGCTGATCTACTGGTAGAGATTTAATCGCTTTCTTATTTTTTCGGAATAAAGCTTTCGCTTTCTGCATATCTTGGTTATAAGAGTGTGCTGCAACCGAAGAACTTATCATCTTAGTAGAGCTGGCAAATTGATACATTAGTTTTGTATAATCAATATCAGAGTTACAATGGTTTGGCGAGGTTTCGCTTGATGTTTTAAGAGAATCTGTGAATTGTAATAGTTTCGTACTGGTCCATCGTAAGCGATTTCGACCAAGATTCGCTTCAATAGTTCCTTCCATTGTTATAGGAGTCATAGGTGGAGCAGTGTTTTGAACAGTGCAGATTAGTGGCCAGTGAAGATGTAACATATTGTGGTCACTGGCGGAAGATGGCAGAACCTGAAACCCTTTTAGGAGATAGAACAAGGAGCGGCTGACATAAATGAAATCAATAATAGCCACAGAACTTCCCCTTTTCCATGTCGGATGGGGAGGAGAATCCTCAGGGAATGATCCGTTTACCATGAACATGTCTTTCGATTGTATAAACGCATTCCAGCTTCTTACTCGATCGTCTGATAGCACTTTGCTACTATTTAGACAATGGAGATTTAAATCTCCCGCTAAAATTATGTGCATTTGTTTCTTGTATTGATGTATTTTTCCCCATAAGCGTTCAAGGGAGCGCAAGTAGGAATCAGTGGAAAGAGCAACTGGATTCCAATATGTATTAATCAAAGAGTATTGACAATCGTCAATAGATAGTTGTGCTAGATGGAGATACGGAGTCAAGAATTCATGTGAAATAACACTCATGGATGGAGATGTTTTCAGCATGATTAACAGACCAGACATTGGTCGACCTTTACTAGCAGAAATAGCAGGATTTAAGATGGGATAATATCCATCCCATGATGGGCAGTTAGTTAGCCATGTTTCCTGTAGTAATATAAAGTTGTACTCTCTTAGTTTAACGACAGCATCGGAGAAAAGATGTTTGAAGCCTCTAGTATTCCAGCTTAACAATGAAAGATGCTTACTAGGGGGGTCGCTATGCTTGGGAGGTAGAACACCGACATTCACACTGTTGTTTAAGTTGTGAACCACTCGAGTTCACTTTAGTGGAGGTAACCAATGTTAGTTGTGCATCGTTATATGGGACTGTGGTAGCAAAGCTTCTTAGATGGTCAGTCATAAGCTCAAAACCCAGATCCCACAAGGCTGCGCGAGCGGCCCAAAGAGTGTTTAGAACCACTCTTGAGCGGAGCCAGATTCGCACTAAGGACAGATCGTTATTATTTAAGAATTCAACTTGTTCAATATCAGCAGAATTGATATCCTCCAATGCGTATATATCACCAAAAATAGCTAAAAGGCTAGCACGATTCAAATCATATGAGTGATGCGGCAAAGGTCTACATCTAATAATTATTGAGTGAAGGTTTTGTCGCACAACGGGTTTTTTCAGTCTATTTAGGGTACTATCTGGATTCGAGGTGAGTGTCGCATGAGGACTTACGTGTTTAGTAGGGGCAGATGGAGTTTGTTTTAAAGATGAGGCAGCAAATACAGATTGGTTTAGACTCGGAGTAGTAATAGATG
This sequence comes from Ambystoma mexicanum, assembly GCF_040938575.1. NCBI lineage: Eukaryota > Metazoa > Chordata > Amphibia > Caudata > Ambystomatidae > Ambystoma > Ambystoma mexicanum. Next base: position 993,806,963 of record NC_090928.1, read on the forward strand.
AAGGTAATTTCTGCCCGCCTTCGTCGTACTTAGTGCCATTATCAGAGGACTGATGGAATTTTAGCATGTATTGTTCAATGGCTGAAGCTATAATACGATCTAAGGATGGTGGCATGGAAGATAAATTACATTGATCTGTTTTATTCGCGTCTGCCAAGGAAGGAAAAGAGAGCGACTGTGGTACTGATTTTATTGTAGAGGGTAATCTAAATTGAGATAACGTATTGGCTCCACTTTGGGGATGAGCACTATCTTTGATATTAGATCCACCAATAATATTAGATACAGCCGAAGTAGGTTTAAGGCTTTTAGCTTCTAAATAAAGGTCTATTTCTTTGCGCAGCTCTGATCATTTTAAACACAACTTAGTATCAAATAAATCTTTCACTTTTGCAGCAGTGATTGATGTTGGGTGAGTATCAATTATCGCAGACTTATTGTCAATCAAAGCCACAATATTATTTAGGGGTGAATGCTCAGCTGGAGGTTGTGTATTTACAGGTTCTTTTAAGCTTTTCTCTGCAGCGATTTTTGCATATTTATCTCGTACTGCTTTAGCAGCTATGGCCATTTTATTTTTGGCAGGTGATTTTAGCCCTTTCAAAAAAGATTTGGCGATCGAGGAGGGAATGTGCTGCTTTGGTTGATTTTTTGTTTTCTTTTTTAAGGGGCTTGTATGAATTCGTTTGGCCGAGACAGCACCCGAGAAAATTGTGAACAGTTCTTTAGAGGGTTGTGATTCATTCGCTGATGATGGGAGCAACACAGTATTAGATAATGGACATGTAGGAGCACACTTCTCAGTAGGGGAATGAAGTTCCCGAATAATATGTGGAAATGTAGGGAGGGAAAATTGAACAGATGCGGTCGTATTTGTCATGGACAGTTTTGGTTTTTCTGATGAATTATGGGAAAAATCATTAGTTGCTTCCTGCTGTAATAATACATCAGAAGTTAACTTTGATTTTTTAGGAGAGAAGGGGGCAGTGTCATTATATGATTTCACCTGTTGTAAACGTAGTTGTGATTGCCATCTGATTAATTTAATAAGTTGCTTATCTTGGGTTTTAAGTTTTTCATCCAAGGTCTCACACAGTTTAAACAATGATGATATAGCCAGATTCATAGCGTGCAAGGTGGTTTCAATTAGTACTGTAGAAGACAGACATGCAGTAGAGGGAAGGGGTAAAGAAGGTAAGGGCATGGAAGGAGAAAGAATGGATTTCGGCATGGTGTCAGACCGTCTGGGAGTAGGTGCTAAATATGAAGATACAGACATGTGTTTCTCATCATCAGAGTATATGTGAGAGATTTCTGGTAATTCGTAGTTTACATCAAGCATCACATTAGCATCGACAAAGGATGAATTAGGACAGTGGTTAAGTTCATCTTGAACCTTTATCAACTCTTCAGCCAATACTATAACCGTAGGGTTAAAAGGTGTGCCACACATGGAAGGAATACACGAAGCGGCAGGAGTTAATAGACCATTTGGCCCAGATGTAACTAAAGGTTTACTAATGGGCATAAATTTATCATTCAGCGGTAGCTGTGTGCACACTTCTTTTGCGGCCTGTGGATCTTTGTTGCTTAGTGATTTTCCCAGATCAGTATAGGGATCTGTCAAAGAAGCTGGTTGTATCAGAACTTCACTATCTTTCAACATAGTTATATCGGAAATAGAGCGCTTGGGCTTAGGCTGCATTATAGACGATGGAATATCAGACACAGCACAATTATCAGGTAAATCACTGCTACAGGGCCTTTTGTCTTTGCCCATAATGGCAAGCATCTCCTGTATATCACGAGACGCTACTGTTGCTTTAGATCTCGCAATTTTAGGAACTCGGGAAGCTGAAGTCACTTGTGGCCGCGGTGTACTGCCCATTATTGTTCTTTTCTGAGAAGCTAAAGGAGGGGAAGAGGATGGAGCTGCCGCCAGCTTATTTGATCTAAGATAATAAAAGCGTCGGCGCATTTAAGACGCCACCCAGAGAAGCACTTGAATTACTATTTCAAATAAAAAAAAAAAAAGGAAAAAAAAAAAATAAGGATTTTTTCTTTTCTTTTTTTCCCCCTCTTTCTTCACGAAGCAATGATATTCATCCAAATAGTTTGAGGCAGTTATTCAGTTTCCAGGGAAGGGAACGCCCGACAGCTTGTGGAGCTGCCAGAGTCCGACTCTCCACCCCAAGCCCTGTGAACTTGTCAAATGAGCGGAAGTGTGGCTAGCATTTGGAAGCTTTGATTCAGACCACTCACCGCCGAACAGCAGAACAGCGACTCCAGCCCTTACAGCCTCCAGGGCTTAACGCCACAAGGGTGGATATGCCGGCAGTAAATGCTAGGATCCAGTCACGTGATCGCGCACGTGTGCGCGATAGGCCCCGCCTCCTCCAGGAAGCAGGGGAGCAGCAGGAGCTCGGCTCGCAGTGCTGCTGGGCTCGGAATGGGCTGGAATCAGGAAAAAGATGCTTCGTTCGTGAAGCGCACCTCCAGTTAGGCAGAAACACACGCCACTCGGGCGGATATGCCGGCAGTAAATGCTGGGATCCAGTCACGTGATCGCGCACGTGTGCGCGATAGGCCCCGCCTCCTCCAGGAAGCAGGGGAGCAGCAAGAGCTCGGCTCGCAGTGCTGCTGGGCTCGGAATGGGCTGGAATCAGGAAAAAGATGCTTCGTTCGTGAAGCGCACCTCCAGTTAGGCAGAAACACACGCCACTCGGGCGGATATGCCGGCAGTAAATGCTGGGATCCAGTCACGTGATCGCGCACGTGTGCGCGATAGGCCCCGCCTCCTCCAGGAAGCAGGGGAGCAGCAAGAGCTCGGCTTGCAGTGCTGCTGGGCTCGGAATGGGCTGGAATCAGGAAAAAGATGCTTCGTTCGTGAAGCGCACCTCCAGTTAGGCAGAAACACACGCCACTCGGGCGGATATGCCGGCAGTAAATGCTGGGATCCAGTCACGTGATCGCGCACGTGTGCGCGATAGGCCCCGCCTCCTCCAGGAAGCAGGGGAGCAGCAAGAGCTCGGCTCGCAGTGCTGCTGGGCTCGGAATGGGCTGGAATCAGGAAAAAGATGCTTCGTTCGTGAAGCGCACCTCCAGTTAGGCAGAAACACAATGTTGAGAGGCAACAGGGAGTTTCTCCTTGTTGCCTCTCCACCTCCCCACCACCACAACAATCCATACCCCTTCCGTAGCCTGTCTCTCCATCCCAACTTACCTGCTGGACTGGAGCTTTGTGCTCCGGTCCCAGTGCTCCTCCTGTCTCCCGGCCGCCATAGACATGGAAAAGGCACTTAGTCCCATTTCCCTATTGTGGCTGCCATTATTTTTTCCTTTATTTTCCCTCAGGAGATTGGCTGCACCCCAGATAAACCCCAGAGTGCGAATGGCTTTCACCCCCGTTGTGGGAGGTGGACAGGGCTGGTAACGGCCCGCTAGCCCTACCTAGGCTGGGGCTGGTAGGGCCTGGGGTGAAAGCCAAATGAAACACCTTGGAATTATGCATCGATTTTTCATGGAGTCTTAACTTAATGGCCCTCATTACGACCCAGGCGGTAAGTTACCGCCTGGGTCGTACCCTTACCACCATGGGGTAAACTATGTTTACGCCATGGTGGTTGGCGGATTTACCGCCCCATTCCAAGGTGAGTGGGGCGGTAAATCCCCATTTCCCATTTTACCCTTCCCCATTCCCATTTTTGCCCCATAGGGCATAATGGGAAAGGGGAAAGGCGCTAATTACGCCACCGTAAATTACGGTGGCGTAATTAGCACCAAGGTCCCTTTGCGGCATGGGTTTTAACGCCTGCAAAAAGCAGGCGTTAAAATCACCATCCCGCAAAGGGACCTTGGAATCAGGCGTTAAGGGTCGGCGCCGTAAACCCTTTAACGCCTGGGTCCTAATGAGGGCCAATGTGTTTTAAGTTAGCAAAGTAGTTTGGATATATTTCTGAAATTTCTGTCATTTAAAAACACATTTGAAAATATATGCAGATAGTGTAAACATTGGAATTCACAGTTTCAGACGTACGCTTTCGATGTTTGGGAAAGCACGTTTTCTGTCATTATAAATGCTGCTCCAATTGATGTAAAAAAATTATTTACAAATGGTAAAGACAGCCATTTAAGTTTAAGGAGACGTTTCTTAAAATGTGTGTAACAATCTTTATATCTGCACCATCAAGTATATAAAAGTACATTTATTGAATGTCAGCCAAGTAACATCCTATGATATATAACGAAAATTGCATTAAAAATGTTAATTCATCCTTTATAACTGCTAGCTACCATTAGTATAATGAAGCAATGAAAATAGACACAAGTTAAAAGAAGGCACAGCATTGCATAATTATCTACTCATTAGTGGGAGATAATAGCTCAGATTCGTAAACAAAGCAACGTGTTAAATGATTTGGCATGGGTAAATGCTATGCAAATTGGAAATCATACAATTATTAGAGTATTGCGTTCCCACAATGCAGCCGCTTCTAAGCATGGGATTTTTGGTGTGGCAGTAAGAAGCGTAATTGTGTAGCTGATGGCCAGACAGGATTGAGATCACCTGTTCCATTCTGCGAGGATCAGCACTGTTGACTTTTTTGCGTAACGTCTACTGTAGTTGAGAATTACGCATAGACATTTGTCATTCGAGACAGGGATTTCATCGGCACATATCACCACCATTCTGCCTCCAATCTCCAGAAATGTGCAAGATGGGAGGAACTGTTTATCATTTTGCCAGTAGGTGTCTCCTTTTTTTTGTACAGGAATCAATATACCTAGACTTTGATGTCCCATGCACATGCGTTGTGGATGGAACATCACATTCTCCGCCACAATATTACTCGGGTGCACATCATTGGTGAACTATAGATTGAAACTCTGACGCGAGGAAGCACGTGGCCAAGAGTGCTAGATGTAAGTCTCATTACTGATGTTCTCCTATTATTTTTCATTAGTACCGGGTGAGGGCCAATCAGAATGTTTGTTACCAATCAGAATGTAACAAACATTCTGATTGGGCCTCACCGGGGCTTTAACCGACTGGGAATCCCTCGGCCAGGATTCCCTTCCTTTGTTCCCAGCGGGGGTGTGGCAGCCCCTCAGCCAATGAGGAGGCTGGTAACGGGGCAATCCCTGCTCTGAGCCACCACACGGCTGGAGGCTGCCATCCTCCCCCGCCGGGGATTCATGTACGTTTTTTCTTTCTTCCTTCCCCCTCCCCTGCAATCAATCTCCTGGAAACCCACCCAACCCCACTTACCTTCTTATTTCTCCTTGTTCAGGAGCAAACGCGCTGGGAACAGTGGAACAGTGGATGGCTGCCATGGAAAGGGAAACAGACTCCCCGGAGGGCATTATTTTTGAATTTTTTTTTTCTGTTCCAAATGCAGCAGCGTTTCAGAACTGAAAAAATACTATTAGCACCCCAGTCTTGTGGGCCGGGGTACTAATAGCAATAAGCCCCTCGCCATGGGGGCATTACCGAGTCAGGTAATGCCCTGGGGCCTTTGTTAACTATAACTATGGGCCCAGGGCATTACCTGACTCGGTAATGCCCCCGGGGCTTATTGCTTAAATATAACATTTAAACTATGGCTCTTTGACATGGCTGGCTCCCCTGCAGTCACAGCCACTGATAGGCGCTCTCTTCTTTAGCTTGCATATAACCTCACAGCATGCTGCGAGCACTCTCACCTTTCATCTGTATGTCAGCATCGATTTTAGGTGCAAGTGGGGTAGTGGGTACAAGAGACATAAATCGTATGCTAATAGAACAGATTTTCTATTGGCAGTCCATGTTCCCACACCCTCAAATTAATCTGGGCAGTTCAGAAGTCTGAGCTTTCATTTAATTTGTATTTTATTAAATTTGGCAAAGCGATGCACAGCAAAAAGCGGCACAAAATTCATGGAATGACAATAATAAAATTACATGGAACATAAAAGGGACTACAACTACAGGCTAAGCAAGGACAGTTTGATAGGTAGATAATTCCAGAGTTTAGGAGCCAGCAAAGAGGAAGAGTGGAAGCGGGATTGGGCATATAGAGACTTTAGAACAGATCACAGGAACAGATTTGCAGAGTGATGAGACCTGGAGGACACAGGAAATGACAGAAGGGAAGACAGGCAAGGAGGTGCAAAACCAAGTGTGCTTTTATAGACAACAATGAGTACTGATAGCAGAGTTGAAGATGGAACTTAGAGAAGCAAGATTGCAGGAGGGAAGACCAATACGAATGGCGGAACAGTAGTCTATCCAGGAGAAAACAAGGGTAGAAATCAGCAGTTTCGTTGCATGAAAAGTCAAGTAGGGACGGACCTTGTGAATGCTATAAAGCTAAAATCAGCAAGACTTAGCAATAGCGGAGATGTGAGGAGTGACGATAACGCCCATGCAGAAGGGTTAAAAGGGGGGGACAGAAAGAGGGGAGATAGAAGATAACATTGTAAGAGGATTCAATTCAACACTACAGCTAAGTCAACGCCTAGTCTATAATACTGAATGAAAACCCTTATTGATATAACTTTATGTCCAGTTCATGCGTTCTGGATGACTGCCCTATATAACACCCCTCTCTTGGAATCCTCCTGACCCCACTGAGCCAAGAAGTAGTTCTGTTTTGCAAGTTTAAAAGGTTTATTTGATAATTTACACAATAGATCTATATATCACACTTTACAATAAATTAATAATTGAATATCACACTGAATCTGAGCAGTAATCAATAATGGATAGTCTGGCACTAGCACACTTCTTTATAATCAATGATGAGTGGTTATAGAATGGATAAGATAGCAACAATACTTTTATGGTTTCAAATGGATGCAAGGTGGAATGAAAATGCAGTACAGAAAATAACTTGATAAGATTTCAGCAAAAGACAATGTAATCACTTTCTTGGACAATTCACCCCCCCTTTTATGCAATGCAAGGAAATGGAAGGAAGGCACACAATTCTCAGAAATGCAATTCAAATGTAATTCAGTTCACCCAGCAACTTAGACTACAGAAGTTGAAAACACAGGCCCAAATGCTTTTAAATGTGCTGGCAATGTAGAAAAAAATATGCTAAAATGCTTTTAATTCCCTCTAGGAGGTTCAGGGGGAGTGAAATCAAGTTAATATTAGTCCAGGCTCACTTTAGCAAGGATCTAGGAGTAATTGGTAGGTTAAACGAATTTTTGGCAAATGAAAGCAAGAAGCTTCTGTTTTCACACGTGGAGAAATTTGCAAATCGCGGCAACATTCGCGAATGCGCCGGGCGCTATTACAGAAGAACTACAAGGGCTATCAATATCGTTTTGGGGTCCTAGGAAAGCTTAGGATCTCAGCTTCCAGATGAAAGTTACTGCAAGTCTCTAGGACAAACGGTCACGGAGATATGAGCGATTAAATAAAGGTCGTTTTTCAGATTTGAAATTTTAAAGTTCACAAAGACAAGTGCAGCTTGCAACTAGCAAATCACAGGTGACAGCTTTACAAATGACAGGTGACAGTTAGGAGGCAGTTCTACTTAGATTAAAATAGCTTGAACTATATTATTTTAACTAAGAGATTGGTTCTGCACAGTTTTACTATGTACTCACACTATATTTAGAAATATGCCTCGCCACGGATCTGGTCAGGTTTTGGACTGGACTCCGGTTCAGCTCTCTCTGGTTCTGTTAACAGGTCAGCTCTACTCTGCTGGTCTGGTCTGGGTCTCTGAAGGTTGATGGAGGTAAAGTATGGATTTTCCCGGCAGAGCTTCCAGCTGCAAATGGATTTGAAGGTCCCTATCTGTCCTGTCTCTCTGCTTTTATGTGTTTTTAAAATGGGTGTGTGTGAGCAGCATCACTAGCCAGCCCCTCTCCACTTATCATTGGCCAAGCTTTCATTTCTCCCCTGATTGGGGGAGCTAGGTTGTGTCAGAGTGATGTCATTTTACAGCCTGCAGAAAGTCCACTCCTCCTGTCAACTTGCACACAAATCTAGATTTGAACCAAATACATATTTCATAACTACACAGTGGTTTGAAATTACATGCACCCATCACATATCACAGGAGGTATCCCCTGTTCCAACGCTGCTCTTCCTGGGGGCTTGCATTCAGAAATGGCAATATTTTGCACTTTTTAACTGGTTTGCAATACCGGACATTACCCCAAATTTACACACATGTGCGCAAGGAGTATGGACATTAGTTGATGAAGTGTCAGATTTTTCACATGCACACATTTTGAGTAATATCCTCTTTTCCGCTAAAACCCCCCTGAACATGCCACCGGTTCTAAAAACCTCTTAAAATGTGGGCAGAAAAATCACAAGAATTATGGTGTCATTTATAAAATTTTCACAAGTCCGCTCTATGAGTTATTCATCTTTTTCTAAAACCATATTCTGGCTATAGAGGTGTGTCTTTTCATGTCACATGGTACAGAAACCAGTCTTTCCAGTTTCTGCCAAGCTCAGAGACCCTGCCCCTCCCAGCTTCTGCCAAGAGGAAGCTCCATTTACGACTCCCGCCATAAACCATCTGCCTGGGTCAGGACAAGGCTTTGTTCAGAGCTCCTGTATTCTGTGGGGGCTCCCCTTAATTCAATTATCAGAGAGATGGCATATCCTTAGTGTGGCCAGCAAAAGGCAGATAGGCCTGGGAACACAGCTGTGACTCAAGTTTCACTCCTGATGGGGGTAGTTGCCAGGCAGAATTCAGTTCCTTAAGCCAGGTTTCAGATAAAATGTCACTTCTGTTCCCCAGTTTAAGTCAAGACATTTTTTTACATATGCAGCTAGGATGCTGATTCTAAGTTTAAAACTATGACATTTAAACAATTGCAACCTATGTGACACTCAAAGTAGGTCACTCATTTCTTTTAAACATTTAGATTTTGTTTAGTGTCTTTCAGTCCAAATTTACTTAAACTGCTGAAAACCACAGCTCAGCCAGTCTTGCTATAAACCTTCAAGTCACTTCAGAATATAACTTTACATTGGATCCACCTCTCATTAAGTCTTTCTTTGGCTTGCTTTGGGTTCATTTATTCAGTTTTCTACAAAATCTGGTGGTTTTAAAACGCCGGCTTTTGGATAGTGGTGAGTACTGGTACTGCACCCCTTTTTGGGATTCAAGAAAATGAATTCCCAACAGTTATGGGTTTGCTTTTGGCAATCAGCATTGCCACTCCCAATGGTTTCAGACTACTGTGTGGGTAGTCCAATGGTGGTTTTAGGCAGTGCCCTTCTGTGCCCATAACATCGGCAAAAATGGGTGGCAGCCTATTCTTCATGCACTTCCCTGGGCATTTTCTGGGAAGCTCTGGCCTTCATGATGTTTTCCATGTCAGTACTGCACAGTTTTGAGGTAGGGCTCGGATGCATGGGTAAATACATCCCACAAGCCCCCCTCTTGCGATGGCCATTCTATTTCACGAATGGGACTCGCAAGACCTGGGATGTTTCCTCATCTTCTTCCAATAGATGGCACAGTTCAGCATCTCTTCCTTCATCCGGTGGATCGATCGGTCCTCCTCGCCGGTCCTGATGGGAAGATTGGGCGGTACCCCGGGCCCGTTGCGTCTCTGCTCCCGGTCTCCGGATCGTCCTCCTTGGCCCGTCTCAAGGTTTTCTTTCTCCTAGGACGACAAAGGAAGAGCGGCAATACCTATTCATAGACGTTTTTCCACCACTGTTGAGATAGTGGGGCAGCATATGCATTTCATCATAACGAAACATTACATTCTTATTTTGAGAAAAAAAAAAAAACAGTATAACTAAGAGACAGTTTCATGCAAATCACAATATTTTAGAGACTAGATGTGGTATGTTTTATGGTTGGAACTGAATTAGTCTGAGACAGTACCCGCTAGGATTCCAGAGGATTCCTCCAGTTGTTGCAGAGTGTGCCTGGGATGGCAACATTTCAACTGGTTTATGTGGACCCACTTGTCTTCCCCCTCTGCCAAAGGACCTTTGGGGATGTGGATTTTGTAGGCCACAGGGGAGATCTTGTCGATGATCTCAAAGGGTCCCTTCCATGTAGGCAAAAATTTGCGCTGCTTTGCCTGGTTTCTTTGGAAGTTGTATAGATAGACCCGGTCCCCCACCTGATATTCCTTCCTGGAAGTTTTCAGGTCATAGTGGGTCTTCATGCTATCAGCCGATCTTTCTAGATTCCGCTGAGCATAAGCAAAAGCATGTTGAAGGTGTTTCCTTAAATTCTCCACATACTCATGAGTAGTGGAGGCATTTATCAGTGTCTGCTCTTGGGTCCTGTAGAGCAAATGCTGCGGAAGCACCATCTTGCGCCCAGTCATCAACTCAAATGGTGACATTTTGGTTGCAGATGAAGGGGTAGATCTGATGGCCATTAGGACCAGAGGTAATCGGATATCCCAACTTGGCCCAGAATCTGCCACAAACTTCTTTAATATGCTCACAATTGTCCGGTTATATCTCTCTACTGCCCCAGAAGAAGCTGGTCTATAAGCAATATGCAACTTCCTTTTGACCCCCAGTATCTCCCACATCTTTGTCATTACTTCACTGGTGAAGTGGCTACCCCTGTCTGACTCAATCCTTTGAGGTAGACCAAAACGGGAAAAGATGTGGTTAATCATCAGGGCAGCTGCCGTTTCTGCCTTGCAATTTGGGGCTGGGAGACATTCCACCCACTTGGTGAACAAGCATGTGACGGTCAACATGTACTTATTCCCCCTAGCAGAGCGAATCACGGGGCCTACAAAGTCGATTTGTAAATCTGACCATGGCAGTGTCATCCCCCTCTTTTGGAGAGGCGCACGGTGCGTGAGGGATGATGGCTGAAATTGTGCACACACAAGACACCCCTTCAAGTATTGGTCGAGGTCCTGCCCCATGTGTGGCCAGTATGCAACCTCTCTTAAGATTTCCAGTGTTGTGTGAAACCCCCTATGACCGGCGGTGGCCGCATCATGGGCGTGACTTAACATCAGGCTTCGGAATGAGGTAGGAACCACCCACTGATCGTGGCCAGCTTTGGATTTCCTTACCAGCAAACCGTCTTGGATTCGGAACATTTTTGGACATTTCATCAACACTCTTAGGTCCTCTTTCCCAATGTAATCGGTATCCGTCAGGGGAAAGTTCTCAGGGTCCTAAAGGTGTTGGTAAAACTTACCAATAACTGGATCCCCCTTCTGAGCTGTAATCAAATCAGCATCAGGGGTCTCCTTACTCCATTGTGCAATTGAAAGGTCGTTGTGAGCATTTGTCTGGGACCTAGTGATAGCAGTGACCTGGATTTCCCCCAACAGGGACTCAATCTCAATTAGATCCCCTTGGATTGCCCCAGTTTTGGCCAGCTGATCAGCTAAGTCATTTCCAGTTTTGTCTGGTCCCTCTACTTTGGAATGACCCTTGATCTTCTTCCAGTAGATGGTCATCTCATTCGAGGTGACCAGATCATCAATGTTTTGGATCAACTTCCCATGTTTCAAGGGTTTGTTGTTAGCACATAACATGCCTCTGGTTTTCCAATTAACCAGGTGCTCCACGAACCCGTTCCGTACATAATCCGAATCTGTGATTATGACCAGTTCGTGGAGTTGATGCTGGACAGCAGTGAGGATGGCCTGATGCACAGCCATCAATTCTGCCACCTGACTACTTCGGGGACCAATTTTGTATCCAGCGGAGGGTTCTGGGAACTCATTCACCCATGCATTCCCTACGCCGGCCACCAGTTCTTTCTCCCCGTTGTTGTCAACATGGTAAGAGCATCCATCCACATAGACAGTGGGCATTCCCTCACACTTGTCCTCTTCAAAGACTTTGTGGGGGGAATTAAGGTATGCCTCCATGTTGTCCTTGATTTTCAGACTTTCGTCCTCGAGACAGTTTTCTCTGGCACAATCATGCAAGTCAGCCAGACCTTGCGCGAGGGGACTCTTCTTGTTTTGGCCATATCTGACCTCCACAGGAAAGCCTTGCATTGACAGAATCCAGGAAGTAATTCGGGAATTACTCACATTTCCGGCCCGGATTCTGTCACTTTGGAGATACTGCAGAGGCTGGTGTGGAGTCTCCACTATGATGTGTTCCCCCTGGATAAACGGGCGGTAATTCTTCAATGCCCACACCGTTGCCAGGAGTGCCTTCTCACAATCATTGAATTTTTCCTCCACAGAGGATAAAGTTTTGCTCGCATAGGAGATTACTTTATTGACCTTGTCATGCTTTTGGTATAATACTGCCGTCAAGCACGTATTAGAGAACCCCGTCTCCAGGAAGAACTCCTTGTTTCTGACAGGGTAAGCTAGGCAAGGCGCTTGTGAGAGGCTTCTTTTGAGTTGTTTTACCGCCTCGGCTTGTTCTGGACCCCATTCCCACTTGACCCCCCCCTTCAGGAGATGAATCAGGGGTCTGGTGATCTCTGCGTAGCCCTCAATGAACTTTCTGCTGTAATTAGTCAGTCCAAGGAGGCTCCTTAGTTCCCGCAGAGTTGTGGGGTCTTTCAATTTTTGAAGTGCTTCCACTTTCTTTTCCTGGGGACAGAGACCCTGAGGAGTAATCTCATGCCCCAAGAAATTAACACGGGTTCTACACCACTGTGCTTTCTGAAAGGAAAGTTTTGCTCCGGCGGCCCTCAACTGGGTCAGAACATAACGGATCTCCGCTATGTGTTCCTCCACAGATGAACTTTTGATGAGGACATCATCTACATAAGCCAGGTTACCCCTCGCACCCAGGTCGGGCATGGCCTTATGTAAGAAAATGTTGAACTCATTACCGGAGTTAAGGTATCCGAAGGGAGTCCGGGTCCATGTATACTGCTGGCCCCCAAAGGTAAAAGCCAGCTTGTATTGGTCCTCCCTACTGACAGGCACAGTCTAGTATCCATTGGTCAGGTCTATTGCAGTGAATACCTGTGACCCCTGGATCTGGGCCAGCCCTTGGTCAATGTAGGGCAGAGGCCATCGGGAAGTATGGACCCGTTTGTTGAGCTCCCTGAGGTCGGCGCAGAGTCTCCACTGGCCGTTTGGCTTCAATATTCCCAGCACCGGATTATTGAAGATGCTGTGGACTGGACGGATTATTCCCCGGGACTCAAGGTTCTTAATTATTTCAGTAAGGGACTCCATTGATGCGAGAGGCAAGCGATATTGCTTCACAAACACAGGAGTCATGCCAGGGTCCGTGGGGATTGTTGTTGTGTGGATGTCGGTGCGACCACAGTCATATGAGTCTACCGCAAAGAGATCTTGGAAATCCGAGAAAACTTGTTTCAACTTTTGCTTTTGTTCCAGAGTCACACAGGCATCAGCTAGGTTGACTCTCTCTTCCACCATCTGCCTGAAGCCTGGAAAGACTTCTGGTTTGGCTATTTCAGCGGCCTCCTCCAGCTGGGTGGAGAAGTCCCTGGTCAGAGTGCTGATTTGGACCGGAGGCTTCAGGTGGGAAAGGCAGCCCTCATGGACCTGGAAAATCACCTCATCCCTCCTGAAGTCACAAGTCACATCTTCCTTACCATAGGGGCAGGAAGGGTACACCAGGAAGTTCCCCCCATGCCGGGTAAAAATCCTGTCTGGTGTTGTATTGTCCTCATTGTCACTGTCAAAACAGTCCTTGGGGATTGGTCCTAACAGTTCATTTACTAAGTCGATGGAAAAATGTCGGTCATCAACCGCCATTCCAATAATGGTGCCTGCGGCTAGAGTAATACTCTTTAAGTCGCTGTTATCCACCTCTATTGGAATGGTGTCATGTTCTATGTTGACTAATGGAGTTGGGTTTACCCCTAACCCTTGCTGTTGGAGAGAAGCGTTTAGATGTATGTAAGCATCAGGGTTTTTCAAATGTTGTCCTCTTTTAACTTTCACTTCCAGGGAGAATTGTCGGGTCCTTTCTGGGATGGTGACTTCCTCTTTAATCTGAATTTCAACTGCATAAGGTAGCAATTGAGCTGACCTAAATGCTTTTTCTGGATCATCAAAGCCCATGGGATTATCCGCTAATCGGGACCAAGCTTTGAAGTTTATTAGGTCCAAACTAATGGCAAAGCGATTGAGAATGTCACTGCCTAAGTAAAAGGCGGCAGGGACGTCTCGCACGACCCAACAATTGTGGACTATGCTCTTGTTGCCAATGGAGATTTTGAGCATACACCTGCTTGGCAGGAGATGTTTTGAATTGGGTGCTTCCAGGTCCATTTCCCATTTGTCTATCAGTTTGAATGTGGGAATGGCCGGATCTTTTGGGAGTTGGCGGAACATGGCTTCGCTGATGAAGCTCTTACCGTTGTTCACACACACTCGAGCGAGAACAGAGTCCTTCCCATCATTTAACTGGACAGGGATGAACAACTGCTCTCCAATTTGCTGAATATCAGCCAGGCTCTGAGCTGATTTCACATCTTTCTGGACTATAGGAGTGGGAGTTTCTGATTGTGGATTAGTAAAGAATTTCAGAGTGTTTCCTTCCAGCGTGGAGTACCACTTTAGACTGGAAGGAAGGTTGATTTTCAGAAATAGAGAGGACCCCCCATCACCAGTCTGTTGTCCTACTGCTATTACTGTCACGTCTGGAATCTGGTTGTTCTGGAAGTGAAATTCTACTTGGTCAGATTTTTGTTCAACCATGTGGCAGGTGCCGTTTAAACTAACATGGTTGACACTCTGTTTTAATTTTATTGGTCGGCTAGTCTGGGTCCAGAGGACCTTGTTTACACAATCTATTAGGGGTGACAACCTTCTCAGGAGGTCATTCCCTAGTAAACAAGGGGTGCCCTCTGGAGTCACAACTATGACCGGGTGTTTCAACTTGTGTCGCCCGATCTTAATGTCCAAGTCTGCCGTCCCCTCGACGGGAATTTCCTTCCCGTCAAAGTTCTGGAGTTGTCCAGGAAGAGAGGTGAGAGGAATTTGGTAATTCTCTCCCCTTCCTGCATTCAGTTCGTCAAAGGCCCTTCTGGACAGAAGGGTAGCTTGAGATCCAGTGTCCACCAGTGCCAAGATTGTACCCTGCCCCTGTACTTGTACCGGGGCATAGTATCTTCCCTCCTTCTCCTCAAGGGGGCACAGATAATGCACATTTTTGGACAACTGGTGGGCTAATTTTCTGGTTTTAGACATCGCAAGAGAAGAATTTTGGGCAGAATTCTGTGGAGAGCCTTGGGAATCTGAAAGAAAAATTTGGCAACTGGAGATCAGAGCCATCGTGGGTTCCCCTGGCTCCGGTTCCGGGCCGCCCCCCCCTTTTTGGAGGCAGTCACCAGGATGGGTTCGAACCAGGGGATTTTCTTGCTGTTGGTTCTGGGATGAGATGGTGGGCGGCGGTAGCTCAGTCTCCACATCTCCCCAGTCTGGATTTGCATCCCTAGGGACCCATTTTTCTTTGGGAGGAGTTCCCCCCTCTCTGAAGGAGAAGATCCTTTTCCCAGGATCCTCTGAGGATCCCTCTCCCTCAAATTGGAAGATCTGTACCTCCTCCTCACACTGAGTCTGTTTGGGTCTTTTGTTTCTCCTACCACCCCTCTGCTCCTTAGGAGGCAGACTTTCAGGGGCAAGAGATTTTGTTTCCGGTTCCTGGGTTTCCAGGGGCTGTTTACAAGTGAGGAAGGAAGCTTCCTCCAAGGCTTTACACCCCCCTTCCCCTTGTGCCTCCTCCCTGGGAACCGGTGAGTTATCGGGGTGCTGCCCCCGTCATTGTTCTGGAGCACCAGGTCCAGAGTTGGGTGCGTTCTGCGCCGGCACGCCCATCTGAGGGTTCTGCTGAGCCCTCAGTATGTGACCCAGATCCCGCGCCATGTTTTGAACCTGGCGCTCTAACTGGGAAACCCGCTCAGGCTGATACGGGGCCCTGTTTTCTCCCCTGGGCTGATCCCGGGAAGGGTAGCTGTCCCTTCTCTGGTAATACCCCGGATTGGGAAGGTTTGGGTACCCCTCCACCCTTGGCCTCCCCTCTCCCGGATTAGGTTGTCTGGTTTCAGGGAATTGGGGAAAGAAGGATGGATGATTTTGGGGTTGGAAATTGGGTGGATACCTGGGGAAAAAGTTCTGCCCAGGGTTTGGTAAATTTCTGCCCTCCTGTGGGAAGTTTGGAGGGAAGTTCCCTGGGTTCGGTGCTCGGTTGGATCCCCCCCCTTGGGCTGAGGGAGTCCACACATAACCCAGGATTGGACTGTTACCTTTGTAGCGAGGACTTACATAGTCAGGAGAGCGAGGCACCCCATTGGGGGGACTACCTCTTCCACTCCCTGCCTGTGACTGGCCCGAGGACCTCCTGGGCCTAGCATTATTAGGTGCAGGTAGGTTTTTAGGCCCCCCCATCTCCAAATCCAAAACGGGGGTGACCTTTACCTCTGCCACCTTGGCAGCAGCAGGGGTGCTGTTGGCTTTGGGGTTTTTCTGGGCATTACTTTTGCTATCTACCGGTTTCTGCACCTCATAGATCCGGGTAGCCTGTTCAATGACCCAGTCTAAAGATCTTTTCTCGTGAAAATCCCTCACGAGCTGGGTCATTATGTATTTGGGCAAGGCATGAAAAAATGTATTAATGAATTCTCTACTGTCTGTGCGCACCCTTCTGGTGGTCTGCGCAAAAGCACGTTTCAGTTCTTGCACAAATTCTTGTGGGGCCTGATCCTCCCCACATTGCAAATTGTAGGCTGCCTTGCGAGCCTCTTGAGGATTTCTATGAATGGAAAAATGTTTCAAGATGGCCGCCTTATAGGTGGACCATCTTAAATGATTTTGGTCCTCCAGCCCCGCAAAGAAACTGGAGTATTCCGGGGAGAAGGTCCACTTTACATATTGAATACAGCTTTGGCTGTCCTTCAAATGGAAAGTCTCCATCATTTTCTCAAACAACTCTAAGTGCTCCCAAACAGAATACTTAGCGTTCTTATGGTAAGGCGTGATGACGCTCCTGATCGCCTTAATCTGCTTTAAGGGGTCCTTAAGCAAGGCCCTTTTTGCCTTATTGGCCTTTTTGGTTCGGGTAACCCTTGTCCATTCATCCTCTGACTCAGAGGCACTGCTCCCAGAGGTTCCTGTCTGCTCTTCCAGGTTTTCCCGGATTCTGCGAGCCTGGGAATGGCTGGCCGAATGTGGGGACCTGGTCTCCTGTGTCCTGCGCAGTTCAGAGGAGTCTTCAGATTCCTCCTTGCTGCCAGGATTTGATGGGTACCCCCCCCCACTGACCTAACTGGGCAGAGGTTTTCAGGATGCCCTTAATGGGCCTACTCTCCTGGGGTTCCCCATTAAATTGCACTGTGCTGGGGTGCCCATACCCGGATGCCCGCCCCTCCATACCTGGGTGGTACTGGCCTATGAGCCCCATACTTTTGTCTGGATAGTAGTCTGCCATCCCTGTGGCCCGGTGCTCATGTGCGCCAGGGAATATGGGGGTGGCAGAGTCCAGTGACTGAGAGGTATGAGGGCCTCTGGTACTAGGGCTCCTGAGGTTATGCTCCGGAGCTTCCCTTTCCCAGCGAACCTCATCTCTATCCGCCCCTGCTCCCTGTTGCAATGCAAGAGCCTGCATTTGTGCCTTCAGTTCCTCAGTTAAGGCCTTACTAGACTCTATCAGTCTCTCCTGCATCGCTCCCTGTTGCTGGAGCCTATCATTGTGCTGGCAGAGAGCCTCATTCTCTCTCTGTGTTTCCTGATTGGTCCTGGAGCACTGGGCCAGTCTTTGCTGCAGGAGGGTTACCTCCTGAGCTGTGTCCCTATTGGCCTGCTCCTTTCTTGCTAGAGCATCCTCCACCCTCCTGGTGTGCTCTAACAAGTTCTGGTGTTCTTTTTGGAGGTCACCCAGTCCCTGGTGGGCCAGGTGATTTTCTTCCATTTTTCTTTTTAAATGGCAGACTTCCTGGCCTAAGGCGTCTCTTTCCTGACTAAGAGCCTGCATTTGTGCCGCCAGGTCGTCCCTCTGCCTTTGAAAGGCACCAGCTTTCTGGCGTTCTTCATCAAACTCTGCCTGGGTATCCAGGTCTTTCAAAATCAGCTTGTTACTCTCTGCCTTCACTCTATCTAGATGACTTTGCAGGGTGGCTACCTGCTCCGTGCATGCCCTGTTAAAGTCTAATTGTTGCTCCAGCTTTTTCTGGCTCTGCAGTAAGAAGTCCAAACTGTCTTGGTGCTCCTTTTGCAGGGCCAGAAATCTAGTATCCTGGTCAGCCTTTTCCTGTTGCAGGATGTCCATATCCTTCTTTATTTTAATGATGTGCTGTCTACTCTCATTTTCTGACTCCTGGCTCCTCTGCAGCCTCTGCTCAGAAGAGTCCAGATCAGATTGGGCCTTCTGTAATGCCAGCAGTTGCCTACTCGCCAAATCTTGGCCTTCAGCACATCTGTCCTGCATGGCTCCCATATGTAAATATAAATATGCCGCTACCCTGGCAATCTTGTTGTGCTCATCCTTGGCCTTAGAGGACATATATAGTTCACTCAGGGCCACATGTAAGGGACCCTGGTCTCTCCATATATCTGACCCTGTTTCCGTGATTTGGGGTGTGATGGTCTGCAACCAGCCTGTTTGGTCCTGGTGAGTCCACTCACCTCTCACAAATAACTTATGTAAGAAGTGCTCTCTGGCTATTTTCATGTCTACTAAGGTCGTCATTCTAGAGATTGGTCTCTGTCCTGACTTACAGAAGTTTGTATTTTATTTTTGCAAAACAGACCTTTTTCTTAGAGCGTTCCTTTGAGAAGTGCTTTACAGCGTAACACAGCGTGTGCTCCGACTGGATATGTGTATCTGGTCAGCTGGCACGCTGTATTAATCTGCACAAGTGATAGATCTAATCCAAACGTCCGGCACGAGCCCCCAATTTGTAAGAGGATTCAATTCATGTAATCACTTTCTTGGACAATTCACCCCCCCCTTTTATGCAATGCAAGGAAATGGAAGGAAGGCACACAATTCTCAGAAATGCAATTCAAATGTAATTCAGTTCACCCAGCAACTTAGACTACAGAAGTTGAAAACACAGGCCCAAATGCTTTTGAATGTGCTGGCAATGTAGAAAAAAATATGCTAAAATGCTTTTAATTCCCTCTAGGAGGTTCAGGGGGAGTGAAATCAAGTTAATATTAGTCCAGGCTCACTTTAGCAAGGATCTAGGAGTAATTGGTAGGTTAAACGAATTTTTGGCAAATGAAAGCAAGAAGCTTCTGTTTTCACACGTGGAGAAATTTGCAAATCGCGGCAAAATTCGCGAATGCGCCGGGCGCTATTACAGAAGAACTACAAGGGCTATCAATATCGTTTTGGGGTCCTAGGAAAGCTTAGGATCTCAGCTTCCAGATGAAAGTTACTGCAAGTCTCTAGGACAAACAGTCACGGAGATATGAGCGATTAAATAAAGGTCGTTTTTCAGATTTGAAATTTTAAAGTTCACAAAGACAAGTGCAGCTTGCAACTAGCAAATCACAGGTGACAGCTTTACAAATGACAGGTGACAGTTAGGAGGCAGTTCTACTTAGATTAAAATAGCTTGAACTATATTATTTTAACTAAGAGATTGGTTCTGCACAGTTTTACTATGTACTCACACTATATTTAGAAATATGCCTCGCCACGGATCTGGTCAGGTTTTGGACTGGACTCCGGTTCAGCTCTCTCTGGTTCTGTTAACAGGTCAGCTCTACTCTGCTGGTCTGGTCTGGGTCTCTGAAGGTTGATGGAGGTAAAGTATGGATTTTCCCGGCAGAGCTTCCAGCTGCAAATGGATTTGAAGGTCCCTATCTGTCCTGTCTCTCTGCTTTTATGTGTTTTTAAAATGGGTGTGTGTGAGCAGCATCACTAGCCAGCCCCTCTCCACTTATCATTGGCCAAGCTTTCATTTCTCCCCTGAGTGGGGGAGCTAGGTTGTGTCAGAGTGATGTCATTTTACAGCCTGCAGAAAGTCCACTCCTCCTGTCAACTTGCACACAAATCTAGATTTGAACCAAATACATATTTCATAACTACACAGTGGTTTGAAATTACATGCACCCATCACATATCACAGGAGGTATCCCCTGTTCCAACGCTGCTCTTCCTGGGGGCTTGCATTCAGAAATGGCAATATTTTGCACTTTTTAACTGGTTTGCAATACCGGACATTACCCCAAATTTACACACATGTGCGCAAGGAGTATGGACATTAGTTGATGAAGTGTCAGATTTTTCACATGCACACATTTTGAGTAATATCCTCTTTTCCGCTAAAACCCCCCTGAACATGCCACTGGTTCTAAAAACCTCTTAAAATGTGGGCAGAAAAATCACAAGAATTATGGTGTCATTTATAAAATTTTCACAAGTCCGCTCTATGAGTTATTCATCTTTTTCTAAAACCATATTCTGGCTATAGAGGTGTGTCTTTTCATGTCACATGGTACAGAAACCAGTCTTTCCAGTTTCTGCCAAGCTCAGAGACCCTGCCCCTCCCAGCTTCTGCCAAGAGGAAGCTCCATTTACGACTCCCGCCATAAACCATCTGCCTGGGTCAGGACAAGGCTTTGTTCAGAGCTCCTGTATTCTGTGGGGGCTCCCCTTAATTCAATTATCAGAGAGATGGCATATCCTTAGTGTGGCCAGCAAAAGGCAGATAGGCCTGGGAACACAGCTGTGACTCAAGTTTCACTCCTGATGGGGGTAGTTGCCAGGCAGAATTCAGTTCCTTAAGCCAGGTTTCAGATAAAATGTCACTTCTGTTCCCCAGTTTAAGTCAAGACATTTTTTTACATATGCAGCTAGGATGCTGATTCTAAGTTTAAAACTATGACATTTAAACAATTGCAATCTATGTGACACTCAAAGTAGGTCACTCATTTCTTTTAAACATTTAGATTTTTTTTAGTGTCTTTCAGTCCAAATTTACTTAAACTGCTGAAATCCACAGCTCAGCCAGTCTTGCTATAAACCTTCAAGTCACTTCAGAATATAACTTTACATTGGATCCACCTCTCAGTAAGTCTTTCTTTGGCTTGCTTTGGGTTCATTTATTCAGTTTTCTACAAAATCTGGTGGTTTTAAAACGCCGGCTTTTGGATAGTGGTGAGTACTGGTACTGCACCCCTTTTTGGGATTTAAGAAAATGAATTCCCAACAGTTATGGGTTTGCTTTTGGCAATCAGCATTGCCACTCCCAATGGTTTCAGACTACTGTGTGGGTAGTCCAATGGTGGTTTTAGGCAGTGCCCTTCTGTGCCCATAACATCGGCAAAAATGGGTGGCAGCCTATTCTTCATGCACTTCCCTGGGCATTTTCTGGGAAGCTCTGGCCTTCATGATGTTTTCCATGTCAGTACTGCACAGTTTTGAGGTAGGGCTCGGATGCATGGGTAAATACATCCCACAACATCATTTCTGTTTTTGAAGCACTGAGATAAAGGAAGTCATCATTCATCCAAGACTGAACCGTCAGAAGAGTTAAGTTGGTTTTATTTGTTGTTTTATGTTGTTTTTAAGAATTATTAGACACAACACGGGTTGGTGTGAAAAGAAATAATTGAAAAGAAAAAAACAATATGCGATTTTCAAGTCCTGAGGAAGACGGATATCAGCTGCTTCTGAACTAGATGCTACTCTGTTGAAACTAAGAGGAAAGGGAAATTCATGAATTAAGGGCAGAGGAGTTTGTTGATTTTTGTACTCTTTTGCATTACCTTTAGTTGACGAATACTTGAAGTATGCTATAGTTGCAACAAACATTTCAGTACTTTTTTTGTTCCAATTCTTAAATGGACTTTAGCTCTCATACTATTTGTTGATGACTATTGGAAACATGTTATAGCTGGGCATAACATTTGTTTGTTTGTTTGTTTGTTTGTTTATTTGTAATGCGCTCCGTACCCAGAGGCAGCAGGGCGCAGCAGGAAAGAAAATGCAAAGCTTACAATGTTACAGAAATATACAGTTATGCATAAATATGCATGTACACAAATTACAGAAATATACAATATGCAGCAACCTATACAATATAATAGTTGATACAGTAGGAAAATGCAGTGAAATATATATACACCAAGATCTGTGTGTTTCAATGTGAGCGGATGTGTGGATTTTCTATGGACAGATGGGATGTCAGGTACAGTAGTTGTTCAATGTCCTATACTTAAGTAGGAGGGCTAGGGGTTATTGGTGTTCAGGTGTTCGATGAGGTTCCTTCTAAAGTGTGAGTAGGGTTGGTCAGCCCTCAAGTTATGTGGCAGGGAATTCCAAAGGGTGACAACTTTCACAGGGAAGCTATTACCTCCAATAGTGGAGAGTTTAAATCTTGGAATTATCAGGCAGTTAGAATTCACGGTTCTGATCTGTCTGATGGATAGTTTCCTCTTGAGTTTGTCCATCAAGTAGCTGGGTGCAGCATTATTGAGGGCTATTATTAGGGAGGCCATTTTTAGTAGGATTTTGTTCTCAGTGGAGAGCCATTTATGTTGGCGTCTAGTGGCAGTGATGTGTTCTCTTTTATTTATGCCGAGCGCGGCTCTAAGGGCATTGTTTTGTAGGATTTGCAGCCTTTGGGTAATTGATTTATTGGCACTGCTATAGAGAGCATTGCAGTAATCGAGTCTGGAGAGTATGAGGGCTCTCGCCAGGATCAGGCAGCTATCATTGTATAGGAATGGCCTGTCTGCTCTGATTAGTTTGCAGGTGTATGCGGTGGTGGATGCTAGTGAGTTGACCTGTTTATTGAATGACATAGTGGAATCCAGATAGAAGCCGAGAGTTTTTACCTCGCTTGACACTTTGATGATGTTGCCATCTATGTTGAACGAGGCGTATTCAGAGCCTAGTTTGTTAATGTTGGCATGCATACCCAGGATGATTAGCTCTGTCTTATCATCATTCAGGCATAGGCCATGGGATGCCATCCATGCCTGAATGATGATATACACCCTGTTCACCAACGCTCTGTCGTTTCTATGATCCCCTGAAAGTGGGAGGAGAATCTGAGTATCATCTGCATAGTTGGTGTAGGTGATACCCAGAAGGTCCAGATCGTCGAACAGAGGTTTGGTGAAGACGTTGTATAGAGTTGGGGAGACGCAGGAGCCCTGAGGGACACCACAGGTGATAGGAGAGGGGTCAGCTGCTGCTGAGGGGGAGAAAACTCTCATCGTTCTCTCACTCAAGAAAGATTCAATCCATCTTATTGCTTCGCTTGAGAAATGGGCTGCTGAATCCAAGTGTCTGCATAAGACCTTGTGATCCACAAGGTCGAATGCTGCAGAAAGGTCGAGTAAGAGGAGGAGAGCTGTCTTTCCCTTATCCCTCAATTCATCTATTTGGGTCTTTAGATCGATAAGGGATGTTTCCGTCCCGTGTAGGTGGTGGAAACCCGATTGTCTAGATCCTAGTAGTTTATGGAGCTCCAGGTGTTTTTGGATCTGGACGTATGCCATTTTGTCCAAGATCTTCAGTAGAAAAGGTACCGTGGTGATGGGTCGATAGTTGGTGGGGATGAGAGGGTCTAATGTTTGCTTCTTGAGGAGGGGGAGCACCCAAGATTGTTTTAAGTTGGACGGGATGTTGCCTGAGGAGAAAGAAGCGTTTATAAGTTTGGCGATAAATGGTGATAAGTCTCTGGCTGCGTCTTTGATTATGTGAGCAGGGCAGATGTCACCTTTGCAATTAGAGGGTTTGAGTGATAGTATAATTTTCTCAACTTCCAAGGTGGTGGTTTTCGTAAAGGAGATTTTATTGGTGTGTGCGCTAGGTGTAGCGTCGTTGAGAGCGCTTTCTTGCTAAATGTGTTACAGTTCACATACATTGGCACAGTGTTAAAGATATTCAGGTTCTAGATCGTCTTCGACTAGTGGCCTGTATGAATAATGAAATTGATCTTTTTATATATGGGGATTTGCATATGTATGCGTTGCAATATTTTTGCACAAACAGCAATGAGGCGATTTTGTACACTGTTTAAAAACATCTTAAGAATAATGGATTGTTTATGAAATATTTTTTTTAAAACCTTTTAAAAATGTCTAAACATTTCTAAAATGAAGAATATATGTTATAATGAATTGAAATTGAGCACTGACCCGTCACATTCCTTAATCACTATCTATGTCCCGATTTGAATTAATTGAATGAATTTTAGTTCCGTGAGGCATCGTCTTTGTGGTTTTTGCTTCCCCGATGCCCACGATGAAGGGGACACCCATCCTTAGGCTCAAGAACCAGAACATAAACAGGCCAATGACAAAGGATTCTGACACAGAATCTGTTTTGACCAACGCTTATGATCCGTAAGAACATGAATTCAGGCCCAGTTCATTGTGCCAGAAAATCCCACCACAAGAACTCATATGAGGAATTGTCATTTGGCAATGGTGTGGAGGCTCTGGCTTTTTATTCTTATTAGTTAGTACAATTATGCAGGTTTTCCATCTCAGAAAGGGTAATCTGGTAATCAGATCCCCTTTTCTAAGCTCCATGGCAAAAGCATAGTGCACACCTGGGCTCTGCTGGATTAGTACCCTGGTCTGCAGTGCCTGCTTCCAGTGACACAGAGCAGGATAACGGGATTGCAGGTGCCAATTTGACAGGTGCAGTGACAGACAATATTCTGCAGTGCAGGTGCTGCATTTAAGAAATGCATCTCTGTTCCAAAAAATAGATTAAGTATGAGAATGCTAACCTGGTGGCACATTAATCTATAAATATAAGCTGTACTTGGGTTTTAGGTATGGTGGCTAGTATCTCTCATAATAATCCAAGCCACATCGAATTGATATCACACGTGTCAGCCCTTTTAGCACAGCTCAGAAGGCAAATCCACTTGCTCCAATAACAGGGATTGGACTCTTAAAGCAGGCTTGCTTTTGTCTAATCATCTGTAGACGTTTGCCTTTAAAAGAAGCGTCCTCCACTCCTTAAGACACTGCAAAGGTAGTGTTGTCTAATAACTACCCCTGCTATATTTGGGCCTTTGAGACTTGCTACATCACAATAATCCCTTTTGCAAATCAATACCATATACCTTTTGAATATTGTGTTTTTTATTGCCTTTTCTCCCCGTCTCATTACCCAGAGTGCTGCATCTTGATATGTTGTATATTCTGAGTTATTTCTGTACAGGTGTGTTTTTGAAGGGTTTTCTATTTAGTTATTATTGCATATTGTGTGTTTAATTAAAGTATAAATATATTTCTAGAACCTTGATTGGGCATTTCCTTATTTTAGACTGTTATTAATTCCTGTTTGGGTTGCTACTGAATCACATTCACGCCCCTCTGCCCACAGTACCACAAATCGAAGGAGGTATACCTCTTAACTGTGTTTATTTTACCTTTATGATTGAGTTGGCTTTTGTTTTGTAGAAGTGTGGGGGCTGAGTAGGTGCTTTAGCCTCTCTATCCTCTGCTCATCCTTGTACTCCTGCAGGGTAGAAGTCAATTCCTAAATCAAGTCAACTCCTAACAACGCTAGATAGTGCTTTCCCATGGTGAATGGGTGGGCCAACAAACCTGTGCTATAAGATGTACTGCAAACTGATAAACCCCCCACCCCCACTATAGTCAAGCTCAAGGCTCATTATTAAATCAATCAATGATCCAAACATCTCAAGAGGTATACCCTTGTGGGAACTGTAGCATCTTATCTCAGCCTATTCTGCCTGCAGAGTGAATGTGGAATGCAGAGTGGATGTGGGATGTTGGTGTGTGACGATAGCTGTGTGTGTGAGAGTGTTCCAGGAGTTGTAGTTAGAGAGATGTTGAGAGATTAATGAAAAGGTGGGTTTTCTATAATGGAGTCTACTACCTGTTCCTGATGGAATGGCTGCAAATAATACATATTCCTTAAATACAACTATGGTATCCACCTGGTTTCTGAGCCACCTACATACTTACCACCAAGCTGGATACTGCATAAACCATAGCCCAGTCTGTCCCTTAGAGGTGCTGTGCCACACAGGGTTGTTAGGTACTTGCAGGAGAAAGGGGTTACAGAAAGTGGGCATTCTATGTTAGTGCTACTGAGAGTCGAGTACAAACTTAGTACATTGGGGTGAAAGGTAGAGAGGACTTTGGAAAACAAGAAGTATGTTTAATACACCACTTTGACATATATCGTATGGTTTGGGTTGGGTTGAATATGCATAAGCAAAAATTAATGTTGTCAGAAGTCCACGTGATGGTCAAAGTAGCTTTAGATGCTATTGGTAACTCAGTAATACATAGACGAATTGATCTTCTTCACAAGATTTTGCAAGCGACACAGAGCTCCATCCTGGGCTCTGAAATGCATTCAATGGTGAGTCAAAGGTGTAAGATGTTGTTTTGGACGGCTTAAGCCGGTTGTGATTTTGGAGCAGGCTAAGTGTGAAATGCGAAGTGTTGGACGTTTGTACTGGTGCATCTGTGAGTCTGATATTCGTATCACAGTAGAAGCTTGCTTTTGTGACAAACAATTGCATAAGGGCTGGGGGCAATAATAATTTGTAGGGAGTATCTACTCTCTGGAATTGTTTCCCATTCCAGTAAATGTATGTTGCAAGCTTCTTGAGTCTGCACAATAGCAGCAGTAAGCGAGTTCCACACTGCAAGGGTAGCAGCCATTTTGTTTTTATTTTACAATTTTGTCAAAGGGCAGTGGAGAAGCAGTGCCCTTCACATGTTTCGTCCTGGCTAGCTTTCTTAACGCATGCAGTGAGTGGAGGTATTGGCCGACAAGTACATCTTTTTCAGGTCAAAACTACTACGAGTCTTACGTTTCTTTTTATGGCAGCAGTAAAATGGTAGTTACAGCTTTCCTGTCCCTTACAACAATTCAGAAGATTATTGAGAAGCAGTATAGACATGGGCAGCGGCAGCCCCTGGCTTGGGTGGGCTAATTAGAAGAAATATGGGGTATTCAGGGAGTTAACTTCTGCGACAGGATTTGAATCTGTTCAGCAAACTTAGTCTATGCACCTTATCACATCTCAAGTTTCTAATGAGTATTCCCCATACTCTAAAAAGGCACAAATATGATGAAGACACTGTATAAGTTGTGCCCCATGCTCATTTATTACTGTAGAGTTAAGTCCAATGGTTAACACGTGTTTTGGCGTTAGGCCTTTTTCAAAACCGGACATATACTAATTGGTCGAAATCATGAGACCATATTACTACATTCATATATACAAGACAGAGAAAGAGGGGTTGGAGGAAGGTAGGATTTAGAGGTAAGAAACAAACATAAACCAAAAGAAACAAACATAAAATATAAGTTTTAGAAATAGTGAAAACCTCCAAAATAATACTATGTACATCACATCATAACCAGATAATTCCGAGTATAGTTCTAAATTACATGCATAAAGCAGCCGTTGTTCCCCTAGTGTGATCTAAAAATAAATACCATCTTAAACAGATATGATTCACACTATCGTCAATGATCATTGCTACCTAGATGACATAGCATATACTCTCTATTGCTATGAGTTAATATGTCACCATCTTGTAATAGGCACAGATAATTCAATATTTCACTTCAGTGATCAGTACCTCCTAGATATCACAGTGTATCCTCTCCATTATAAAGTGAATTGAACTCAAAAAGAGCACTCTGGCCCATACCAGGATAGTCTGAAATGGGAATCAGAAGGACCACTTGAGCCCATACCAGCATAGTCTGAAATAACCAATCCCCACCAACATGGCATTTTAGGGTACCTTCCCCTGGTTGTATCGAAACATATCGTTTCTTAGATCCATTATGATGCTGCCCATCCCACCCAACGTATTATTTGTACAGCACTCACCCAAAACTAATTAGGTATCGGTCTCTTTCATTGAAAAAAATGTTTCGAAATCCAATTCCTTGGAGGCGGAAGGCATCACTCTAGTGTGACGCATCAGTCTGGTGCTGCGGAATGAGGGGGGCAGCCCCCATGAAGCTAAAGGGTATAAGCCCTTAAGCTTGGGAGCGGCCGCATGTAACATGAAGTGGGGGGGGGGGGGCAGGAGGAAATTAAGGCATCCATAATGCGTGCATCCCCTCCTGTTTCTCCACTCCCCACCCATGTGTAGATATGTCAACACAGGCATCCAAAAGGAAAGCCTTCCATGGAAGGGACCCAGACAGCCAGGGTGCTAATAATAGGTGGAAGCACCCTGGCAGCAAATGTTCTCTCTCCCTTTACTTCAAAGGGGAGAGAACAATAAAACAAAACATGAGAGTAAAGGGGAGAGCCACGCACCTTGGTGCTAAGAGCCTGTCGGCATATGCAGGACTGCCTGGTTCCCAGGGGCCAGTGGCATGTGATGGCCTCAGGGCATGTTTGCCCTATGAAGACAGGGCTGCTAGAGCAGCCCTGCAGAAGAAACACTCTGCCCTGAGTGTACTGGACTCTGCGTTCGCAGACCCAGCTTCAGGTTTTCCCGGATCCCACTCACCCCTGGAGAAGGTACATTTGGACAAACACAAGACAGCAGTCGCTGTCAGGAAGTCGTGGAGCAGAGCATGGGCCTGGATGGAAGCTTCCAGCAGGCACAGGGATGCTTACCAGACAATGTACAGGTCCCCAACACACATACCTAGGAGACCACACTGGGGGGCACCCGGTTAGCAAAGAAGAGCAACTTCCAATTCCCGGCACAAGTGCCCAAAAGTACAGAGCTATGATAACACTGCACATCTGATTGGTTGGGAAACAAACACAATACTCCTGTTTTGGTTTATTAGTATTATATTGATAAAAGCCACAGCCTTTTTATTGGCAACACAAACAGGAGTCCCCATATTCTTTATTGTATATAATGTATGATCCATGTTCCATAAGGTTAGCGGTTCCACAGCTTATAACTCTGGTAGAAATTGGTGAGACAGTGAGAGCCTGTCAAATTCTTCACCTCAGAGAGCAGTGTATTTACTCATGTTTATAGAATCATTGATGTGAGAGCAGCAGTGAGTTTACAGCAGCAGAGAACAAAAGCCTGCCTAAGCATTATCAATAGACCCCCTTCGATGAAGTCAAAGCTTAACTGCTGGGCACAGCTTTTATATGGCCCAAATCTCCAAACATTAGCATTTCTTTGTGCAAAGACATAGCCTCTGGATCGGGATGTGAGATGAGGGATACATCTAATTCTTCTAATGGGCCAAAAGAAGGCAGAATAGCTATTCAGCCTCCCGGGCTCAGAGGAACTAGGGTAAGGGAAGGGGTGTCCACAGGGCAATGTATTTAATGGCGCCATTCAGGCCAGCTTTGAAATCTGCCATAGAATCCGTCCAAACCTAAGAGGCTAGCTAGGCCCATGGGTAAAGATTGTGGGGCGATGAAGGGGAAATGGAGGAATAGAGGGTTACCAACTTGTCAAAATAATAATTAGAATGATGTGGCCAGTGCTTTTGCCATCACCATGCACACAATGGAATCATGAATATCTGATTGGGCAGCTAGGCAGCAGTCCATGTGCACATTAACCAGTCCAACAAGCTGCCCACATATGTCAGGAGAGGTGACAGATATTTGACTTGAAGCATGAGGGGCACACTGACTGGACTGACTTCACAATCTATCACCACAGCTCCCCCTCCATCAATATCTACTGTGGTGACTTCAAAACTGGTAGTTCCCATCCAGATTGCACCCCATATTAAAGAGTATCCTTTATCCACTCACCCTGTATGACTTCACACAATTCATAAACTACCCCACACACATTTCGAACCATCCTGTGCCTTTTGGTTTCAAGCAAAAATCACATCTCTGTGGAAAATCGAATGTGAGTGTAGTGGTCAAATCACTTTGCTACCCCTTTCATGCTCACTCTACCGCACAAGAACTCCCAACTGCCACACATACTCCTCACCCCCAACCAGACAAACCAAACACATTACAGACACAGCGCCATTCATACCACCCCATCATCCTCACACACACATCCCTCTACTCTCCTCAACAATTACAATACCATCATCACATATGCACTTGACACATTTGCCCCCCTCAAATCACAAAAACCAGGCAGCCACCACTATAAACCATGGTTCAGCACCTCCCTCCACTCTATCAAGCAGGAAACCAGACAACGAGAAAGAACATGATAAAAGAACCCATGCCTTGCCACCAGAACACCACTCAAACTCTGCTGCACCAAATACGAAACAGCCATAGGCAATACCAAAGCCAACCTTTACCTCCAAGACTTCCAACCCACCACCAATCGTACACAGAAACTATTCAACATTGTCAAATCCCTCTCCAAACCACCCCTCGCACCTTCCACACCCCCATCCACCACCAGTATGCAAATCCATCATGGACTATTTTAAGTCCAAAATACACTACAGCCGGCTCATCATCCACCTACCAAAACATTCACACATCATCCCAGCTCTCACCGAGCTTGACTGGCTTATCATACCCCAAAGGACTGCCTTTAAAGGACTGTGTATTGTTTTCAAAGCCATTCACCAGAAAACTCAATTCTCCTTTCACAACAAACAGCAGACAAGCAAGCCACACTCCACGCTGCAAACTAGCATGCTCAGAAGACACAAGAGCACACATTTACCCCACTGGGAACCCAGGGCATGGAATAACCTACCTCTTCACTTGCGCACTGCACCCTCCATCACCACTTTCAGAAGGACCCACAAAACACACCTGTTTCTACAAACATAACCCTGCCCCCTCCAACTCCCTTGCTGCCACCTGTCTATCCTAATCTATCATATCCTGAAAACATGTTGTCACGTCTGTTTCACCTCCCACCTTTTTAACCTTTGAACCTTGTAAGGTGATTTGATATCTTCTGGGTAGGGCCAGTGCTGAAAACTAGTTATAATAAAATAAAGAACTATAAAATAAAATAAATGCATGCATGTTTCTCTACAACATTAGTCACAGATATGGGATTGCTGGAGCTTTGTCATTGGAAACATTCCCAAGATTAGCATCTGAGGCAGAAGAGGTGGCACTGATCTTGCAAGACGACTGATGTTTTGAGCTCCCAGAGTGAATGGCTTGGATTTGAACTTCTTGTTGAATACTACGCAGTCCAAGAATGGGTTGGGCACTGAAGAGTTCAAAGAGTGATACAACAGTAGATGTGAATGTCTAGGATGCAGCCGGTAAACAAATATTATGTCACTCTTTGTGTGATGGCCTAGCGAACCACAAGGTGAATGTGTGGACTTTGATAGGAACTGCAGTAGTACGTTTTGCCATCAAGGCAAGTGAGATCATGAAATTAACCAATTAATTCCTGGTAGAGAAAATGATGGTAGGTTTCCAGAAATGTATAAAGAGATAGACCTACGAGAGACAGGGCATTGTGATTCTCTTCTCGGAGATGATGACTTGATCCGTAAGGAAATAGATATAAAGGAATGTGAGCAGTGCGTGATGAAATGTGCCTATTAAATAGTGTTTTTTTTTACTTGATCAATAAAGGCGATGAACTAGCTATAGGCAAACTAGAAATGTGAAGTGAGTTAAGTGGAGAACAAAAGCCTTGCATTTCAGAACCCCATGCCTACTATGACAATGACGCACAGACTTTTCTGCAAAGAAAAAGCCGGAGTGTTCTATACAGCTGAGCTGAGCAAGGAACACCTAAAGTTGCCTGGGGAGGCAGTGCAGAGATATGACTTCTTCATGGGGGTTGGGTCAGCATTGCCAATTGTTTCGATAGGTAGTGTGCTGAAAGGTTGTCTGGGTAAAAAGGGATCGGTGTGAGAGGCTGTGTCCACAGGAGTATCTGCTGACATGGTAAAGAAGTGGGTGTGTTGGCGGTAAATTGTTTCATTCCATATGTTCCTCCACTCACAAATGTACTGTGAGGAAGCCAACAGTCAAGTGTCAAATGGACCTGCCTTCTGCAATAGGGTGGATGGCAACCCATGTAGGCTCTAGGTGTATTCCATCGCCTTTCCTTCTCCTAATAGGTTTTTTTGTGTGCATTGTGTGTGTGCAGGCAAGATCTGCATTATGGTGTTAATGGTTTCCAACATGCATTCTACCCAGAGACCGCCCCAGCAAGTGGGTTTGAATACAGTGGCAACAATTTAAATTGGTCAGTAGACCTTGTCCTCCTAGTAAGCTTTTGGGGTGATGATAGAAGCAAGGCAGGTAGCATGGAAAGCCCTGTCAGGAAAGAGGCATATGGCATGTTTGTCTACAAGTGGGCTTGCTGGTGTGCAGAACGGTACTAAATGAACAAATCGATTACTGAAAATCGATTTGAAAAAGACCGGTTTCGAAAGACCCACTGTGAGTGGTGTTTCTAAATCTGACTGTCAGCCGTTGCGACCCATACTGTAAGGCGGGACCGAGAGAAGGAGTGCGTGGGAGACAAAGGTGAGTGTGCGGAGGACTGTATGTTGGTTTGTATGTGTTTAAAAGGAATGTTTGTGAAGGGGGGGTAGATGTAACTGACTGCGTGTTTGCGTGCGTGTGTGTGTGGGTGATTGAATGTGTATGCCAGTGGAGAGAGGAGGCAGTGGAGGTGGTGGGGGAGAAATGAGGAAAGGGGGTTAAACATCCCAAATGTATGCGATTTCGGCTTTTTGAGGGCCGCATATAAACGACCGAAATAAATCGGTCTTTTTTATGTGCAGTCCTCAAAAAGTGGAAAATTGACATAGAACCGTGCAAAACAGTTGTTAGCTGAGAATCCGGTGTTTGGTGGGGTTACCAGACAGGTGCAGACGCTGTACCACTTTGAGTCACCTTAATGAGCCTGCTTAACCAGCCATTGGGTGGACCCAAGTATGCACTCAAAGAAGCACAGGTCAAGGAGATCAGTAGAAGCTGATCTACCCACCTTAGCTGGAAGGCCAACAGCAGTCAATACTGGAAGGGATGTGAGTATCGTATCCTATCACGTTGACGTTCAAGATCCGGAGGATATGAAATGGAATGATAGTTTATTTATATAGAGCCTATACACAAGGGCCCTCATTACAAGTCAGGCGTTAAAGTCCAAGGCGCTAAACGACCTTGGTGCTAATTGCGGCACTGTAATTTACGGTGCCGTAATTAGCGCCTTCCCCATCCCCCATTTTTGCCCTATGGGGCAAAAATGGGAATAGGGAAGGGCAAATGGTGAATGGGGAATTACCGCCCCACTCACCTTGCAATGGGGCGGTAATTCCGCCATCAACCATGGCGGAATCCGGCATGGACCATGGTACTAATAGCACCATGGTCCACCGCCTGACTTGTAATGAGGGCCAATGTGTTTCAAAGCGCTTCAAGGCAAGGGAGGGAACAAGGGAAAATACAATTACATTCTTATAGGCCATGAACAGTAAGGATGTGAAATTAACTATCATACTCAGTCTGACAACATTTCAGATAGTGCAAGAGCTAAGACATAGATAAGGAAGGGAGGGGGAGAGTGGGAAGGAAATGGAAACAGACATGCGACTACCATACCAGGCCTGACGACATTTCTGGTAGAGCTGGAGAAAATAAAAGGTGAGGGAGAGGGGTGCAGAAAGGAAGGGGAGGAACAAAACAAGAGACTATCGTACTGGGCCTGACAATGTTTCAGATAGTGATGGGGAGGGGAGGAAGAAGGAGACAGATGAGGTTGCTATCATGCTAAGTCCAGGGACAATTCTGATAGAGTAAGTGCATAGATGAAAGTAAGGGGAGAAGGAGAGGAGATAGGAAAAGGGAGCAAGGGCGAGGAGGGGAGAACAGAGAGTAAGCAGTCAAAAAGAGTGGAGAAGCAAGAGGGGAGAGTGAATACAATTACAGAAGCCAGTAGTAACTCATAATGTTGGAAACTGGCTACAAAATGAAGATGGGAACAGCATGATTCAGGGCCACCATAAGAAAGGGTGACGACAACCGACCCTGGAATATACCCTGAGGTAGCAGCCATCCTGATGACAGGATAAAACAGGAAAACACTAAATAGGTGTCCCTGCCTGTCCCTCTTTTCACAACACCCACGCTGTTGCAAAACCTTTCAATTCTAATCCAAGTTGTGGCATGCTTATTGACACTTTATCCAATTGTTTGGTTCAACAGTTATGTTTACGAGTAATAATGAAATGGCTAATGTGACAGCGTGAGGGCTGGACTCCTGAGTAGGGAGCCTCCTCCAGCTTTCCTTATAGGATCAGCCAAATCCAGTGGATGGGTTGCAATACAACAAAGAGTCTGCCCCTTTATGTTGATATAATGAAAGTGGATACCCACAAAGACTTCCCTTTAAAATGAGGCTCCTTGTCATAGGAGGCCCAGTGTGCCACACACATGACCTTGAGAAATCTGTGTAGATGAAAAGCCAATGTGATAAGGGGAGAGAGGGTGGACTTCGTAGGAAGGACAGCTCGTCACTCCGAATGCTCCAATATGGATGGCATAAAGTGACATGTCTGCAACTGGAGTACAATACTAAAGATCCGCTTTTCTTCTTTAGCTTCTGGCAGCAGGAATTCCAGCTTGCTAATGTGAGTTTACCCAGTCAGTGGAACTGGAAGGAAACATCTCAGAAGTAGGACAGTGTGGCATTCAGAGGTATGGCCTCATTAACAAAGGGACAGCCTCCGTTATAGAAAATATTCTGCACATGAGGCATATTTACTTGCACCTGTCTGGTGGCGGCCCATACCTTTAGATGCGTTGAAGGGACAGGCAGAGTGCTTCATTCACTCAGTCCCATAACTGCTGAAGTGAGCAGTTGCCAGGCTGGCTGAGCAAAGTGCTCATGCACAGCCCATGTCCATACAGTAAAACACATGTGTGGCAGGTGCGAAGTAATCCCAGAGACATTTGGGAGCCTGCATGATAGCTACCCTGCAGGCACAGGGCAGAGTCAAGCTGCCTGAGCTGTAAAGGGCACTGGGGTTCTAGAACTGCACAGCTTTGGCAAGGCACAGAACAGTTCATGCTAGGGATCGTGATTTGGCTCCACCAAGACCTCCTATGCCGTGTGTGTGTGTGTGTGTGTGTGTGTGTGTGTGCGCGTGCGTGCGTGCGTGCGTGCGTGCGTGCGTGGGTGCGTGCGTGCGTGCGTGCGTGCGTGCGTGTGTGTGTGTCTTTCTTTCATGCAGATGTGGGGCCGGAGTCTGTTCAAATCAGCAGAATAGGTCACGAAGGTGAAACTGTGCAATGAAAGTGATATGGGTCAGTTCTAGCGACAATGAGAGTAACATTGGACAGTTATTAGGGCAACAGGATGTCGCATTTGGCTGTTAAAAAGGAGCATGAGAATGGAATGGGGCAGTTTGTGCAATTTAAGCATCATGGGACTATTCTGCAGACAATATAATGGGACATGGGGAGTTATTGGGATAATGAGGGTGACATTGGGCAATTGAGATGATACAGGGAAATATTAGGGGCAATGTGAATTCTATTGAGCGTAAGATGGCAGTAGGACATGGCATGGGTCAGTTATATGCACACTTGAAATTTTATTTTAATCTATGTTATGGACTTTTTCTAATATGCCAAATTGCAAAATAACGTTGCTCCACAGCACAAATAAATGGGATTGCCCCTTACAGAGGGAATAGAAAAGGGAAGTGGATAAAGTTATCCGGGATGGTAAACAAGCAGTATATTACATACATTTCTGTTGAAGATCATTAGTAAATGATACAAGTCAAATATTCAAACAGTATTGGAGAAATGCTATGGTAGGAGAACAGGGAGGTGGTGTGGTGGGAGCAGAGTTAATTCCTGACACAGCCACCAGAAGAGCATCTCATTGGAAGGGTAAGTAGGGACGGGAACACATCTCTGAAGACGAGGAGTCTTCTGGTGGTGCGCTGTCCGCTGGAGATGCTGAGTTTTTCCATGAGGTAGCTGGTTAACTGCCTTATAGATGATGCAGCAAGACTCAAAGGCAATTTATGCATGCAGTGGGAGCCAGTGAAGGTCGATGAGGTCCGGGGTGATGTG
This sequence comes from Ambystoma mexicanum, assembly GCF_040938575.1. Lineage (NCBI taxonomy): Eukaryota > Metazoa > Chordata > Amphibia > Caudata > Ambystomatidae > Ambystoma > Ambystoma mexicanum. The sequence continues at coordinate 993,842,788 of NC_090928.1, forward strand.
GTCGTATCTGTGTAGACCCTTGATGAGGCATGCAGCTGAATGTAGGACACTTCTCAGGGGCACAAGGGAGGACGACTGGAGGCCTGTGAGGAGAGCATTGCCCCCATCCAGGTGGGATAGGATGAGTGCTTGAACGGTGGATCTAAAGGACCCAGAGGGAGGAAGGGCTTGGCTTTCCACATGAGGGATAGCAGATACCAAGCTGTCTTAGCCATGTGTGTCTTGAAGGAGAGGTGTATGTCGAAGTGGAACTCAAGGGACTTGGTGCAGAAGGTGAGCTCGGTGTGAAGCCCTCAGTGTTCATGTTTTTGAGCCTGTGGATGTCCTTGATGGAGTCGATCTTGAGGTATATATGTATGTTGTCAGCGCATTGGTGGATGTGGATGTTGTGTGTGGGTAGGAGGGCTCCCAACGGCTCCATGTATACATTGAAGATCACTGGGGAGAGTATAGAACCCTGTGAGACTCCACAGGTGATGGGTATCATTGGCGATCTAGAGAAATCCATCTGAACAAGTTACTGGCAGCTGGCGAGGTAGAACTTAAATCAGCGTATGACAAGGTCGCTGATCCCCATGTGATGATGTAGGATGTCTGTGAGCGCCTGGTGGTCTACTGTGTCGAAAGCAGCTGAGAGGTCAAGTAGAACCAGGAGGCAGGGGTGGCCAACCACATGTATGGTTTCCGTCTCTCTGCTGCATAGGGGGCTGAACCGGGATTGTTAGGTTTGGAGGAGATTGTTTGTGTCGATGTGTTGCTGCAGTTGTGCATTGCATGGCTACCACTTTCTCAATTATCTTACCTAGGAAGGGAAGATGGGTGATGGGGTGATAGTTACCTAAGTTGTCATATTCCAGAGTGGGTTTCTTTGGTAAGGGCAAGATTTGTCCTGTCTTTAGGGTCGATGGGAAGGTTCCCTGGGAGCTGTTGATGATCTTGAGGTAGGGAAGGAGAGCTTCTTTGGGGAGGGTCTTGAGGATAGATGCTGGGAGGATGGATGCTGGGAGGATGGAAGCTAGGAGGATGTCATCAAATGTGGCTTTGAGGGCAGCCAGTTTTTCTACCAGGTCCTCTGTATAGAGTGCCTTGAATGGTGTCCAGGGTGTGGAGATTTCACAAGGAGGGATGTGAAGTGGGTCTGTGGATGCAGAGCTGTTGTCTATGTGCTGGCAAATCTTGCTGATATTGTCAATGAAGAAGGTATTGATGGCGGTGGAGTGTGGTATGGCAGGTGTGGGTAGCGGTCAACACTGTTCTTGACCACGTTGAAGAAGACTCTTCTTTTGTTGTCTGCTTCTGCTATGATGTTCTAATAGTAGTTTATGCAGTTACATTGACATGTTCCCATGCGCCCACATTTTACCAAGAAAAGAAGACAAATGACTCCCTTCTCGGTGTTCCAAAACTTTTGTGATTTTATTTTTAGGGTTTTGTGTTATGCTGGTGCCCTATGTGAGTAGGAGTGTTGCAGGTGGTAGAGATAAAATTATGAGAAGAAAAGATGAAAATAATAAAATGAAACTCAATAGTAACACAAAGTTTAGAGATTTTGAAATAATATTAACCTCCAAACAATAATATTTCTACGTTTCGTATTTCTATCAAATATTTTTCATGTTCTACAAAGAATTTTTCAAGAAACACAAGGTTTGTATGGTATTAGGTTCGAACTAAATCAGCTTACCTAATGGTGCTTGTTTGGAAATGTATTCTTTAGGTCTTTGGGCTAATTTCACAGGTTAAATCCCAGACTCATCTAGAATGTCAAAGGAAGTGATTTAGGGTAATTGTGTTTGTCATCTTAATTAAAAGTTAATAAATCCCCTTATGGTCTCTTTTTAATTGCTGCCGGATTGTAAAGACAAAAACACCACGTTAGGTGCTACCATATTTGAGTTGCTTGGATTTACTGAAAACGTGCTTTACTGTCTCTTGCATTGTTCATGACTTCAAATAATACCATGAGGGTTTACACCAGGAAGATCTTGAAGGTCCTGAAGGTTTATCTGCTGAGTGTCTGTTGGAAGTGCTTGACTGGGGTGGTGTGCAGGATGTTGAAATACACGGCCAGGTGGTCGGATAAGTCAAATGTGAGAGGAGAGCTGTAGTAGAGGGAAGGCAGTGCAATGATGATTAGGTCAAGGATGTTAACATTTCTCATGTGTTGGGTCTTTCGTATGCTGTGTCAGGCTATCGAGAAGGCTGAGGAGAGCTTCCTTCATCAGTTTGGTGGCCTTTTTGCGTGGGAGGTTGAAGTAGCCTAGGAAGTAGCCTAGGAAGATGTTGTTGGCATGCGTGAGGGACATGGTGTTGACCAGGTCGGTGAAGACTCCGATGAAGGCAATGTTGGGTTTGGGTGGTCTGTAGATGAGACGGAAGGTGATTGTGTCCATTGGGGAGAGCGGGAAGTGGAAGGAGAGGACTTAGAAGGAGCCAATGCTATTGATGTCAAGTCTGGTGCAAGGCCACAACTGTCTGTCTGGTTCAGCTGATCTCTGTGTTGGATGCTGTAGCCATTGGGGACAAGGACATCTAAGATGTAGGTGGATAGTGTGTGTCAGCCAGGTCTCGGCGATGAAGATAGCATCAAGGTCATGTGTAGTGATGAGGTTAGTGATGTCTGCTGCATGGGTGATAGCTGAGCGGACGTTGGTGAGCATCAACTTCCATGTTGTGGGCAGTGAAGGGGTGCTGATTGGCTTGAGGCTGATGTGGGTGAGGTTGCTCCATTGCAGAGTCCATGTCTTAGAGGAGGGGCGATGTCGTTGATGTTGCCGTTGCCTGGTGATACTGGGTATGGTCTGTGGGGACGGAGAGAGAAAATACATGTTGGTGCATGCTTACCTGTTGTCTGAGCAGGGGTGTGTGCCCTGGGTCCTCCTGGTCTGAACGGGTCCAAAAAGGAATTACCATTTTCTTTGTTTGCCCTTCACTTCGAATGCTCGGGTGAGACACACCCTTGATCTAAGATTTAAGAGCAGAAAGGAAGAAGCAAGGCTAAGAAGGTGGGTGTGGCTTAGGCCACATGACCTAAATTCACTTGCACCTGCTCACCAATTGCAAAGGAAAATAGGCTGGAGGGCTTCTTAAGTAGGGAAAAAGTGAAGCAAAACAGGAAGGTACCAACAGTTTAGCAGTGATTGACAGGTGGTTGGGGCTTAGGCACATGCTCACCGACTGCTTTTCAGTGGGACAATGCATAGAGCAGTTTAGTTCGAAGGGCAATGAGGAACATAGGAACATGCATAGAGCAATGTAAGCCCACATGTGGAATTTCTGAGGGCAACACAGATTCCTGTTTAGAAATGTGCTTACCTGGGGAAAAACAGTCATGCAATTATTGAGTATGGCATTACCATTTTCTGGGGTAAATCCAGGCTCCAGATTACAAAATACCAAGCCAGTCTTTCCACCAATAAAACACATAATCTTACTGGTGTGATAACAATTGCTTTGCTTACACTGGCATCACATTTTTCTGGTTGTAATTCATATGACAACATAGTAATATGTTTTACTGATGAATCATACCCTTGGCTTGTTGAGTCTGACATTTTCTGGGGGTAATGTAGATGCAAGTATAATATTGTTTCAGTGCAAAAACATTTGAATAGAGAGGTTCAGACTGGAATTCTAATGTTGTGTGGGAAAGCTGAGACCAGCACGAAAATATATTTTACTGTGTAAACAATGGCAAGACATTGTTGGGACTGGCATCATCATTTTGTGGGGACACCAGAATATGATTTTTTGAGCTATATATAACAATGTTCTTGGGATATCATAGATATGTCGATGTTTACCCCATAACATTCAAGGACGGCATTTCACCAACATGCCTGGGGTAGCGGAAGTGACATCACACGACCGTTGACCTTTGATGACATCACAGGAAGTGATGTCATTTGCCCCCTGAAGTGACATCACGTAGCTTTGTTTCTAAGTACACTACAAAAGATATGGTTACGATATCACTGTAAAGCGATATACATTACATACAAGTATGGATTCCCATATGTATCATTAATATTAGTGTGTATATGCCTATACTACCAAATTACTGTGAATGCAAGCAAACGTCCAAGGCCAAATTATAATGGTGTGTTATTATATAGCACTTACGCTTAAGCACTTTATGAGGAACAAATATACCGACAATATCACCAAACCTGTGTTGGTACTCATTTATCAACCTCAGCAGGATGAAAGCCTGAGTTGGCTTCACCAGGAGTCGAACCTGCAAACTGCACATTACACACACATTGCAGCAGTGAACGCTCAACCCACTGAGCTATCTTACCTGCTCTAGCTATCAGAAAACAAGCGATTCCATAAACAAAGAGCCACATGCTGCTGGACACAACCCAGGAGCCTCAATTTAAAAAAGAAAAATGTTTTAGGCCTAGCAAGGAAGACCACATGGTTAGCAAGGGAGACCTCGCGGGTTGCAGGTGCGACCGCTGACCACCCCTTAATGATGTCCCTGACAACATTGTGGCTTTCTTTAAAATAATGTTGTGCCAGTGTGGCCCCAATAAAATACCTTACGATGCTTTGCATACCAATGTTCTAAGGGCAATGCAAATGTGAGCATGATATTGTGATTTACTGTGGCAACATTGGCATGGCTTTATTGAGGTCTTGTTGAGGCTGACATAATTTTCTCAAGGCAATTTAGACACGAATATAGGAATTGAGATGTGCCTAAATTTGTCCCAAAAAGGTGTTATAGGATTACATAAAAATACCTTGGCCTTGTTGCCCCATTCAGACACATGCTGGTGTCTACATTTCTTATAGAAAATAATGACATAAGTCTTAACAAATACAAGCCAGTGTTTCTGCAATAGCATGATGGTGCACGATGTATGATGTTGGCATGATAAGGTGTTTTACTGTGGCAACACTGGCATGCATGGCGTTTTTGAGACAGAAATGTTATTGATAATATGAGATTAAAGGCATGTACAAGAAGTGTGTCTGGGCTCTTCTAGACTCCACTCCAATAGCTTTTACAACATTTCAATTTAATTGCTGCGTTATTGTTCGGTTGCTGCTTCTACTTAAGGCAGTTTTGAGGTCGTTGTTTAAAAAATTGAGCTCAGTCCGTTTTAGCTTTTAACTTTCTCAATTTTTTTTTCAGGGGCTGGGGCTGTAATTGGCTACATTTCTGCACGCAGGGCACATGAGGAAACTTGAATGTGTCCTTGTGCAGCAGAAACGCCAAAGACAGACCGCTATGAACCATGCGGGAGCCCCAACAATGTTTACCTTCTCCTTACATTGCCATACATGTAGGCTGTGCTACACATCTGATCCACTTCCATCCCTAACTAACATATGAATCCAGTATGATTATAACAGGTGGAATAAGAGGTGGGATTTAGAGAGAACCACATTTGCTGCGCCCCTTCCACCACCCCCCTGGTCTCAGCCACTAGCCACGAACCCTATCCAACTTGCAAGGCCATCCTCATCGGTGCCTGTGATCCCAAATGCCCCATACAAATAGCCCACTATCCAGTGTTCGTCCTCACCCACCTGTTCACATATATTACTCATATCAGCCAGCAGGTACTGCAACTACTTCCCCAGACCTACTACCTGACTCCCTAGTAGGGGCTGACAGGAGGTCGTGGTATGATGCAAGGAGACACAGGAAGTCACTAGCCATTAAGAAGCTTTGGCTTTTGGCTTTATTTTCAGGAAGTGTCTTCACAGTGACGGTGCCTACCCTAAGCATGGCCTTCTCCAATGACGTGTCTGTACATGGTGCTATTTTTTTTTTGTTTGGCTGGAAGGCCTAACCTCCACTCTCTAGCTCCAACTGTCGGCAGTCAGGCTCATCAGTCTTGAAAGGATTTCCATAAATTATGAAATCTAAAGAACCCGGTAACATTGAGCACAGTTGAAGTGCTTTATACAGATTTCCTGCAAAATAATTCCCAAAAAACAGATACATTTGGTGCATTCCTTTCCGATCTGGCTTTCTGGTTGTCCGGGTTAGCACCAAAACAAATCGTTCTACAGGTAAATAAAGTCGATACCAGTGGTACGTCTTCTCAAACCTTCGATCCTTTAAAACTGGACTTCTGAACTATAAAAGAGCCCAGTGCTGTCGGTACTCGACTGATACCAAACATGCTCATCGAACACATTTAATTGCAGACATAGAAACCATCAGGAATCATAGTGACTGTACTAAACCGGTGCAGACATTTTCTGACACACATATCCGAATGCTTTGCACTACACTATGCAGTTTCCAAGCCTACCCTTTGTCCTGCAGGATTCTTTGGGGTTCTGCATTTTCCCCTCTACCTTTCAAACTATAGGTCTACAACCTGCGGCTCTCCAAATGTTCTGGACTATGATTCCCATGATTGCAAACCATTTACTATGCTGGCTAGCACTTATCTTATGTTTAAGGTATTTGTATAGCGCACAGTCACCAACGGAATTGGTCCCCAGGCGCTCAAGCGGATCTGTAAACGAGAAGGCGGGTTGAGTTAGTAAGGTGAAGGATAGTGAGAGAAGTGGTGTCCTGTTGGCAGCTTCAGTTTCGGTATACACTGTGCACTGAGCTTTGGCGCGATTATCGGATCAAGGTCAGGCCTCGTGTGCTGTTGGTGCGGCTTATGTGTTGTTTGTTTGTTGTTGCGGTATGGTGAAGTGTGTGCATCTTGCTGTGCGAGAGGTGGTTGTGTAGGTTTCTGTATGAGTTAGGGCTGCTGAATTTGAGCTTTTTTGATTGGTGGATTATATGTCTCGAAGTTGACCTTCACATTTTGGGTAAGTGCCTAGAGTTAAGAATATTTTGTGGTAGGGCAGAGGCCCAGCTCTCATAATACACTACCTTTCACCATACAATAGACAAGGATGCGACGTAGGCCAATGTTCACAATTCTATCTAAGTGTGGCACATGCTAATATTGATGTTTTTAAGTGGGGGCTTGCTAACATTTACAAATACATCTCAGTGGGGGCTTGCTAAAATTCACAAATCCATCTAAGTGTGGCACTTGCTAACCTTCACAGTCCTGTCCAGGTGCGATGCAGGCCGATGCTCACAACTCCATCTAAGTGTGGCACACGCTAATAGTCACATTTTTAAGTGGGGGATTGCTAACGTTCACAAATACATCTAAGTGCAGCACTTGCTAACCTTCACAGTCCCATCCAGATGCGACGCACTTATGGGAGTTGTAGTCCAAAATTTAGGAAGAGTCAAAGCTTGGCAACCCATGGAACCCATCCGGACTGTACCCTGATTTTACTTTGGCTGCAAGACAAAAATTGAGGCTTGTATTTCTCATATGGATCACAGGGCCACCATCAACCAGGTGAAGCGGATCCCATCTAAACTAGAGATGATTGGATGCCTGAGTTCTGGTCCTCCTGCTTACGGGCTATCCTTACCCCATCTGAAATAGTCAGGATTCTATCACGAACATCTCACTTAAAATGGCTGCAATGCTGATGGTTTCATTTAAGGACAGTAAGGACCCCTGCGTTATACATAGGCCAATGCTTAAAGGATAGTTCCGGGACTTTTTTTTTATTGTCCCTACGGGTCGGCCATGTGTTTGTAAGCATAAATCGGTAGATCGTAGGAAACTTTCCTATGGACCTTACCCGACTTTTCGCCCATTATCGCACTCGAAATCAGCCTCCATTTTGTGATAATCCTATCATTCCGCCGCATCGACCTGGCTCACCTGCCTTTGCGGCACTAAATCAAATCCCCCGCCCCTGAGCCTGACATCAGCAGACGCGTACTGCCCATTTCAAGCACGTCTCGTGTCAACAATCGCTGCGCCTCAGCTATTGACGTGTTGCCATGGAAATGGCAGGACGCCTCTTTCCCCAATAAGTATAAACAGACCGTTTCACAACACACAGCAGCAGATTTTCGATTCCATTCCTCTCTCTGTGTTACTTTGAGTATTCTGTGACTCGTTTCAGTGCTCTGGTCAGCTACCTTCGCCGCTTGTAGCCCGTGTGAACACCTGTACCATCTCTGTAAATTATTTTACTATCTTTACCGCACAATGGCCACAATAATGCCGTATATGTACGAGCCCGAGTACACCGAGGAAGAACTACTGGAAAGTCAAGCACGCGAAAACGATGGGGATTCGGACGGCAGTTGGGAGGACCAGTCAACGGATGAAGAGCCTGGACCATGTCGCATGGACGGCGTCTCCACCTGGTGCACGTGCAATCGGTGCGAGCTAATGCCAACTGAGGAGGAGAACTGCTGCTGCCGTGAAAATTCCGGGTGCTTGGCCTACATTTCGGAAAGCGAGCAAAGTCTGCAGGAAGGCGAGCAAAGTCCGCAATGCATCACCGAGCTGCCAGAGTTCAGGGAAGCCTGCCTCTCACGGACCGTGTTGAGGATGATGATGGTGCTTATGCACGAACTTCGCGGCACTGTTCGTCCGCGTAATCCGAGTAACGAGTAAGTATACTCTGTTTGTGATGTCAGTGATGCCACCACTATTTCATGGTCGTCTCCCACATATAAAATTACATTTACATATCATTCGAACGCATGTAAATTTGTTCCATATAGTGCATTTTCTAGATATAATTTTTTTCTAAGAAAAATGACATGTGTTACCTGAATCGACATTGATAAGAAAGTTTGGTCAGTTTAATACAGTTTGCATCTTTTTTTTTCACAGGTGGTACAGGCTGGTGGCCTATCGTTGCTTCACTTGGTGGCTTCACGGGAGGCTCGGACACCGCGTTCGGAGAGTAATACCTGCCTGTGCGGTACTTGCCATTAGACAACATTTCCCCAGTGACAGTGGACAATACCGCGGATTTTCCCTCGATGTGCTGCAACCTCAACTTTACAATGTGTAATGTTTATTATTTATGTTTAATTAAAATCTAAAATAAAGCCCAACATATATTTTAACAATGGTTGTTTTGATTTTTTAAATGAATCTAGTGTATATTCTCCTGGGAGGGTGAGGTATTTATAAACTCACCCCCCTGCATTCCATGTAGTAGATCCTGCAGCCATCCTCTTACATTCAGTTAGATGGCCTCTCCTTGGTGAGGCCCTGCGGCAAACGGGTCTTGTCTGCACGACCACCGCCCGATCCACCCCCCCGCCCTATCAAAGGCAGTTCGCACCGGGGTACGTGTGCTGGCAAGTGGAGCTGTCAGGGAGCGATAAAGGCCAAGAGGTGCCAAAGACCATGTACACTTCAAAGTGGTCTATAGAGCATGGGTTGTTGTTCCCATGTCTACCTCCAGACCCCGTGTCTCCTGCCAAGCATCCCCCCTCACGCTGGACGGCCCCCTGCAATCCACATAAGTGTGTCTCCATTCACGAGTCTTCCTGTGTCTTGTCTGCACGACCACCGCCCCGATCCACCCCCCGCCCTATCAAAGGCAGTTCGCACCGGGGTACTTGTGCTGGCAAGTGGAGCTGTCAGGGAGCGATAAAGGCCAAGAGGTGCCAAAGACCATGTACACTTCAAAGTGGTCTATAGAGCATGGGTTGTTGTTCCCATGTCTACCTCCAGACCCCGTGTCTCCTGCCAAGCATCCCCCCTCACGCTGGACGGCCCCCTGCAATCCACATAAGTGTGTCTCCATTCACGAGTCTTCCTGTGTCTTGTCTGCACGACCACCGCCCCGATCCACCCCCCGCCCTATCAAAGGCAGTTCGCACCGGGGTACTTGTGCTGGCAAGTGGAGCTGTCAGGGAGCGATAAAGGCCAAGAGGTGCCAAAGACCATGTACACTTCAAAGTGGTCTATAGAGCATGGGTTGTTGTTCCCATGTCTACCTCCAGACCCCGTGTCTCCTGCCAAGCATCCCCGCTCACGCTGGACGGCCCCCTGCAGACCGCATAATGCCACGACATATACACGTCATTCATTCACAAACACACCCCTGTTTCGAATTCTTTATAACCCACTTCATATTTCTAATGAGAACTTCTTTGCGCTTTGCTAGTCAACCCGTGAAGGTGCTGGTTATCTGCTCTTCGTCTCTGTGAACTTCCGTGACCACTTTGAGCAAACTCGTCAGTTTGCAACCTGTGAACTGCTCCCTGTTCTACGACAAGAAACTACTCTGATCCCTGCATCTAACTGTTTGTTCGTCAAGGTAAGTCCATGTACCATAATCATTTTGCGTCCAATTTTTTAATTTATATCTATTTGCTAGTAGTCATCAAATTGCATCCATGTTTTCTTTTCGTTCACGACAGTACATGCAAGGAACTAGTCACATGTTCTGAGTTTAGTCAAATTACTTTTTCTATTTTTTGAAAGTTATTGAAATACTTATCCGCATGTGAATAACATGTATAGTTCCAAGAACCAAAACGGACCTTGCATTGAACCTTTTATGTGTCATTTAATGTTTTAACACATTGGTATTCATAGAGAATTGTTGATCTTTACTTTTCAGAACTTTCCATAATGCCTGCCTGTTCCATTGGCGGTTGCCCTTCGAAGACCCATAACAAATCTGAAGGTACTATAATGCATGTTTTCCCTAAGACAATAGATCAGATAAGAGAATGGGTCCGATATTGCGGATATCCAGCCTCTGAGATAGAAAGTAGAGTCCTAGAAGTCTTTGCGGACAAGAGGGGTGATCGATACCGCATCTGCAGCAGGCACTTTAGCCCAGACATGTACTCCACATCATTGCTAATAAGGACGAAAACACCGCGAGCGAGGCGAAAATTGCTCTCAACCGCTATTCCCACTCTATTCGTCCACATCCCTCCACTGGTGAGTCAAGTTTACGTATTTATCTCTCGGCATTGCGGTAGTGTGTAGCATTAGCTAACAATAATTTCCCCATTTATGTATCCACTCAATATGAAGGCTGAAGATTCTCCATCCGTGTCGTTATTGCAGTCATCAGCCACTTCAAGCGCCTATCGGGTAATCTTACTTAGCTATTCTGACACTGACTTGTTTTAGGCATGTAAATCAATAGTTTTAATTGATCGTGTAATTATTTTACCTAATGGTACACCACAGTACTCGTCCTCTAGTCTTTGTTTTCAGTTATAATTATTGTTATCCAAAATAATGCAAGTACTGTCTTTCAGGGAGATGCTGAGGAGTCCAACGCATTGACGACAACCGTAGATGTCACTCAGATGCTCGAGGTACGTTTCCGGACAGTTCCATCGATGGAGATCATCAGATCTTGCATTCTTGTAGCGTGATTGTTACACACAATGTTTCTTTCGTTTTTAGCCATTGGTATGTCCTTCTGTCGTCGCCCTCCTAAGTGTCTTCTTTTTTCAATATTTTGTTCATTACTAATGAAAGTCCTATGTTTCAGGGAGTCGATGGAGCATTAGTCCAAGAGGAAGGGGGAGCATGCAGTTACGGGTCGGCGCAACAGCTTGCAGAAGTGTGCACCGCAGTTACAGCGTCCCTTGATGTTCTTATGCATTTCGAGGTATGGATACTGACAGATCAATCATGCGAGATCAAATGACGTGATTACATCCGCTATACTTCCTTCTTTATTAACGCAAGTACTATGTTTCAGGGAGCTGACGGAGCTTCTTCAACAAGAACATCACCCCTAGTAGTTGATGCAGATCTCTGGGTGGTGACACTTCCAACGATGGAGCAAATCGAATCATATTTGGATATCCATTATTTATTTTAGACAACTGATCATTTGTGCAGGTCTATTTAGATGAGCCGTTGACGCCTGCAGAAAGTTTATGTTCTTTTAAACAAAATAGAAAACCATACTAATGCAATTACTGTGTTTCAGGGAGTTGCTGAAGCGTCATCTTCAATAATATCATCAATGGAAGTCTATGCGGAGCCCGAGGTATGGATCTTGACAGTTCAATCTAACTAGATCAACAATGCGTGAACTATTGTCGTTTGAATGTTCTACACAATGCGTTCATTCGTGTTTTGCTATTGAGATGTACGTATGGGTATTGGTCCCCAAGTACATTTTGTGTTTTCAATATTATTATACATACTAATGAAAGTTCTATGTTTCAGCGAGTCGATGGAGCCTCAGTGAGTGATGGATGTGCTTATCATGAAAGTATAGTCGTTGCAGCGCGAGAGGAAGTGGAGACATGCACACACGAGTCGGAGCAACAGCGTCCAGATGTTGAAGTTCGAGGAAAGAAAGTTTCAAAGAAAAGAAAGCAAAAGAAGGTTAGTGTCCTGTTCACTATATTATGTTGTCTTTCACTGTCAATAGTTCAATACTGTAAGTTGTGTTTAAACTGAACATCCCTTTTCTAATCTGTCCTCTAGTTGCGAGTGGGTGTAAGAACTAGATCTACACAGACAGTGAAGCGAACGAGAGATGTTGCTTGTCAAACCTTTTGGCAGGGACTTGAGACTGGAGATGCATCGTGCCAATGGGAAGAATATGAAGTGATTGACAACGGAGCTATACCACCACCAGCCATTGATAGTGAATGTCCTCCTGGTAGTTTGGATGCAGTCGTAGATCAATTCACAGAATCCACACCCGCAAAAAATAAGAGCACGCGAAAGTTGAAGACATTGTTTTTTTCTCCCATCTCCGGACAAGGAACAGATGTTGCAATGGAAGAGAATGAAGTGGACGACAATGAAACACCATCAATATCACTCAGCATAGCGGAAGACGATATCAGAGATTGTACCTTTCATGCGAGTGACATGTCCTCAACGTTACAGGCCGAACCAGCTGGGATGCAGAGTGACAGTATAAGGAAAGAGGCCAAATTCATTGTATTCGATAGCTGTTTGATGGATATTATTATGATGATGAAATGTGGGCATTGGGTTGGTGGGGAAGTATGTGGGGAGCCATTGATTAATGTGACTCGTGCAATTCGAGGCACTAACCTTAAAATACATGCCACCTGTACACAATATCATCCGTTCGCATGGTCTGCACAACCCATGCTGGGGCAACTGCCAGCAGGCAATCTACTTTGTGCAGCGGCCGCACTTTTTAGTGGTTCAAGTTTTAAAAAGTTACAGTATTTCTTTCAGTTTGTGGGAATCCATTTCATTGCGAAAAGTCAGTTCTACAAATACCAAACCGATTATCTATTTCCAGCCATCAGCGAAGCTTGGAGAATGGAAAAAATGTCAATGGAAAGTACATTCGCGGGCAAACGCTTCAGGCTAGCCGGTGATGGACAATGCGACAGTCCAGGATTTTCAGCCAAGTACTGCACCTACCACTTTCAGGACATGGAAAGTAAGAAAATTGTGAGTTCGGTGGTCGTGCAGGTGTCACAAAGTACATCCTCAGTGGCCATGGAGAAAGTTGGCTTTGTAGCATCATTGCAAGAACTACAATCGCGGGGAATGGTGATCGACCTGATAGCCACGGACAGACACGTTTCAATTGCCAAGACAATGAGAGAACAGTACAAAAATATAAATCACCAATTTGACGTTTGGCATCTTGCAAAATCAATCAATAAAAAATTGTCGGCTGCAGGAAAAAAAAAAGATATGCAAGGTATTTCACAGTGGTCCAAGTCAATCAGCAACCATCTTTGGTGGAGCTCAAAAACATGTGAAGGGTCGTTGGAAATTCTACTGGAAAAATGGCGGTCAGTAATGTTGCACTGTAGCAACGTACATCGATGGTCGACAAATGAGCATTTCCACAAATGTGAACATGGCCATTTGTCCACAGAGGAGGCACGGAAGAAGAAGTGGTTGATTCCTTCATCACCCACTCACAAGGCCATTGAAAAGATTGTATTTGATAAAACTATAACAAGAGATTTGAGGGGACTCACGGAATTCTGCCACACAGGAGATTTGGAGGTGTTCCACAATATGTGCCTAAAGTACAGGCCCAAAAGATTGCATTTTGGCATGGAAGGCATGATAAATCGGACTCTTCTAGCGGTCTTGGCACATAACCATAATGTTGGCCGTCAACAAAGTAGGACGACCGGAACTTTAGGGACGCTTCGCTACAATAAGGCCTTCACTAAAAGAAGTAAACAATGGGTGATCAAACCAGTGTTTGAGGATATGCAATATGAGTTTATTGAGAGACTTATCGTAGATGTCCTCGATAGGCACATACATGGAGTGGTGAACGAACCTATGCAGGGGACAACTGCATTGCCACCCAACATTGCCTCTGTTCCATGTCCACCTAAAGCAGAGCTCATTGAGAAATACACATCACGGTTTAAATGATTGTAATTCGATTGTCTGTTCTCTCGAGTCTCCTCATGTTGCAGGCCCATTGCAATTAAACCAAACAGTAATATAAATCATTTTTACAAAAATTATAGAATGTTTCCGTATTACAAACACATGGCCGACCCATAGGGACAATAAAAAAAAAGGCACGCAGACAAGATGCCCTTACACTAACTGGAGCTAACTAGAAATGTGTGCTCGCTCAAAGTGAAGGTCAGCTGCTTTGATGTTTTGCTCGGGTGGCGGAACGGCCCACGACCCAATATAAGGTTCTATTGTGATTTGACCTTGACAGGCCGGGACCATCCTGAAAGACTAAGAAAAGATAATGAATAAAATTTCAGAAACGAAACGATGAGCCACGTTCATTAGAAGAAGTAACGTCGGCAAAGAAGGAGTGGTGTTTCGGGTCTGCCCTACACAGAGACACAATGGAAAATGCAAATATAATGTAAGTAACTTTTGATGAGTTTATACCGCAATTTCATTACTATACAGTGGCTTTAAAGACGGGTTCAGTTGTACTTGTTCGTTCTATGTGGCATAGTGTTTTCTACCGCGCACTATCTGGAGGAGAAACATCTGCTTTTACTGAAGCACCTCAAAACCTTCCTCTTTGCTTCTGCTTTCTCTCTCCCTCTCCCCTGCTACAATTGGTCCACTGTCTGCGACCTCGGTCCTGGGCCCTTCCACTCTCCACCTGCACTGCCTCCCTGTCAACCCCTGCACTGGGGGACTGTCTCAGTATCCTACAGCCCCCCCTTCCCAGCACTTGTTCTGCACTTACCTTGCACTTGCCACCAGCTGGCCCTATTTATTTATTATTTTATGCTACTTACCTTGTACTCCACTCCCCCCCCCTCCATGCCTCGCCACGCCTTTAAACACTTGTGTACACCCAGTAGCGCTGTCCTCGCTATGAAATGAATAATTTTAATAAGGATCTGATGGTGAGACTAATTTCATTTTTTATGTTTTTAGGTACATCATTCACTACTGTCTGTGTCACGAGTACCAGACACCGGCGGACGGCTTCTACAGCCGCCAGTTGCTTCTCCGCGTGAACAACGTTACCACCCTGACCATTTTATGGGACGATCGCCAAGTACAAGTATGCCCTTACGCGGTACTAACGGTTAGATGCAACATACCTACCGTTGTGGTGGCCTAGTGCCTCGTTGTTGGAACAGCCATGCGATTATCAGTGCGACAGAAGAGCTTATTTTTATCGTAAACCAACACCCTGTGTACTGCACACGAACATCGCTTCCCTCAAGACGAACTAATTTGGATCGAGAGCAAAGAAAAATGCAAATCGCTGAATATTCTCTAAACATTTGATGTCCAATAAACGTACTTTGCCAAATGTACAATCTTGCCGTTTGCTTTTAAACCACGGTTTCACATTCCGAATTGTGGTGCTGTATTGTGAGATGCTCTAAGACCCTGTGTACAGCAAAGGACCATCGCGTTCCTCAATACGAACTTTTTGGAACATGAGCAAATAAAAATGCAAATCGCTGAATATTCTCTAAACATTTGATGTCAAATAAATGTACTTTACCACATTTACAATCTTGCGGTTTGATTTCAAAGTACAGTTCATATTCCGAATTGTGGTGCGCTGTATTGTGAGCTGATCTGTGTTGATTTCCGGGGTCTGTGTGGAGTCGCGTAGAAGACGCCTGGGCGCGTTTGCCTACGCAGCTCAGTCACGTCACGGATAGAGGCGGGGAATATGAATGTTTTGATAAAGTCTGTTTCAGGGGCGGGGGATTTGATTTAGTGCCGCAAAGGCAGGTGAGCCAGGTCGATGCGGCGGAATGATAGGATTATCACAAAATGGAGGCTGATTTCGAGTGCGATAATGGGCGAAAAGTCGGGTAAGGTCCATAGGAAAGTTTCCTACGATCTACCGATTTATGCTTACAAACACATGGCCGACCCGTAGGGACAATAAAAAAAAAGTCCCGGAACTATCCTTTAAACGAACCACTTCCTGCATTGCACACAAATCCTGCTTATTGCACTGTCTAAACCCTTGCTGTAAACACCTAAAATACACTGTAAGCGAGCAGAAGGCTGCTCTTTTCATTTGCAGAAGCACCCAAGCAGAACACCCTATCAACCAACATCAGAGCTAGTACAATTCATTGCTGTTTCAAAAACAAAGTTTTCTGTGTGCCACATCATTCCATCCGCAGTCTAATTTAGGTACGCAGTGTGACGAGGATTTTCCTTAGGCACTGCTCACATGGCCCAGGGAGATCCACCTCACTTGGTTCACTGGGTTCCCTTCAAATATACCAGGCGCTCAAACAAGTAGGGCTGCAGTGCTGCCCAATCCTAAACCCCAGGAGGTGAGCAGGGTGGTCAAGTGCTACAGCAAGCACTTCAATAAGCATGCAGTTTGATCTTTATATAGTTAAGGGGACGAGTAGGTAATACTTTAGAAGATAAGTGTGTGTATTCAGAAGAAACCTCTGCAAGTTGTGGAAAGGCATTTTTTTAAACATTATTTAAAGGCGAGTAAAGGTTTGTCTATCTCCAGAGACCTCAGAAGGGTTCAGTGACAGTGCACCAGTCAGAGGGGACCAATAGTCCCAGAGAAGGATGGACCAGTGAAGATTCTCTGCCAACTAAGCCAAGTATCTGAGTGAACAGAGTGGGAATTAGGCACACACAGGAGATTGCGTGATTCCTATGAGGTCCATGGACACGGAAGCAGGATTCCAACAGCACCAGGAGACCCCATGGAAGAAGTATTGAAGCTTTGTTATTTGGAACAATAACCCACAGGAGCCAGTGACTCAGAGCCTTCAGGTTGTAGGTTCAAATATATGGCCAGGCAAAAATAGGTAACACGAGCCCCTGGTGGTCCCCAGTTTGGACAGATGGAACTAGAGGGCTTGCCAGGTGCCCCAGATGCGGAACATGAGATCCAGAAGTCACAGAGAAGCACCTGGTCCTCTGCAACAAAGGGGTTGCTGTTTCTGGGCCTGCGATGAAGGAGCTTCTGGGAGATGGGGCCTTTGGGAAGATGAGGTGACCCATCTGCCCTTGCCGGATCAGAGGACGGGGTCATTGCAGTCAGTTCCTACTCAGTTACTGGGGAGGCAGAGTTTCCCACTTAGATTCGTTCCAGGGCTTGGGATGCTGGTCTAGAGCTTCACTCCCTTTCCTCAAGCAGCTGGACTCCCAGGTGTGCAGCTTTGTGTTTCAACAACACGCAAGGTAAGTGGGTAAGCAGTCTTCTTTTATCACCACCCGGGAGGTTGGGGGAGTGACCAAAGTCTCCTAGCAAGGACAACGCTTCATTCAAGACTGTGGCAGGAAACCAATGGCTGGTTACCAAGTCAGGCATCCCCGTGCACTCAGGCAGGGGTCCCACATAAATAACCAAATCCACATTCTCCCGAGACAGACATATGCCGGTCAGAACTGGTGTAGACTGCTACGGCTACTAGCTCAGGGGGACAGGCATCCTGTGACCACATGCGTCCCCTAGCCCCATACACACACCCACACACACAGTGTAGTCATGTAAAACCTCAGGACTTGGAGAAGGACAAAACCAACCTCCATTTTAGGTACCCGGAGGAGTGGGTCAAAAAGAACACCAACAGGACAAAATGGTCACGCCTATTGAAGGACATGCTACACAAAGGAAACTGCCACCAGCCTAGCTGTGTGATGTATAGGGAGGATACATCTACCGTGGGGTATCCAGGCTTTAGGAGACTTAAGGACTCTTAAGGCGCTTTCGTGTAAGCAGCGCATCCTTGACAGATATGTAAGCTGTACCAGTCTGTGTGTGCAAGTGACGATTGCCCTTTATGCCCTGTGCACGAGATAGCCCTGTCCTGCTGCTGTCACTGCTGTAAGTGTTCTGTGTTAAAGACGCTTGTTATTATGTGTGTGTATGTTCGTTTGTGGAACCCATCCACAAATTGATAATGAATCTATCTACCAGCCACCCATGTGTGTGTGTGAGCGCGTGCGTGTGCTCGCGCGCACACGGAACACACACACACACACCCTAATACAACACGTTTACTTATAGATATCCCAGACCTATTGACTCTGTCAATGCTTGCTGGTCTTTTGCAATCTCTTGGCTGCACGTGCTATTTCTTGATATCACACAGGTTCATGCTCAATTGTACAACGTATTTTCCCGGCCTGTTGTTGTGGCACGTACAGGTGCCTCACATAAACCTGTGCTGCCAGGCGCTACTGTGCATTGGAGAGGCAGCACAGGCCGCCCTCTTCTGCGCACTACATCTTGCTCCCACGCTATTGTTCAGAACCGTGTTTCTGTGACACAGAGTTTATGCATTCGTTCTTATTTTTTCCCCTTTCAAGTAGTGGTCGGTGTCCTTCCCTCCCGCCCGCCAACCCCCCTCTCTCTCTCCAAAGGCTTATGGGTTGGCAAGGGGCTGACTCTGGGCTCTTGGCTTCTACAAGAACCCATCTGCTCTGCTTTGTAATATCTTTTTTTTTCTCCAATGAACTGGCATTTAGTATATTTGGCCTCTCACCAATGTGAGTGGAAGATGGGCACATTTACTTTAAGTGTTCTGTTCTCTCTAGGGCTCCCCGAGGCTGAGGATAAGAGGCGCAGAGCAAACACAAACAGGTTTACATGGACTCTCTGATTCCAGGGCAACCTTGAAGTGACAACCTGTGCGAGCCGCAACTCTCAAGGTGACCTGACAGCCTCAAACAACTTGGCACCGCCCGCGACTTATGAATTCCACTCCGAATGTATCTACCTTTCCCCACAAAGCAAACACATACAGATCTTGGAACGAGGCATCTGGTGTGAACGAGTCCATTTCATGTTATTCCTTATCCTGCTTAAGTGGAGATCTGGAACGCCAAAAGGGAGCTCTCCTCTGGGGCACAATGGCCCTTTTTATCCGACTGGGGGACGTCGGTCTGGGAAGAGTTGCTTCTGTCTTGCAAACGTTATTGATAGAATATTGATCTGTGTTCGCTTCGTGGGAAAACGCAGTCTTAACTTTTGCCAAGAGATGAAAGCTGCTCTCAAGGTATTTTAATTGCACCGACAGAAGGCAAACAGGGATTTGTATTTTGCCTTCATTTAGGAACAGGGGGCCATTTCCAAGAGAAATGACTTATAAAGTAGGCAATAACAGAGAGCCGAGGCAGTCCTAGGGGAAGGTGCCTTTGCATAAGCGCAGTGTTGCATTGAATATGCCTACTGGGTGCTGAACGGGGTTTGGGAATTGGTAAATAAACCAGGGCCGGGGATTGGTGGACATTAGAGTATTTTTAACATTGAGATCTTGAAGTCAGTATGTACATGTTTACACATTCCGTGTAGTAGTCCTGTAGGCAGAATGCAGAAAAAAGGTGGGTGGTGCGGTTGATTTTGATAAGAGAGTGCAGGGTGTTGGGGAGCAGATGGAATACAGCGCATTTTTGTTTGATTATTTGCAAGCATACCACACTTCAGGGCACCCGAAAGGTAAATAGGTGGGCGAGTGGAGAAAGGGGAAGGAGTCTTTGCAAACAAAGGGTGTCTATCGTGAACTTGGAGACGTAGCCAGGTGTCAAGTCCTAAAGAAAATGTGGGGGGGGCTCTTTAATGTACCAATTCAATGGGACATTACCAGAAATTATCATATCAAAGTGGGCCCTGAAAAAAAGTGGGGGGCTCCTGAAAATGTGGGGGACTCTGTCCACCCGCCTGTATCATCGATTTGAGACCTGGAAGTAGCCAACAGAATATCGTGCCCCAGGATTGGTAAATAGTGCCCAGATCCACCTGGGGGGTGGAATCTACACATCCGGACATAATAAAGACTCCTTGACAACTTAGCTGGCAACCAACCTGCAGCACTCCTCCTTTACCTATCAGTAGAGCCTGCAGCACTCCTCCTTTACCTATCAGCAGTGACTGCAGCACTCCTCCTTTACCTATCAGCAGGGACTGCAGCACTCCTCTTTTACCTATCAGCAGAGCCTGCAGCACTCCTCCTTTACCTACCAGCAGAGCCTGCAGCACTCCTCCTTTACCTATCAGAAGAGCTTGCAGCACTCCTCCTTTACCTACCAGAAGAGCCTGCAGCACTCCTCCTTTACCTCTCAGCAGAGCCTGCAGCACTCCTCCTTTACCTCTCAGCAGAGCCTGCAGCACTCCTCCTTTACCTATCAGCAGAGCCTGCAGCACTCCTCCTTTACCTATCAGCAGAGCCTGCAGCACTCCTCCTTTACCTATCAGAAGAGCCTGCAGCATTCCTCCTTTACCTATCAGCAGAGCCTGCAGCACTCCTCCTTTACCTATCAGCAGAGCCTGCAGCACTCCTCCTTTACCTATCGGCAGAGCCTGCAGCACTCCTCCTTTACCTATCAGCAGGGACTGCAGCACTCCTCCTTTACCTTTCAGCAGAGCCTGCCGCACTCCTCCTTTACCTATCAGCAGAGCCTGCAGAGCCTGCAGCACTCCTCCTTTACCTATCAGCAGAGCCTGCAGCACTCCTCCTTTACCTATCAGCAGAGCCTGCCGCACTCCTCCTTTACCTATCAGCAGAGCCTGCAGCACTCCTCCTTTACCTATCAGCAGAGCAGAGCCTGCAGCACTCCTCCTTTACCTATCAGCATAGCCTGCAGCACTCCTCCTTTACCTATCAGCAGAGCCTGCTGCACTCCTCCTTAACTATCAGCAGAGCCTGCAGCACTCCTCCTTTACATATCAGCAGAGCCTGCAGCACTCCTCCTTTACCTATCAGCAGAGCCTGCAGCACTCCTCCTTTACCTATCAGCAGAGCCTGCCACACTCCTCCTTTACCTATCAGCAGAGCCTGCAGCACTCCTCCTTTACCTATCAGCAGAGCCTGCCGCACTCCTCCTTAACTATCAGCAGAGCCTGCAGCACTCCCCCATTACCTATCAGCAGAGCCTGCCGCACTCCTCCTTTACCTATCAGCAGAGCCTGCAGAGTCTGCAGCACTCCTCCTTTACCTATCAGCAGAGCTTGCAGCACTCCTAATTTACCTATCAGCATAGCCTGCAGCACTCCTCCTTTACCTATCAGCAGAGCCTGCCACACTCCTCCTTTACCCATCAGCAGGGACTGCAGCACTCCTCCTTTACCTATCAGCAGAGCCTGCAGCACTCCTCCTTTACCTACCAGCAGAGCCTGCAGCACTCCTCCTTTACCTATCAGAAGAGCCTGCAGCACTCCTCCTTTACCTATCAGCAGAGCCTGCAGCACTCCTCCTTTACCTATCAGAAGAGCCTGCAGCACTCCTCCTTTACCTCTCAGCAGAGCCTGCAGCACTCCTCCTTTACCTATCAGCAGAGCCTGCAGCACTCCTCCTTTACCTATCAGCAGAGCCTGCAGCACTCCTCCTTTACCTATCAGAAGAGCCTGCAGCATTCCTCCTTTACCTATCAGCAGGGACTGCAGCACTCCTCTTTTACCTATCAGCAGAGCCTGCAGCACTCCTCCTTTACCTACCAGCAGAGCCTGCAGCACTCCTCCTTTACCTATCAGAAGAGCCTGCAGCACTCCTCCTTTACCTACCAGAAGAGCCTGCAGCACTCCTCCTTTACCTATCGGCAGAGCCTGCAGCACTCCTCCTTTACCTATCGGCAGAGCCTGCAGCACTCCTCCTTTACCTATCAGCAGAGCCTGCAGCACTCCACCTTTACCTATCAGCAGAGCCTGCCGCACTGCTCCTTTACCTATCAGCAGAGCCTGCAGCACTCCTCCTTTACCTATCAGCAGAGCCTGCAGCACTCCTCCTTTACCTATCAGCAGAGCAGAGCCTGCAGCACTCCTGATTTACCTATCAGCATAGCCTGCAGCACTCCTCCTTTACCTATCAGCAGAGCCTGCTGCACTCCTCCTTTACCTATCAACAGAGCCTGCAGCACTCCTCCTTTACCTATCAGCAGAGCCTGCAGCACTCCTCCTTTACCTATCAGCAGAGCCTGCCACACTCCTCCTTTACCTATCAGCAGAGCCTGCAGCACTCCTCCTTTACCTATCAGCATAGCCTGCCGCACTCCTCCTTAACTATCAGCAGAGCCTGCAGCACTCCTCCTTTACCTATCAGCAGAGCCTGCAGCACTCCTCCTTTACCTATCAGCAGAGCCTGCAGCACTCCTCCTTTACCTATCAGCAGGGACTGCAGCACTCCTCCTTTACCTATCAGCAGAGCCTGCCGCACTCCTCCTTTACCTATCAGCAGAGCCTGCAGAGCCTGCAGCACTCCTCCTTTACCTATCAGCAGAGCCTGCAGCACTCCTCCTTTACCTATCAGCATAGCCTTCAGCACTCCTCCGTTACCTATCAGCAGAGCCTGCCGCACTCCTCCTTTACCTATCAGCAGAGCCTGCAGCACTCCTCCTTTACCTATCAGCAGAGCCTGCAGCACTCCTCCTTTACCTATCAGCAGAGCAGAGCCTGCAGCACTCCTCCTTTACCTATCAGCATAGCCTGCAGCACTCCTCCTTTACCTATCAGCAGAGCCTGCTGCACTCCTCCTTAACTATCAGCAGAGCCTGCAGCACTCCTCCTTTACCTATCAGCAGAGCCTGCAGCACTCCTCCTTTACCTATCAGCAGAGCCTGCAGCACTCCTCCTTTACCTATCAGCAGAGCCTGCCGCACTCCTCCTTTACCTATCAGCAGAGCCTGCAGCACTCCTCCTTTACCTATCAGCATAGCCTGCCGCACTCCTCCTTAACTATCAGCAGAGCCTGCAGCACTCCTCCTTTACCTATCAGCAGAGCCTGCAGCAATCCTCCTTTACCTATCAGCAGAGCCCGCAGCACTCCTCCTTTACCTATCAGCAGGGACTGCAGCACTCCTCCTTTGCCTATCAGCAGAGCCTGCCGCACTCCTCCTTTACCTATCAGCAGAGCCTGCAGAGCCGGCAGCACTCCTCCTTTACCTATCAGCAGAGCCTGCAGCACTCCTCCTTTACCTATCAGCATAGCCTGCAGCACTCCTCCTTTACCTATCAGCAGAGCCTGCCGCACTCCTCCTTTAGCTATCAGCAGAGCCTGCAGCACTCCTCCTTTACCTATCAGCAGAGCCTGCAGCACTCCTCCTTTACCTATCAGCAGAGCAGAGCCTGCAGCACTCCTCCTTTACCTATCAGCATAGCCTGCAGCACTCCTCCTTTACCTATCAGCAGAGCCTGCTGCACTCCTCCTTAACTATCAGCAGAGCCTGCAGCACTCCTCCTTTACCTATCAGCAGAGCCTGCAGCACTCCTCCTTTACCTATCAGCAGAGCCTGCCGCACTCCTCCTTTACCTATCAGCAGAGCCTGCAGAGCCTGCAGCACTCCTCCTTTACCTATCAGCAGAGCCTGCAGCACTCCTCCTTTACCTATCAGCATAGCCTTCAGCACTCCTCCTTTACCTATCAGCAGAGCCTGCAGCACTCCTCCTTTACCTATCAGCAGAGCCTGCAGCACTCCTCCTTTACCTATCAGCAGAGCAGAGCCTGCATCACTCCTCCTTTACCTATCAGCATAGCCTGCAGCACTCCCCCTTTACCTATCAGCAGAGCCTGCCGCACTCCTCCTTAAATATCAGCAGAGCCTGCAGCACTCCCCCTTTACCTATCAGCAGAGTCTGCAGCACTCCTCCTTTACCTATCAGAAGAGCCTGCAGCACTCCTCCTTTACCTATCAGCAGAGCCTGCAGCACTCCTCCTTTACCTATCAGAAGAGCCTGCAGCACTCCTCCTTTACCTATCAGAAGAGCCTGCAGCACTCCTCCTTTACCTATCAGCAGGGACTGCAGCACTCCTCCTTTACCTATCAGCAGAGCCTGTCGCACTCCTCCTTTACCTATCAGCAGAGCCTGCAGAGCCTGCAGCACTCCTCCTTTACCTATCAGCAGAGCCTGCCGCACTCCTCCTTTACCTATCAGCAGAGCCTGCAGCACTCCTCCTTTACCTATCAGCAAGGACTGCAGCACTCCTCCTTTACCTATCAGCAGAGCCTGCCGCACTCCTCCTTTACCTATCAGCAGAGCCTGCAGAGCCGGCAGCACTCCTCCTTTACCTATCAGCATAGCCTGCCGCACTCCTCCTTAACTATCAGCATAGCCTGCAGCACTCCTCCTTTACCTATCAGCAGAGCCTGCCGCACTCCTCCTTTACCTATCAGCAGAGCCTGCAGCACTCCTCCTTTACCTATCAGCAGAGCCTGCAGCACTCCTCCTTTACCTATCAGCAGAGCAGAGCCTGCAGCACTATCAGCATAGCCTGCAGCACTCCTCCTTTACCTATCAGCAGAGCCTGCTGCACTCCTCCTTAACTATCAGCAGAGCCTGCAGCACTCCTCCTTTACCTATCAGCAGAGCCTGCAGCACTCCTCCTTTACCTATCAGCAGAGCCTGCAGCACTCCTCCTTTACCTATCAGCAGAGCCTGCCGCACTCCTCCTTTACCTATCAGCAGAGCCTGCAGCACTCCTCCTTTACCTATCAGCATAGCCTGCCGCACTCCTCCTTAACTATCAGCAGAGCCTGCAGCACTCCTCCTTTACCTATCAGCAGAGCCTGCCGCACTCCTCCTTTACCTATCAGCAGAGCCTGCAGCACTCCTCCTTTACCTATCAGCAGAGCCTGCAGCACTCCCCCTTAACTATCAGCAGAGCCTGCAGCACTCCTCCTTTACCTATCAGCAGAGCCTGCAGCACTCCTCCTTTACCTATCAGCAGAGCCTGCAGCACTCCTCCTTTACCTATCAGCAGAGCCTGCCGCACTCCTCCTTTACCTATCAGCAGAGCCTGCAGCACTCCTCCTTTACCTATCAGCATAGCCTGCCGCACTCCTCCTTAACTATCAGCAGAGCCTGCAGCACTCCTCCTTTACCTATCAGCAGAGCCTGCAGCACTCCTCCTTTACCTATCAGCAGAGCCTGCAGCACTCCTCCTTTCCCTATCAGCAGGGACTGCAGCACTCCTCCTTTACCTATCAGCAGAGCCTGCCGCACTCCTCCTTTACCTATCAGCAGAGCCTGCAGAGCCTGCAGCACTCCTCCTTTACCTATCAGCAGAGCCTGCCGCACTCCTCCTTTACCTATCAGCAGAGCCTGCAGCACTCCTCCTTTACCTATCAGCAGGGACTGCAGCACTCCTCCTTTACCTATCAGCAGAGCCTGCCGCACTCCTCCTTTACCTATCAGCAGAGCCTGCAGAGCCGGCAGCACTCCTCCTTTACCTATCAGCAGAGCCTGCAGCACTCCTCCTTTACCTATCAGCATAGCCTGCAGCACTCCTCCTTTACCTATCAGCAGAGCCTGCCGCACTCCTCCTTTACCTATCAGCAGAGCCTGCAGCACTCCTCCTTTACCTATCAGCAGAGCCTGCAGCACTCCTCCTTTACCTATCAGCAGAGCAGAGCCTGCAGCACTCCTCCTTTACCTATCAGCATAGCCTGCAGCACTCCTCCTTTACCTATCAGCAGAGCCTGCTGCACTCCTCCTTAACTATCAGCAGAGCCTGCAGCACTCCTCCTTTACCTATCAGCAGAGCATGCAGCACTCCTCCTTTACCTATCAGCAGAGCCTGCAGCACTCCTCCTTTACCTATCAGCAGAGCCTGCCGCACTCCTCCTTTACCTATCAGCAGAGCCTGCAGCACTCCTCCTTTACCTATCAGCATAGCCTGCCGCACTCCTCCTTAACTATCAGCAGAGCCTGCAGCACTCCTCCTTTACCTATCAGCAGAGCCTGCAGCACTCCTCCTTTACCTATCAGCAGAGCCTGCAGCACTCCTCCTTTACCTATCAGCAGAGCCTACAGCACTCCTCCTTTACCTATCAGCAGAGCCTGCCACACTCCTCCTTTACCTATCAGCAGAGCCTGCAGCACTCCTCCTTTACTTATCAGCATAGCCTGCCACACTCCTCCTTAACTATCAGCAGAGCCTGCAGCACTCCTCCTTTACGTATCAGCAGAGCCTGCAGCACTCCTCCTTTACCTATCAGCAGAGCCTGCAGCACTCCTCCTTTACCTATCAGCAGGGACTGCAGCACTCCTCCTTTACCTATCAGCAGAGCCTGCCGCACTCCTCCTTAACTATTAGCAGAGCCTGCAGCACTCCACCTTTACCTATCAGCAGAGCCTGCAGCACTCCTCCTTTACCTATCAGAAGAGCCTGCAGCACTCCTCCTTTACCTATCAGCAGAGCCTGCATCACTCCTCCTTTACCTATCAGCAGAGCCTGCAGCACTCCTCCTTTACCTATCAGAAGAGCCTGCAGCACTCCTCCTTTACCTATCAGCAGAGCCTGCATCACTCCTCCTTTACCTATCAGCAGAGCCTGCAGCACTCCTCCTTTACCTATCAGCAGGGACTGCAGCACTCCTCCTTTACCTATCAGCAGAGCCTGCAGCACTCCTCCTTTACCTATCAGCAGGGACTGCAGCACTCCTCCTTTACCTATCAGCAGAGCCTGCAGCACTCCTCCTTTACCTATCAGCAGGGACTACAGCACTCCCCCTTTACCTATCAGCAGAGCCTGCATCACTCCTCCTTTACCTACCAGCAGAGCCTGCAGCACTCCTCCTTTACCTATCAGCAGAGCCTGCAGCACTCCTCCTTTACCTCTCAGCAGAGCCTGCAGCACTCCTCCTTTACCTATCAGCAGGGACTGCAGCACTCCTCCTTTGCCTATCAGCAGAACCTGCAGCACTCCACCTTTACCTATCAGCAGAGCCTGCAGCACTCCACCTTTACCTATCAGCAGAGCCTGCAGCACTCCTCCTTTACCTATCAGCAGAGCCTGCCGCACTCCTCCTTTACCTATCAGCAGAGCCTGCAGCACTCCTCCTTTACCTATCAGCAGTGGTTTACCTATCAGCAGAGCCTGCATCACTCCTCCTTTACCTACCAGCAGAGCCTGCAGCACTCCTCCTTTACCTATCAGCAGAGCCTGCAGCACTCCTCCTTTACCTCTCAGCAGAACCTGCAGCACTCCTCCTTTACCTATCAGCAGGGACTGCAGCACTCCGCCTTTGCCTATCGGCAGAGCCTGCAGCACTCCACCTTTACCTATCAGCAGAGCCTGCAGCACTCCTCCTTTACCTATCAGCAGAGCCTACAGCACTCCTCCTTTACCTATCAGCAGAGCCTGCCACACTCCTCCTTTACCTATCAGCAGAGCCTGCAGCACTCCTCCTTTACGTATCAGCATAGCCTGCCACACTCCTCCTTAACTATCAGCAGAGCCTGCAGCACTCCTCCTTTACGTATCAGCAGAGCCTGCAGCACTCCTCCTTTACCTATCAGCAGAGCCTGCAGCACTCCTCCTTTACCTATCAGCAGGGACTGCAGCACTCCTCCTTTACCTATCAGCAGAGCCTGCCGCACTCCTCCTTAACTATTAGCAGAGCCTGCAGCACTCCACCTTTACCTATCAGCAGAGCCTGCAGCACTCCTCCTTTACCTATCAGCAAAGCCTGCAGCACTCCTCCTTTACCTATCAGCAGAGCCTGCCGCACTCCTCCTTTACCTATCAGCATAGCCTGCCGCACTCCTCCTTAACTATCAGCAGAGCCTGCAGCACTCCTCCTTTACCTATCAGCAAAGCCTGCAGCACTCCTCCTTTACCTATCAGCAGAGCCTGCCGCACTCCTCCTTTACCTATCAGCAGAGCCTGCAGCACTCCTCCTTTACCTATCAGCAGAGCCTGCCGCACTCCTCCTTTACCTATCAGCAGAGCCTGCAGCACTCCTCCTTTACCTATCAGCAGTGGTTTACCTATCAGCAGAGCCTGCAGCACTCCTCCTTTACCTATCAGCAGAGCCTGCAGCACTCCTCCTTTACCTATCAGAAGAGCCTGCAGCACTCCTCCTTTACCTATCAGCAGAGCCTGCATCACTCCTCCTTTACCTATCAGCAGAGCCTGCAGCACTCCTCCTTTACCTATCAGAAGAGCCTGCAGCACTCCTCCTTTACCTATCAGCAGAGCCTGCATCACTCCTCCTTCACCTATCAGCAGAGCCTGCAGCACTCCTCCTTTACCTATCAGCAGGGACTGCAGCACTCCTCCTTTACCTATCAGCAGAGCCTGCAGCACTCCTCCTTTACCTATCAGCAGGGACTGCAGCACTCCTCCTTTACCTATCAGCAGAGCCTGCAGCACTCCTCCTTTACCTATCAGCAGGGACTACAGCACTCCCCCTTTACCTATCAGCAGAGCCTGCATCACTCCTCCTTTACCTACCAGCAGAGCCTGCAGCACTCCTCCTTTACCTATCAGCAGAGCCTGCAGCACTCCTCCTTTACCTCTCAGCAGAGCCTGCAGCACTCCTCCTTTACCTATCAGCAGGGACTGCAGCACTCCTCCTTTGCCTATCAGCAGAACCTGCAGCACTCCACCTTTACCTATCAGCAGAGCCTGCAGCACTCCACCTTTACCTATCAGCAGGGCCTGCAGCACTCCTCCTTTACCTATCAGCAGAGCCTGCCGCACTCCTCATTTACCTATCAGCAGAGCCTGCAGCACTCCTCCTTTACCTATCAGCAGTGGTTTACCTATCAGCAGAGCCTGCATCACTCCTCCTTTACCTACCAGCAGAGCCTGCAGCACTCCTCCTTTACCTATCAGCAGAGCCTGCAGCACTCCTCCTTTACCTCTCAGCAGAGCCTGCAGCACTCCTCCTTTACCTATCAGCAGGGACTGCAGCACTCCTCCTTTGCCTATCGGCAGAGCCTGCAGCACTCCACCTTTACCTATCAGCAGAGCCTGCAGCACTCCACCTTTACCTATCAGCAGAGCCTGCAGCACTCCTCCTTTGCCTATCAGAAGAGCCTACATCACTCCTCCTTTACCTATCAGCAGAGCCTGCATCACTCCTCCTTTACCTCCCACCAGAGCCTGCATCACTCCTCCTTTACCTATCAGCATAGCCTGCAGCACTCCCCCTTTACCTATCAGCAGAGCCTGCCGCACTCCTCCTTAATTATCAGCAGAACCTGCAGCACTCCCCCTTTACCTAACAGCAGAGCCTGCAGCACTCCTCCTTTACCTATCAGAAGAGCCTGCATCACTCCTCCTTTACCTATCAGCAGAGCCTGCAGCACTCCTCCTTTACCTATCAGAAGAGCCTGCAGCACTCCTCCTTTACCTATCAGAAGAGCCTGCAGCACTCCTCCTTTACCTATCAGCAGGGACTGCAGCACTCCTCCTTTACCTATCAGCAGAGCCTGCATCACTCCTCCTTTACCTACCAGCAGAGCCTGCAGCACTCCTCCTTTACCTATCAGCAGAGCCTGCATCACTCCTCCTTTACCTACCAGCAGAGCCTGCAGCACTCCTCCTTTACCTATCAGCAGAGCCTGCAGCACTCCTCCTTTACCTATCAGAAGAGCCTGCAGCACTCCTCCTTTACCTATCAGCAGAGCCTGCAGCACTCCTCCTTCACCTATCAGCAGGGACTGCAGCACTCCTCCTTTACCTATCAGCAGAGCCTGCATCACTCCTCCTTTACCTACCAGAAGAGCCTGCAGCACTCCTCCTTTACCTATCAGCAGAGCCTGCATCACTCCCCCTTTACCTACCAGCAGAGCCTGCAGCACTCCTCATTTACCTATCAGCAGAGCCTGCAGCACTCCTCCTTTACCTATCAGAAGAGCCTGCAGCACTCATCCTTTACCTATCAGCAGAGCCTGCATCACTCCTCCTTTACCTATCAGCAGAGCCTGCAGCACTCCTCCTTTACCTATCAGCAGGGACTGCAGCACTCCTCCTTTACCTATCAGCAGAGCCTGCATCACTCCTCCTTTACCTACCAGCAGAGCTTGCAGCACTCCTCCTTTACCTATCAGCACAGCCTGCAGCACTCCTCCTTTACCTCTCAGCAGAGCCTGCAGCACTCCTCCTTTACCTATCAGCAGCGACTGCAGCACTCCTCCTTTGCCTATCAGCAGAGCCTGCAGCACTCCACCTTTACCTATCAGCAGAGCCTGCAGCACTCCTCCTTTGCCTATCAGAAGAGCCTACATCACTCCTCCTTTACCTATCAGCAGAGCCTGCATCACTCCTCCTTTACCTCTCACCAGAGCCTGCATCACTCCTCCTTTACCTATCAGCAGAGCCTGCAGCACTCCTCCTTTACCTATCAGCAGAGCCTGCCGCACTCCTCCTTAACTATCAGCAGAGCCTGCAGCACTCCTCCTTTACCTATCAGCAGAGCCTGCAGCACTCCTCCTTTACCTATCAGAAGAGCCTGCAGCACTCCTCCTTTACCTATCATCAGAGCCTGCAGCACTCCTCCTTTACCTATCAGAAGACCCTGCAGCACTCCTCCTTTACCTATCAGAAGAGCCTGCAGCACTCCTCCTTTACCTATCAGCAGAGCCTGCATCACTCCTCCTTTACCTATCAGCAGAGCCTGCAGCACTCCTCCTTTACCTATCAGAAGAGCCTGCAGCACTTCTCCTTTACCTATCAGCAGAGCCTGCAGCACTCCTCCTTTACCTATCAGCAGAGCCTGCAGCACTCCTCCTTTACCTATCAGCAGAGCCTGCAGCACTCCTCCTTTACCTCTCAGCAGAGCCTGCAGCACTCCTCCTTTACCTATCAGAAGAGCCTGCAGCACTCCTCCTTTACCTCTCAGCAGAGCCTGCAGCGCTCCTCCTTTACCTATCAGAAGAGCCTGCAGCACTCCTCCTTTACCTATCAGCAGAGCCTGCATCACTCCTCCTTTGCCTATCAGCAGAGCCTGCAGCACTCCTCCTTTACCTATCAGCAGAGACTGCAGCACTCCTCCTTTACCTATCAGCAGAGCCTGCAGCACTCCTCCTTTACCTCTCAACAGAGCCTGCAGCACTCCTCCTTTACCTATCAGCAGAGCCTGCAGCACTCCTTCTTTACCTATCAGCAGAGCCTGCAGCACTCCTCCTTTACCTATCAGCAGAGCCTGCAGCACTTCTCCTTTACCTACCAGCAGAGCCTGCAGCACTCCTCCTTTACCTATCAGCAGAGCCTACAGCACTCCTCCTTTACCTCTCAGCAGAGCCTGCAGCACTCCTCCTTTACCTATCAGCAGGGACTGCAGCACTCCTCCTTTACCTATCAGCAGAGCCTGCAGCACTCCACCTTTACCTATCAGCAGAGCCTGCAGCACTCCACCTTTACCTATCAGCAGAGCCTGCAGCACTCCACCTTTACCTATCAGCAGAGCCTGCCGCACTCCTCCTTTACCTATCAGCAGAGCCTGCAGCACTCCTCCTTTACCTATCAGCAGTGGTTTACCTATCAGCAGAGCCTGCATCACTCCTCCTTTACCTACCAGCAGAGCCTGCAGCACTCCTCCTTTACCTATCAGCAGAGCCTGCAGCACTCCTCCTTTACCTCTCAGCAGAGCCTGCAGCACTCCTCCTTTACCTATCAGCAGGGACTGCAGCACGCCTCCTTTGCCTATCAGCAGAGCCTGCAGCACTCCACCTTTACCTATCAGCAGAGCCTGCAGCACTCCACCTTTACCTATCAGCAGAGCCTGCAGCACTCCTCCTTTGCCTATCAGAAGAGCCTACATCACCCCTCCTTTACCTATCAGCAGAGCCTGCATCACTCCTCCTTTACCTCCCACCAGAGCCTGCATCACTCCTCCTTTACCTATCAGCATAGCCTGCAGCACTCCCCCTTTACCTATCAGCAGAGCCTGCCGCACTCCTCCTTAATTATCAGCAGAGCCTGCAGCACTCCCCCTTTAACTATCAGCAGAGCCTGCAGCACTCCTCCTTTACCTATCAGAAGAGCCTGCAGCACTCCTCCTTTACCTATCAGCAGAGCCTGCAGCACTCCTCCTTTACCTATCAGAAGAGCCTGCATCACTCCTCCTTTACCTTTCAGCAGAGCCTGCATCACTCCTCCTTTACCTATCAGCAGAGCCTGCAGCACTCCTCCTTTACCTATCAGAAGAGCCTGCAGCACTCCTCCGTTACCTATCAGAAGAGCCTGCAGCACTCCTCCTTTACCTATCAGCAGAGCCTGCATCACTCCTCCTTTACCTATCAGCAGAGCCTGCAGCACTCCTCCTTTACCTATCAGCAGAGCCTGCAGCACTCCTCCTTTACCTATCAGCAGAGCCTGCAGCACTCCTCCTTCACCTATCAGCAGGAACTGCAGCACTCCTCCTTTACCTATCAGCAGAGCCTGCATCACTCCTCCTTTACCTACCAGCAGAGCCTGCAGCACTCCTCCTTTACCTATCAGCAGAGCCTGCATCACTCCTCCTTTACCTACCAGCAGAGCCTGCAGCACTCCTCCTTTACCTATCAGCAGAGCCTGCAGCACTCCTCCTTTACCTATCAGAAGAGCCTGCAGCACTCATCCTTTACCTATCAGCAGAGCCTGCATCACTCCTCCTTTACCTATCAGCAGAGCCTGCAGCACTCCTCCTTTACCTATCAGCAGAGCCTGCAGCACTCCTCCTTTACCTATCTGCAGGGACTGCAGCACTCCTCCTTTACCTATCAGCAGAGCCTGCATCACTCCTCCTTTACCTACCAGCAGAGCTTGCAGCACTCCTCCTTTACCTATCAGCACAGCCTGCAGCACTCCTCCTTTACCTCTCAGCAGAGCCTGCAGCACTCCTCCTTTACCTATCAGCAGGGACTGCAGCACTCCTCCTTTGCCTATCAGCAGAGCCTGCAGCACTCCACCTTTACCTATCAGCAGGGACTGAGGCACTCCTCCTTTACCTATCAGCAGAGCCTGCAGCACTCCTCCTTTACCTATCAGCAGGGACTACAGCACTCCCCCTTTACCTATCAGCAGAGCCTGCAGCGCTCCTCCTTTACCTATCAGAAGAGCCTGCAGCACTCCTCCTTTACCTATCAGCAGAGCCTGCATCACTCCTCCTTTGCCTATCAGCAGAGCCTGCAGCACTCCTCCTTTACCTATCAGCAGAGACTGCAGCACTCCTCCTTTACCTATCAGCAGAGCCTGCAGCACTCCTCCTTTACCTCTCAACAGAGCCTGCAGCACTCCTCCTTTACCTATCAGCAGAGCCTGCAGCACTCCTTCTTTACCTATCAGCAGAGCCTGCAGCACTCCTCCATTACCTATCAGCAGAGCCTGCAGCACTTCTCCTTTACCTACCAGCAGAGCCTGCAGCACTCCTCCTTTACCTATCAGCAGAGCCTACAGCACTCCTCCTTTACCTCTCAGCAGAGCCTGCAGCACTCCTCCTTTACCTATCAGCAGGGACTGCAGCACTCCTCCTTTACCTATCAGCAGAGCCTGCAGCACTCCACCTTTACCTATCAGCAGAGCCTGCAGCACTCCACCTTTACCTATCAGCAGAGCCTGCAGCACTCCACCTTTACCTATCAGCAGAGCCTGCCGCACTCCTCCTTTACCTATCAGCAGAGCCTGCAGCACTCCTCCTTTACCTATCAGCAGTGGTTTACCTATCAGCAGAGCCTGCATCACTCCTCCTTTACCTACCAGCAGAGCCTGCAGCACTCCTCCTTTACCTATCAGCAGAGCCTGCAGCACTCCTCCTTTACCTCTCAGCAGAGCCTGCAGCACTCCTCCTTTACCTATCAGCAGGGACTGCAGCACGCCTCCTTTGCCTATCAGCAGAGCCTGCAGCACTCCACCTTTACCTATCAGCAGAGCCTGCAGCACTCCACCTTTACCTATCAGCAGAGCCTGCAGCACTCCTCCTTTGCCTATCAGAAGAGCCTACATCACCCCTCCTTTACCTATCAGCAGAGCCTACATCACTCCTCCTTTACCTCCCACCAGAGCCTGCATCACTCCTCCTTTACCTATCAGCATAGCCTGCAGCACTCCCCCTTTACCTATCAGCAGAGCCTGCCGCACTCCTCCTTAATTATCAGCAGAGCCTGCAGCACTCCCCCTTTAACTATCAGCAGAGCCTGCAGCACTCCTCCTTTACCTATCAGAAGAGCCTGCAGCACTCCTCCTTTACCTATCAGCAGAGCCTGCAGCACTCCTCCTTTACCTATCAGAAGAGCCTGCATCACTCCTCCTTTACCTTTCAGCAGAGCCTGCATCACTCCTCCTTTACCTATCAGCAGAGCCTGCAGCACTCCTCCTTTACCTATCAGAAGAGCCTGCAGCACTCCTCCGTTACCTATCAGAAGAGCCTGCAGCACTCCTCCTTTACCTATCAGCAGAGCCTGCATCACTCCTCCTTTACCTATCAGCAGAGCCTGCAGCACTCCTCCTTTACCTATCAGCAGAGCCTGCAGCACTCCTCCTTTACCTATCAGCAGAGCCTGCAGCACTCCTCCTTCACCTATCAGCAGGAACTGCAGCACTCCTCCTTTACCTATCAGCAGAGCCTGCATCACTCCTCCTTTACCTACCAGCAGAGCCTGCAGCACTCCTCCTTTACCTATCAGCAGAGCCTGCATCACTCCTCCTTTACCTACCAGCAGAGCCTGCAGCACTCCTCCTTTACCTATCAGCAGAGCCTGCAGCACTCCTCCTTTACCTATCAGAAGAGCCTGCAGCACTCATCCTTTACCTATCAGCAGAGCCTGCATCACTCCTCCTTTACCTATCAGCAGAGCCTGCAGCACTCCTCCTTTACCTATCAGCAGAGCCTGCAGCACTCCTCCTTTACCTATCTGCAGGGACTGCAGCACTCCTCCTTTACCTATCAGCAGAGCCTGCATCACTCCTCCGTTACCTACCAGCAGAGCTTGCAGCACTCCTCCTTTACCTATCAGCACAGCCTGCAGCACTCCTCCTTTACCTCTCAGCAGAGCCTGCAGCACTCCTCCTTTACCTATCAGCAGGGACTGCAGCACTCCTCCTTTGCCTATCAGCAGAGCCTGCAGCACTCCACCTTTACCTATCAGCAGGGACTGAGGCACTCCTCCTTTACCTATCAGCAGAGCCTGCAGCACTCCTCCTTTACCTATCAGCAGGGACTACAGCACTCCCCCTTTACCTATCAGCAGAGCCTGCATCACCCCTCCTTTACCTACCAGCAGAGCCTGCAGCACTCCTCCTTTACCTATCAGCAGAGCCTGCAGCACTCCTCCTTTACCTCTCAGCAGAGCCTGCAGCACTCCTCCTTTACCTATCAGCAGGGACTGCAGCACTCCTCCTTTGCCTATCAGCAGAACCTGCAGCACTCCACCTTTACCTATCAGCAGAGCCTGCAGCACTCCACCTTTACCTATCAGCAGAGCCTGCAGCACTCCTCCTTTACCTATCAGCAGAGCCTGCCGCACTCCTCCTTTACCTATCAGCAGAGCCTGCAGCACTCCTCCTTTACCTATCAGCAGTGGTTTACCTATCAGCAGAGCCTGCATCACTCCTCCTTTACCTACCAGCAGAGCCTGCAGCACTCCTCCTTTACCTATCAGCAGAGCCTGCAGCACTCCTCCTTTACCTCTCAGCAGAGCCTGCAGCACTCCTCCTTTACCTATCAGCAGGGACTGCAGCACTCCTCCTTTGCCTATCGGCAGAGCCTGCAGCACTCCACCTTTACCTATCAGCAGAGCCTGCAGCACTCCACCTTTACCTATCAGCAGAGCCTGCAGCACTCCTCCTTTGCCTATCAGAAGAGCCTACATCACTCCTCCTTTACCTATCAGCAGAGCCTGCATCACTCCTCCTTTACCTCCCACCAGAGCCTGCATCACTCCTCCTTTACCTATCAGCATAGCCTGCAGCACTCCCCCTTTACCTATCAGCAGAGCCTGCCGCACTCCTCCTTAATTATCAGCAGAGCCTGCAGCACTCCCCCTTTACCTAACAGCAGAGCCTGCCCCACTCCTCCTTTACCTATCAGAAGAGCCTGCAGCACTCCTCCTTTACCTATCAGCAGAGCCTGCAGCACTCCTCCTTTACCTATCAGAAGAGCCTGCAGCACTCCTCCTTTACCTATCAGAAGAGCCTGCAGCACTCCTCCTTTACCTATCAGCAGGGACTGCAGCACTCCTCCTTTACCTCCCACCAGAGCCTACATCACTCCTCCTTTACCTATCAGCATAGCCTGCAGCACTCCCCCTTTACCTATCAGCAGAGCCTGCCGCACTCCTCCTTAATTATCAGCAGAGCCTGCAGCACTCCCCTTTACCTAACAGCAGAGCCTGCAGCACTCCTCCTTTACCTATCAGAAGAGCCTGCAGCACTCCTCCTTTACCTATCAGCAGAGCCTGCAGCACTCCTCCTTTACCTATCAGAAGAGCCTGCAGCACTCCTCCTTTACCTATCAGAAGAGCCTGCAGCACTCCTCCTTTACCTATCAGCAGGGACTGCAGCACTCCTCCTTTACCTATCAGCAGAGCCTGCATCACTCCTCCTTTACCTACCAGCAGAGCCTGCAGCACTCCTCCTTTACCTATCAGCAGAGCCTGCATCACTCCTCCTTTACCTACCAGCAGAGCCTGCAGCACTCCTCCTTTACCTATCAGCAGAGCCTGCAGCACTCCTCCTTTACCTATCAGAAGAGCCTGCAGCACTCCTCCTTTACCTATCAGCAGAGCCTGCAGCACTCCTCCTTCACCTATCAGCAGGGTCTGCAGCACTCCTCCTTTACCTATCAGCAGAGCCTGCATCACTCCTCCTTTACCTACCAGAAGAGCCTGCAGCACTCCTCCTTTACCTATCAGCAGAGCCTGCATCACTCCTCCTTTACCTACCAGCAGAGCCTGCAGCACTCCTCATTTACCTATCAGCAGGGACTGCAGCACGCCTCCTTTGCCTATCAGCAGAGCCTGCAGCACTCCACCTTTACCTATCAGCAGAGCATGCAGCACTCCACCTTTACCTATCAGCAGAGCCTGCAGCACTCCTCCTTTGCCTATCAGAAGAGCCTACATCACCCCTCCTTTACCTATCAGCAGAGCCTGCATCACTCCTCCTTTACCTCCCACCAGAGCCTGCATCACTCCTCCTTTACCTATCAGCATAGCCTGCAGCACTCCCCCTTTACCTATCAGCAGAGCCTGCCGCACTCCTCCTTAATTATCAGCAGAGCCTGCAGCACTCCCCCTTTAACTATCAGCAGAGCCTGCAGCACTCCTCCTTTACCTATCAGAAGAGCCTGCAGCACTCCTCCTTTACCTATCAGCAGAGCCTGCAGCACTCCTCCTTTACCTATCAGAAGAGCCTGCATCACTCCTCCTTTACCTTTCAGCAGAGCCTGCATCACTCCTCCTTTACCTATCAGCAGAGCCTGCAGCACTCCTCCTTTACCTATCAGAAGAGCCTGCAGCACTCCTCCGTTACCTATCAGAAGAGCCTGCAGCACTCCTCCTTTACCTATCAGCAGAGCCTGCATCACTCCTCCTTTACCTATCAGCAGAGCCTGCAGCACTCCTCCTTTACCTATCAGCAGAGCCTGCAGCACTCCTCCTTTACCTATCAGCAGAGCCTGCAACACTCCTCCTTCACCTATCAGCAGGAACTGCAGCACTCCTCCTTTACCTATCAGCAGAGCCTGCATCACTCCTCCTTTACCTACCAGCAGAGCCTGCAGCACTCCTCCTTTACCTATCAGCAGAGCCTGCATCACTCCTCCTTTACCTACCAGCAGAGCCTGCAGCACTCCTCCTTTACCTATCAGCAGAGCCTGCAGCACTCCTCCTTTACCTATCAGAAGAGCCTGCAGCACTCATCCTTTACCTATCAGCAGAGCCTGCATCACTCCTCCTTTACCTATCAGCAGAGCCTGCAGCACTCCTCCTTTACCTATCAGCAGAGCCTGCAGCACTCCTCCTTTACCTATCTGCAGGGACTGCAGCACTCCTCCTTTACCTATCAGCAGAGCCTGCATCACTCCTCCTTTACCTACCAGCAGAGCTTGCAGCACTCCTCCTTTACCTATCAGCACAGCCTGCAGCACTCCTCCTTTACCTCTCAGCAGAGCCTGCAGCACTCCTCCTTTACCTATCAGCAGGGACTGCAGCACTCCTCCTTTGCCTATCAGCAGAGCCTGCAGCACTCCACCTTTACCTATCAGCAGGGACTGAGGCACTCCTCCTTTACCTATCAGCAGAGCCTGCAGCACTCCTCCTTTACCTATCAGCAGGGACTACAGCACTCCCCCTTTACCTATCAGCAGAGCCTGCATCACCCCTCCTTTACCTACCAGCAGAGCCTGCAGCACTCCTCCTTTACCTATCAGCAGAGCCTGCAGCACTCCTCCTTTACCTCTCAGCAGAGCCTGCAGCACTCCTCCTTTACCTATCAGCAGGGACTGCAGCACTCCTCCTTTGCCTATCAGCAGAACCTGCAGCACTCCACCTTTACCTATCAGCAGAGCCTGCAGCACTCCACCTTTACCTATCAGCAGAGCCTGCAGCACTCCTCCTTTACCTATCAGCAGAGCCTGCCGCACTCCTCCTTTACCTATCAGCAGAGCCTGCAGCACTCCTCCTTTACCTATCAGCAGTGGTTTACCTATCAGCAGAGCCTGCATCACTCCTCCTTTACCTACCAGCAGAGCCTGCAGCACTCCTCCTTTACCTATCAGCAGAGCCTGCAGCACTCCTCCTTTACCTCTCAGCAGAGCCTGCAGCACTCCTCCTTTACCTATCAGCAGGGACTGCAGCACTCCTCCTTTGCCTATCGGCAGAGCCTGCAGCACTCCACCTTTACCTATCAGCAGAGCCTGCAGCACTCCACCTTTACCTATCAGCAGAGCCTGCAGCACTCCTCCTTTGCCTATCAGAAGAGCCTACATCACTCCTCCTTTACCTATCAGCAGAGCCTGCATCACTCCTCCTTTACCTCCCACCAGAGCCTGCATCACTCCTCCTTTACCTATCAGCATAGCCTGCAGCACTCCCCCTTTACCTATCAGCAGAGCCTGCCGCACTCCTCCTTAATTATCAGCAGAGCCTGCAGCACTCCCCCTTTACCTAACAGCAGAGCCTGCACCACTCCTCCTTTACCTATCAGAAGAGCCTGCAGCACTCCTCCTTTACCTATCAGCAGAGCCTGCAGCACTCCTCCTTTACCTATCAGAAGAGCCTGCAGCACTCCTCCTTTACCTATCAGAAGAGCCTGCAGCACTCCTCCTTTACCTATCAGCAGGGACTGCAGCACTCCTCCTTTACCTCCCACCAGAGCCTGCATCACTCCTCCTTTACCTATCAGCATAGCCTGCAGCACTCCCCCTTTACCTATCAGCAGAGCCTGCAGCACTCCTCCTTTACCTATCAGCAGAGCCTGCAACACTCCTCCTTCACCTATCAGCAGGAACTGCAGCACTCCTCCTTTACCTATCAGCAGAGCCTGCATCACTCCTCCTTTACCTACCAGCAGAGCCTGCAGCACTCCTCCTTTACCTATCAGCAGAGCCTGCATCACTCCTCCTTTACCTACCAGCAGAGCCTGCAGCACTCCTCCTTTACCTATCAGCAGAGCCTGCAGCACTCCTCCTTTACCTATCAGAAGAGCCTGCAGCACTCATCCTTTACCTATCAGCAGAGCCTGCATCACTCCTCCTTTACCTATCAGCAGAGCCTGCAGCACTCCTCCTTTACCTATCAGCAGAGCCTGCAGCACTCCTCCTTTACCTATCTGCAGGGACTGCAGCACTCCTCCTTTACCTATCAGCAGAGCCTGCATCACTCCTCCTTTACCTACCAGCAGAGCTTGCAGCACTCCTCCTTTACCTATCAGCACAGCCTGCAGCACTCCTCCTTTACCTCTCAGCAGAGCCTGCAGCACTCCTCCTTTACCTATCAGCAGGGACTGCAGCACTCCTCCTTTGCCTATCAGCAGAGCCTGCAGCACTCCACCTTTACCTATCAGCAGGGACTGAGGCACTCCTCCTTTACCTATCAGCAGAGCCTGCAGCACTCCTCCTTTACCTATCAGCAGGGACTACAGCACTCCCCCTTTACCTATCAGCAGAGCCTGCATCACCCCTCCTTTACCTACCAGCAGAGCCTGCAGCACTCCTCCTTTACCTATCAGCAGAGCCTGCAGCACTCCTCCTTTACCTCTCAGCAGAGCCTGCAGCACTCCTCCTTTACCTATCAGCAGGGACTGCAGCACTCCTCCTTTGCCTATCAGCAGAACCTGCAGCACTCCACCTTTACCTATCAGCAGAGCCTGCAGCACTCCACCTTTACCTATCAGCAGAGCCTGCAGCACTCCTCCTTTACCTATCAGCAGAGCCTGCCGCACTCCTCCTTTACCTATCAGCAGAGCCTGCAGCACTCCTCCTTTACCTATCAGCAGTGGTTTACCTATCAGCAGAGCCTGCATCACTCCTCCTTTACCTACCAGCAGAGCCTGCAGCACTCCTCCTTTACCTATCAGCAGAGCCTGCAGCACTCCTCCTTTACCTCTCAGCAGAGCCTGCAGCACTCCTCCTTTACCTATCAGCAGGGACTGCAGCACTCCTCCTTTGCCTATCGGCAGAGCCTGCAGCACTCCACCTTTACCTATCAGCAGAGCCTGCAGCACTCCACCTTTACCTATCAGCAGAGCCTGCAGCACTCCTCCTTTGCCTATCAGAAGAGCCTACATCACTCCTCCTTTACCTATCAGCAGAGCCTGCATCACTCCTCCTTTACCTCCCACCAGAGCCTGCATCACTCCTCCTTTACCTATCAGCATAGCCTGCAGCACTCCCCCTTTACCTATCAGCAGAGCCTGCCGCACTCCTCCTTAATTATCAGCAGAGCCTGCAGCACTCCCCCTTTACCTAACAGCAGAGCCTGCACCACTCCTCCTTTACCTATCAGAAGAGCCTGCAGCACTCCTCCTTTACCTATCAGCAGAGCCTGCAGCACTCCTCCTTTACCTATCAGAAGAGCCTGCAGCACTCCTCCTTTACCTATCAGAAGAGCCTGCAGCACTCCTCCTTTACCTATCAGCAGGGACTGCAGCACTCCTCCTTTACCTCCCACCAGAGCCTGCATCACTCCTCCTTTACCTATCAGCATAGCCTGCAGCACTCCCCCTTTACCTATCAGCAGAGCCTGCCGCACTCCTCCTTAATTATCAGCAGAGCCTGCAGCACTCCCCTTTACCTAACAGCAGAGCCTGCAGCACTCCTCCTTTACCTATCAGAAGAGCCTGCAGCACTCCTCCTTTACCTATCAGCAGAGCCTGCAGCACTCCTCCTTTACCTATCAGAAGAGCCTGCAGCACTCCTCCTTTACCTATCAGAAGAGCCTGCAGCACTCCTCCTTTACCTATCAGCAGGGACTGCAGCACTCCTCCTTTACCTATCAGCAGAGCCTGCATCACTCCTCCTTTACCTACCAGCAGAGCCTGCAGCACTCCTCCTTTACCTATCAGCAGAGCCTGCATCACTCCTCCTTTACCTACCAGCAGAGCCTGCAGCACTCCTCCTTTACCTATCAGCAGAGCCTGCAGCACTCCTCCTTTACCTATCAGAAGAGCCTGCAGCACTCCTCCTTTACCTATCAGCAGAGCCTGCAGCACTCCTCCTTCACCTATCAGCAGGGTCTGCAGCACTCCTCCTTTACCTATCAGCAGAGCCTGCATCACTCCTCCTTTACCTACCAGAAGAGCCTGCAGCACTCCTCCTTTACCTATCAGCAGAGCCTGCATCACTCCTCCTTTACCTACCAGCAGAGCCTGCAGCACTCCTCATTTACCTATCAGCAGAGCCTGCAGCACTCCTCCTTTACCTATCAGAAGAGCCTGCAGCACTCATCCTTTACCTATCAGCAGAGCCTGCATCACTCCTCCTTTACCTATCAGCAGAGCCTGCAGCACTCCTCCTTTACCTATCAGCAGAGCCTGCAGCACTCCTCCTTTACCTATCTGCAGGGACCGCAGCACTCCTCCTTTACCTATCAGCAGAGCCTGCATCACTCCTCCTTTACCTACCAGCAGAGCTTGCAGCACTCCTCCTTTACCTATCAGCACAGCCTGCAGCACTCCTCCTTTACCTCTCAGCAGAGCCTGCAGCACTCCTCCTTTACCTATCAGCAGCGACTGCAGCACTCCTCCTTTGCCTATCAGCAGAGCCTGCAGCACTCCACCTTTACCTATCAGCAGAGCCTGCAGCACTCCTCCTTTGCCTATCAGAAGAGCCTACATCACTCCTCCTTTACCTATCAGCAGAGCCTGCATCACTCCTCCTTTACCTCTCACCAGAGCCTGCATCACTCCTCCTTTACCTATCAGCAGAGCCTGCAGCACTCCTCCTTTACCTATCAGCAGAGCCTGCCGCACTCCTCCTTAACTATCAGCAGAGCCTGCAGCACTCCTCCTTTACCTATCAGCAGAGCCTGCAGCACTCCTCCTTTACCTATCAGAAGAGCCTGCAGCACTCCTCCTTTACCTATCATCAGAGCCTGCAGCACTCCTCCTTTACCTATCAGAAGAGCCTGCAGCACTCCTCCTTTACCTATCAGAAGAGCCTGCAGCACTCCTCCTTTACCTATCATCAGAGCCTGCATCACTCCTCCTTTACCTATCAGCAGAGCCTGCAGCACTCCTCCTTTACCTATCAGAAGAGCCTGCAGCACTTCTCCTTTACCTATCAGCAGAGCCTGCATCACTCCTCCTTTACCTATCAGCAGAGCCTGCAGCACTCCTCCTTTGCCTATCAGCAGAGCCTGCAGCACTCCTCCTTTACCTATCAGCATAGCCTGCAGCACTCCTCCTTTACCTCTCAGCAGAGCCTGCAGCACTTCTCCTTTACCTATCAGCAGAGACTGCAGCACTCCTCCTTGACCTATCAGCAGAGCCTGCAGCACTCCTCCTTTACCTCTCAACAGAGCCTGCATCACTCCTCCTTTGCCTATCAGCAGAGCCTGCAGCACTCCTCCTTTACCTCTCAGCAGAGCCTGCAGCACTTCTCCTTTACCTATCAGCAGAGACTGCAGCACTCCTCCTTTACCTCTCACCAGAGCCTGCATCACTCCTCCTTTACCTATCAGCAGAGCCTGCAGCACTCCTCCTTTACCTATCAGCAGAGCCTGCCGCACTCCTCCTTAACTATCAGCAGAGCCTGCAGCACTCCTCCTTTACCTATCAGCAGAGCCTGCAGCACTCCTCCTTTACCTATCAGAAGAGCCTGCAGCACTCCTCCTTTACCTATCATCAGAGCCTGCAGCACTCCTCCTTTACCTATCAGAAGAGCCTGCAGCACTCCTCCTTTACCTATCAGAAGAGCCTGCAGCACTCCTCCTTTACCTATCATCAGAGCCTGCATCACTCCTCCTTTACCTATCAGCAGAGCCTGCAGCACTCCTCCTTTACCTATCAGAAGAGCCTGCAGCACTTCTCCTTTACCTATCAGCAGAGCCTGCATCACTCCTCCTTTACCTATCAGCAGAGCCTGCAGCACTCCTCCTTTGCCTATCAGCAGAGCCTGCAGCACTCCTCCTTTACCTATCAGCATAGCCTGCAGCACTCCTCCTTTACCTCTCAGCAGAGCCTGCAGCACTTCTCCTTTACCTATCAGCAGAGACTGCAGCACTCCTCCTTTACCTATCAGCAGAGCCTGCAGCACTCCTCCTTTACCTCTCAACAGAGCCTGCATCACTCCTCCTTTGCCTATCAGCAGAGCCTGCAGCACTCCTCCTTTACCTCTCAGCAGAGCCTGCAGCACTTCTCCTTTACCTATCAGCAGAGACTGCAGCACTCCTCCTTTACCTATCAGCAGAGCCTGCAGCACTCCTTCTTTACCTATCAGCAGAGCCTGCAGCACTCCTCCTTTACCTATCAGAAGAGCCTGCAGCACTTCTCCTTTACCTATCAGCAGAGCCTGCATCACTCCTCCTTTACCTATCAGCAGAGCCTGCAACACTCCTCCTTTACCTACCAGCAGAGCCTGCAGCACTCCTCCTTTACCTATCAGCAGAGCCTGCAGCACTCCTCCTTTACCTCTCAGCAGAGCCTGCAGCACTCCTCCTTTACCTATCAGCAGGGACTGCAGCACTCCTCCTTTGCCTATCAGCAGAGCCTGCAGCACTCCACCTTTACCTATCAGCAGAGCCTGCAGCACTCCACCTTTACCTATCAGCAGAGCCTGCAGCACTCCTCCTTTACCTATCAGCAGAGCCTGCCGCACTCCTCCTTTACCTATCAGCAGAGCCTGCAGCACTCCTCCTTTACCTATCAGCAGTGGTTTACCT
This sequence comes from Ambystoma mexicanum, assembly GCF_040938575.1. Lineage (NCBI taxonomy): Eukaryota > Metazoa > Chordata > Amphibia > Caudata > Ambystomatidae > Ambystoma > Ambystoma mexicanum. The sequence goes on from NC_090928.1 coordinate 993,887,059, forward strand.
ATCAGCAGAGCCTGCATCACTCCTCCTTTACCTACCAGCAGAGCCTGCAGCACTCCTCCTTTACCTATCAGCAGAGCCTGCAGCACTCCTCCTTTACCTCTCAGCAGAGCCTGCAGCACTCCTCCTTTACCTATCAGCAGGGACTGCAGCACTCCTCCTTTGCCTATCAGCAGAGCCTGCAGCACTCCACCTTTACCTATCAGCAGAGCCTGCAGCACTCCACCTTTACCTATCAGCAGAGCCTGCAGCACTCCTCCTTTGCCTATCAGAAGAGCCTACATCACCCCTCCTTTACCTATCAGCAGAGCCTGCATCACTCCTCCTTTACCTCCCACCAGAGCCTGCATCACTCCTCCTTTACCTATCAGCATAGCCTGCAGCACTCCCCCTTTACCTATCAGCAGAGCCTGCATCACTCCTCCTTAATTATCAGCAGAGCCTGCAGCACTCCCCCTTTACCTATCAGCAGAGCCTGCAGCACTCCTCCTTTACCTATCAGAAGAGCCTGCAGCACTCCTCCTTTACCTATCAGCAGAGCCTGCAGCACTCCTCCTTTACCTATCAGAAGAGCCTGCAGCACTCCTCCTTTACCTATCAGCAGAGCCTGCATCACTCCTCCTTTACCTATCAGCAGAGCCTGCAGCACTCCTCCTTTACCTATCAGAAGAGCCTGCAGCACTCCTCCGTTACCTATCAGAAGAGCCTGCAGCACTCCTCCTTTACCTATCAGCAGAGCCTGCATCACTCCTCCTTTACCTATCAGCAGAGCCTGCAGCACTCCTCCTTTACCTATCAGCAGAGCCTGCAGCACTCCTCCTTTACCTATCAGCAGAGCCTGCAGCACTCCTCCTTCACCTATCAGCAGGGACTGCAGCACTCCTCCTTTACCTATCAGCAGAACCTGCATCACTCCTCCTTTACCTACCAGCAGAGCCTGCAGCACTCCTCCTTTACCTATCAGCAGAGCCTGCATCACTCCTCCTTTACCTACCAGCAGAGCCTGCAGCACTCCTCCTTTACCTATCAGCAGAGCCTGCAGCACTCCTCCTTTACCTATCAGAAGAGCCTGCAGCACTCATCCTTTACCTATCAGCAGAGCCTGTATCACTCCTCCTTTACCTATCAGCAGAGCCTGCAGCACTCCTCCTTTACCTATCAGCAGAGCCTGCAGCACTCCTCCTTTACCTATCTGCAGGGACTGCAGCACTCCTCCTTTACCTATCAGCAGAGCCTGCAGCACTTCTCCTTTACCTATCAGCAGAGACTGCAGCACTCCTCCTTTACCTATCAGCAGAGCCTGCAGCACTCCTCCTTTACCTCTCAACAGAGCCTGCATCACTCCTCCTTTGCCTATCAGCAGAGCCTGCAGCACTCCTCCTTTACCTCTCAGCAGAGCCTGCAGCACTTCTCCTTTACCTATCAGCAGAGACTGCAGCACTCCTCCTTTACCTATCAGCAGAGCCTGCAGCACTCCTTCTTTACCTATCAGCAGAGCCTGCAGCACTCCTCCTTTACCTATCAGAAGAGCCTGCAGCACTTCTCCTTTACCTATCAGCAGAGCCTGCATCACTCCTCCTTTACCTATCAGCAGAGCCTGCAACACTCCTCCTTTACCTACCAGCAGAGCCTGCAGCACTCCTCCTTTACCTATCAGCAGAGCCTGCAGCACTCCTCCTTTACCTCTCAGCAGAGCCTGCAGCACTCCTCCTTTACCTATCAGCAGGGACTGCAGCACTCCTCCTTTGCCTATCAGCAGAGCCTGCAGCACTCCACCTTTACCTATCAGCAGAGCCTGCAGCACTCCACCTTTACCTATCCGCAGAGCCTGCAGCACTTCTCCTTTACCTATCAGCAGAGCCTGCCGCACTCCTCCTTTACCTATCAGCAGAGCCTGCAGCACTCCTCCTTTACCTATCAGCAGTGGTTTACCTATCAGCAGAGCCTGCATCACTCCTCCTTTACCTACCAGCAGAGCCTGCAGCACTCCTCCTTTACCTATCAGCAGAGCCTGCAGCACTCCTCCTTTACCTCTCAGCAGAGCCTGCAGCACTCCTCCTTTACCTATCAGCAGGGACTGCAGCACTCCTCCTTTGCCTATCAGCAGAGCCTGCAGCACTCCACCTTTACCAATCAGCAGAGCCTGCAGCACTCCACCTTTACCTATCAGCAGAGCCTGCAGCACTCCTCCTTTGCCTATCAGAAGAGCCTACATCACCCCTCCTTTACCTATCAGCAGAGCCTGCATCACTCCTCCTTTACCTCCCACCAGAGCCTGCATCACTCCTCCTTTACCTATCAGCATAGCCTGCAGCACTCCCCCTTTACCTATCAGCAGAGCCTGCATCACTCCTCCTTAATTATCAGCAGAGCCTGCAGCACTCCCCCTTTACCTATCAGCAGAGCCTGCAGCACTCCTCCTTTACCTATCAGAAGAGCCTGCAGCACTCCTCCTTTACCTATCAGCAGAGCCTGCAGCACTCCTCCTTTACCTATCAGAAGAGCCTGCAGCACTCCTCCTTTACCTATCAGCAGAGCCTGCATCACTCCTCCTTTACCTATCAGCAGAGCCTGCAGCACTCCTCCTTTACCTATCAGAAGAGCCTGCAGCACTCCTCCGTTACCTATCAGAAGAGCCTGCAGCACTCCTCCTTTACCTATCAGCAGAGCCTGCATCACTCCTCCTTTACCTATCAGCAGAGCCTGCAGCACTCCTCCTTTACCTATCAGCAGAGCCTGCAGCACTCCTCCTTTACCTATCAGCAGAGCCTGCAGCACTCCTCCTTTACCTATCAGCAGAGCCTGCAGCACTCCTCCTTTACCTATCTGCAGGGACTGCAGCACTCCTCCTTTACCTATCAGCAGAGCCTGCATCACTCCTCCTTTACCTACCAGCAGAGCTTGCAGCACTCCTCCTTTACCTATCAGCACAGCCTGCAGCACTCCTCCTTTACCTCTCAGCAGAGCCTGCAGCACTCCTCCTTTACCTATCAGCAGGGACTGCAGCACTCCTCCTTTACCTCTCAGCAGAGCCTGCAGCACTCCACCTTTACCTATCAGCAGGGACTGCAGCACTCCTCCTTTGCCTATCAGCAGAGCCTGCAGCACTCCACCTTTACCTATCAGCAGAGCCTGCAGCACTCCTCCTTTGCCTATCATAAGAGCCTACATCACTCCTCCTTTACCTATCAGCAGAGCCTGCATCACTCCTCCTTTACCTCTCACCAGAGCCTGCATCACTCCTCCTTTACCTATCAGCATAGCCTGCAGCACTCCTCCTTTACCTATCAGCAGAGCCTGCCGCACTCCTCCTTAACTATCAGCAGAGCCTGCAGCACTCCTCCTTTACCTATCAGCAGAGCCTGCAGCACTCCTCCTTTACCTATCAGAAGAGCCTGCAGCACTCCTCCTTTACCTATCATCAGAGCCTGCAGCACTCCTCCTTTACCTATCAGAAGAGCCTGCAGCACTCCTCCTTTACCTATCAGAAGAGCCTGCAGCACTCCTCCTTTACCTATCAGCAGAGCCTGCATCACTCCTCCTTTACCTATCAGCATTGCCTGCAGCACTCCTCCTTTACCTATCAGAAGAGCCTGCAGCACTTCTCCTTTACCTATCAGCAGAGCCTGCATCACTCCTCCTTTACCTATCAGCAGAGCCTGCAGCACTCCTCCTTTACCTATCAGCAGAGCCTGCAGCACTCCTCCTTTACCTCTCAGCAGAGCCTGCAGCACTCCTCCTTTACCTATCAGAAGAGCCTGCAGCACTCTTCCTTTACCTCTCAGTAGAGCCTGCAGCACTCCTCCTTTACCTATCAGAAGAGCCTGCAGCACTCCTCCTTTACCTATCAGCAGAGCCTGCATCACTCCTCCTTTGCCTATCAGCAGAGCCTGCAGCACTCCTCCTTTACCTATCAGCATAGCCTGCAGCACTCCTCCTTTACCTCTCAGCAGAGCCTGCAGCACTTCTCCTTTACCTATCAGCAGAGACTGCAGCACTCCTCCTTTACCTATCAGCAGAGCCTGCAGCACTCCTCCTTTACCTATCAACAGAGCCTGCAGCACTCCTCCTTTACCTATCAGCAGAGCCTGCAGCACTCCTTCTTTACCTATCAGCAGAGCCTGCAGCACTCCTCCTTTACCTATCAGAAGAGCCTGCAGCACTTCTCCTTTACCTATCAGCAGAGCCTGCAGCACTCCCCCTTTACCTCTCAGCAGAGCCTGCAGCACTCCTCCTTTACCTATCAGCAGAGCCTGCATCACTCCTCCTTTGCCTATCAGCAGAGCCTGCAGCACTCCTCCTTTACCTATCAGCATAGCCTGCAGCACTCCCCCTTTACCTCTCAGCAGAGCCTGCAGCACTTCTCCTTTACCTATCAGCAGAGACTGCAGCACTCCTCCTTTACCTATCAGCAGAGCCTGAAGCACTCCTTCTTTACCTATCAGCAGAGCCTGCAGCACTCCTCCTTTACCTATCAGAAGAGCCTGCAGCACTTCTCCTTTACCTATCAGCAGAGCCTGCATCACTCCTCCTTTACCTATCAGCAGAGCCTGCAACACTCCTCCTTTACCTATCAGCAGAGCCTGCAGCACTCCCCCTTTACCTCTCAGCAGAGCCTGCAGCACTCCTCCTTTACCTATCAGAAGAGCCTGCAGCACTCCTCCTTTACCTATCAGCAGAGCCTGCAGCACTCCTCCTTTACCTATCAGCAGAGCCTGCAGCACTCCTCCTTTGCCTATCAACAGAGCCTGCAGCACTCCTCCTTTACCTATCAGCAGAGCCTGCAGCACTCCTCCTTTACCTATCAGCAGAGCCTGCAGCACTCCTCCTTTAGCTATCAGCAGAGCCTGCAGCACTCCTCATTTGCCTATCAGCAGGGACTGCAGCACTCCTCCTTTACCTATCAGCAGGGACTGCAGCACTCCTCCTACTCCTTTACCTATCAGCAGAGCCTGCAACACTCCTCCTTTACCTATCAGCAGAGCCTGCAGCACTCCCCCTTTACCTCTCAGCAGAGCCTGCAGCACTCCTCCTTTACCTATCAGAAGAGCCTGCAGCACTCCTCCTTTACCTATCAGCAGAGCCTGCAGCACTCCTCCTTTACCTATCAGCAGAGCCTGCAGCACTCCTCCTTTGCCTATCAACAGAGCCTGCAGCACTCCTCCTTTACCTATCAGCAGAGCCTGCAGCACTCCTCCTTTACCTATCAGCAGAGCCTGCAGCACTCCTCCTTTAGCTATCAGCAGAGCCTGCAGCACTCCTCCTTTGCCTATCAGCAGGGACTGCAGCACTCCTCCTTTACCTATCAGCAGGGACTGCAGCACTCCTCCTTTACCTAACAGCAGAGCCTGCAGCACTCCTCCTTTACCTATCAGCAGAGCCTGCAGCACTCCCCCTTTACCTCTCAGCAGAGCCTGCAGCACTCCTCCTTTACCTATCAGAAGAGCCTGCAGCACTCCTCCTTTACCTATCAGCAGAGCCTGCAGCACTCCTCCTTTACCTATCAGCAGAGCCTGCAGCACTCCTCCTTTGCCTATCAACAGAGCCTGCAGCACTCCTCCTTTACCTATCAGCAGAGCCTGCAGCACTCCTCCTTTACCTATCAGCAGAGCCTGCAGCACTCCTCCTTTAGCTATCAGCAGAGCCTGCAGCACTCCTCCTTTGCCTATCAGCAGGGACTGCAGCACTCCTCCTTTACCTATCAGCAGGGACTGCAGCACTCCTCCTTTACCTAACAGCAGAGCCTGCAGCACTCCTCCTTTACCTATCAGCAGAGCCTGCAGCACTCCCCCTTTACCTCTCAGCAGAGCCTGCAGCACTCCTCCTTTACCTATCAGAAGAGCCTGCAGCACTCCTCCTTTACCTATCAGCAGAGCCTGCAGCACTCCTCCTTTACCTATCAGCAGAGCCTGCAGCACTCCTCCTTTGCCTATCAACAGAGCCTGCAGCACTCCTCCTTTACCTATCAGCAGAGCCTGCAGCACTCCTCCTTTACCTATCAGCAGAGCCTGCAGCACTCCTCCTTTAGCTATCAGCAGAGCCTGCAGCACTCCTCCTTTGCCTATCAGCAGGGACTGCAGCACTCCTCCTTTACCTATCAGCAGGGACTGCAGCACTCCTCCTTTACCTAACAGCAGAGCCTGCAGCACTCCTCCTTTACCTATCAGCAGAGCCTGCAGCACTCCTCCTTTACCTATCAGCAGAGCCTGCAGCACTCCTCCTTTACCTCTCAGCAGAGTTTGGTTCCATGGATCAGACCATGCTAGTGCACCACCTCATCCATGACATGCCAGTGGGGTGGATGGAATTCAAATCACTCAAATCCAACCTACAGAACAGGCCAGGCCTGGCAAACCCGCGCCAATTTCTCGCTCTTATCAACTATGCCCACCATTAGGGGCTCGCCAACACTCAGCAATACGGTTTGGGCTTTACAATGTCCAATAATGAAGGATTCCTTCTAAGCACTGTAATCATTTCTGTTATTGTTACCCATTTTAATGGTACTCAATTTATCAACCTCGGGATTCGGACTTGGAAATGCAGGCTGGTCCGATGTCTGAGGCGGGAGCTTAACCCCTGTCCACCCGGTCTACCTGAAACCATTGGCAGCCCTCGTTGAAAACATTGGGGAACCGTTGCAAGTCAATCAGACAACATCCAGATCATGAACTGCAAATAGTGTCACAAAAGAATGATTCCCTGTATATGAACGAATCAAGAACACATGAATGCATGCCTGGCAGCGGCCCCTGCTAGAAGGATGCAGAAGGGGAATCACTGCTCTCTGCAGTGTCTAACTCAAGCAACCGTTCTGGTTTTCAGACACACTGGACACCCCCCCCCCCCGCCCTTCCAAAAACTCCAGTAAACAAGGCAAGAAACCTGGTGCCATTTTGGATTCTGATTTTTCTCTGTATTGTATTGTAGTGTAGGCTAACTTACAAAGCGCAGCAAAGACCCAAAGGCATGAAGGCACTAAGCAGAAAACTGTCAGAGAGGGAGGCACGGGAGCAGACTCAGAACAGACAAGTTTTCAATTGCATCCGAAAGGCAGATAGTGCCTGAGCGCTCCTAATATGCAACAGAAGTGCATTCCACAACGTGGCTGCCAGCACTGAAAAGGATCTGCCATCCAGCCGGACAAGCAGAAAACGGGGAACGGTCAGCAAGAACTGTTCAGCCGAATGAATGTTTCTCTTAGGCTGGTAAAAAGTAATCATTGACTGAAAAAACAAAGCCCCTATGGAATGAATAACGTGATGAGCAATGTGCAGAATCTTGAACTCAACCCGGGACTTAACTGGGAGCCAATGGAGACCCTGCAGAAGGTCTCGCGAGCAAGCATGTCTGGGGGCATTCAAGGCCAGCCTAGCTGCCGCATTCTGTAAAATTTGAAGTCGCTTCAATAGTGTCGCCGGTTAACCGAGGTAGATGCTATTGCAGTAGTCAATGCCACCCATGATGGTGGCGGTGACGATTTTACTCCTAGCTGGGAAGAAATGGAAGCACCTTCTTCAATATCTTGAGTTTAGCAAAACCACTGCGGCATACTGCAGAGATCTGTGCCTCTCTGGAGCCAGATGGCATGATCTTAACACCCAGGCTTTTCACTACAATGGCCGATTGAGGACAGGGCCCAAGGCAGGAGGGCCAGTAGTGAGGAGTCCAGCCAGTGGTTGTCTTTCTGATGACAAGTATTTCTGATTTGTCACCGTTTAGCTTTAGCCAATTATCAGACATCCATTGGCACACATTGTCAGTTGGAGCATTTAGACGAAAGAAGATTTGTGTATTGTCCGCATACATGTAAAATAGAACACTGAGGCTGGCAATGAGTCGGGCCAAGGAGGCCATGTATTAATTAAAAAGCAAGGAGAAAGTGCCGATCCCTGGGGGACTCCAGAATCAACCACCGTGCAGGAAGATGTAAAGGGCGAAGAGACACCACCTGGGTGTGCCCTGATAGAAAAGAGGAGAACCATTTCAATGGCATTCCTGAGACACTGGCATCCATGAGACAGTACAGTAGTCTTGATTGGTCAAACGCAGAAGGCCGCGGAGAGATCGAGTAACATAAGAGCACTTGTCTCTCTGCGATCTGTTGCCAGTACAATGTCATCCTGGAGGGCCACCATCACTGACTCTGTACTCATCCCAGGGCGGAAGCCCGCCTGGAAGGGGTGAAGGATGTCATTAGCCTCGAAATGAGTTGAAAGCTGGGGAGTGACAATGGTTTCCAACAGTTTGGACATAGCAGGAAGGAGTGATATAGGGCAATAGTTTTCCGGCATCTCTGGATCCACATGAGGCTTCTTGAGCAGTGGGGAAAACACTGCGTGCTTCAGGGAAGGGGCGAAGAATCCATAACTGCATGAGAATTGAAGTGCCTCAGTAATGGAGGGGATCAGGATCAGCGCCGGGTCCTGTAAGATATGCAAAGGAATCGGGTCCATAGGAGAAGCCGATTTCAGTTTAAGAGGCACTTCTACAACCACACTATCTGAGATGACAACAAACTGAAACATATTAGAGTATTTGGCAGCCGGACAGTGAAAGGATTCAGTGATCTTGGACCTGGCACATCTCTCAGCACAAATGTTATTTCTAATCGTAGAAATTTTATTTTGGAAAAATGAGGCTATAAGATCTCATCGAGATTGGGAGAGAGAGGCCATGGCGGGTAGCTGGGCAGGGGTAGTAAGCTCCTTGGCCACTAAGAAAAGCTCCTTAGAGGAGCATGAGGCATTAAGGATTCGGGCAGCATAATACTGAGATTTAGCAGATTTAACTGCCTTCTGATAATGATATTTGGCATCTACATAGAGCGATTTGGTTTCAGGATTAAGTAGTGACTGTCACTTCCGCTCGGAGCGGTGGCATTCTTGTTTCAGGAGCCGCAATACAGGAGAGTACCAGGGGGCAGAGGGCACGTTGCGCGACAGGTGAAGCTGAAGTGGGGCTAGGTCCTCTGCTGCATCTGTGCGGGCTGCAACCAGAGCATTACATGCATTCAAGCCGTTAGTTTTGTGATGTAAAATAGATTCAGAGACAGAACACGAGAGCTTGTCAATAGGGACTTGAGGCCAGCGTCCTCGTAATTTCAGAAGAGGCAGAGAATTAATTTTAGAGTAGGAATAAGGCAGGGAAAACAGAATGAGAAAGTGATCAGTCCAAAGCATGGGCAGAGGCTCAAAGGCCAGCAAGCCAGAAATGTTTGAGAAAATTAGGTCCAGTTGATTACCCCAAAATGAGTGGATCCATGATTGTGAAGGGGAAATCCAGAATCAGTCAAGAAGGTCACAAGAGCTTGTGAGTAGGGGTTAAAAGGCAGCTGAAGCTGCAGGTTGAAATCGCCTAATAACACTAGATTGGAATAGGTCATGGCATTACCAGCAATAGTTTGAGCAAAATCAGCCACAAACTGATTGGATAGATAGCCCCGCGGGCGGTATACCACCAGAAAGTAGACAGTGCATTCTAGAGATCGCTGAAGTTTAGTAAGTAGCAGTTCACATGAAAGATTATGTACAAAGGGTACTGAATGGCAGCTGTAATGTTTTGCAGCTGTGAGTGCAATGCCACCGCCAACCTTGGGAGAGGTTGATCTCACTGCACTATGTCATAGTTTCCCGGGAGGATCTGGACAATGTCAGGGCCTGAGGATTGATTGAACCAAGTTTCCGTGATACATAGAACCTCAAGGGCATGAGTTTCTAGAATGTATTTAATATCATCACGACGTGCGACTGCAGATCGAGCATTGATCAACAATGTTTTGAGCATGCTGGGTGAGTCCTTAAACTTCAGTCGTGCATGTCCAGACAGAGGCGTGGCGCGGGGCGATGAACGCCCTCAGGCCAGATAGTGTTAAGCGGTGAAAAACCCAAGAGTGCACCGCATGAGAAAGTAGTGTAGTCATAAGGGCAGTGCATTAAGTGGGCCGGGGCCTGCTGGGGCCGGGCCCCGGCAGTCTCCAAAAAGTGGGGCTGAGCCGGGGCCCTGTCGGGGCCCCCCGGCCTCACCACGCCATGACAGGACGCATTATCCCGCCGCGGCCGCAGCCGCGACGGGAGATGCGCCCGCCACTTAACGTCAGGCAAGCTGACAGAAGTGCCAGCCAGGCACAGCGTTGCTGTGACTGGCTGGCACTTCCGTCAGTCACTGTAACTTTCTCTGATGACCCCTCATCTGAGGGGCCATCAGAGGAAACTAGAGTCCCTTAGTTTTCCCTCGCCAGGTCACTGACCCTCAGCGAACCCGCGGGCTCCGTGATCTAATCTGCAGATTAGATCACGGAGCCCGCGGGTTCGCAGAGCGTGAAAGACACCTCGGGCTCAGTGATCTCTGCTCTAAGCAGAGATCACTGAGCCCGAGGCGCCTTTCTGCTTTGGCAAGGCTTTATAAAAGATGCCTTCAACTGTGTACGTTTAAGCCATCTTTTATAAACGTAGACATATTTCTATGTTTATAACAGACGGCTTGAATCGTACACAATTCAAGGCATCTTTTATATAGCTTTGTCGACGGACAAAGCCACCTTGGGTTTTGTCCGTCCTCAACGCTTTATAAAAGATGGCTACGTTTCAAGCCGTCTTTTATAAACATAGACATATGTTACAAATGTCTATGTTTTTAAAAGGCAGCTTGAAAAGTACACAAACCATAGTAAGGTAAGCACACAAGTGTGCGTAACTTACTATGGTTTGTGCACTTACAAGCCACCTTGTATAAACATAGAAATATGTAACATTGCTATGTATATAAAAGAAGGCTTGAAAAATCACAAACCATAGTAGTACGCAAACAAATATTTAAATGCTCAAATACATTTATATATTTGTTTGCGCACCTTACTATGATTTGTGCACTTTTAGGCCACGCCCGCAATGGAAGCCACGCCCCCAAACGAGGGCCCCCCCCTCAATTTTTTACCCCACTTAAAGCACTGCATAAGGGTAAGCAGTATCTGACTGATCAGAGACTCAGAGCCCGGATTTAGCACCAACGGGCACAGATGGTCCTGCCTTAAGCACACCTTTGGCGCACCCGCTGCACCCGCCCGCTGCGCTGGCGGTAGTACGGCACATAAAAGCTGAGCAGGGTGAGTGTGAGGCAGTAAGTCATGCCCCCCTTAAAGCTAGAGACAGGACTAGCCGAGCCATGGTGTCCTGAACACTAAATACGAGTATACTTGCCCAGAGTTAAGTAAACACCACACGTTAGTCTGTAGTCGATAAACACACACATACAATAGTAATAAAATAAAATCAGCTGCTGAAAGGCTTTAAAACGGAATGCCTGAGTGCGGACCTCCTCACCTCTCCCTATATCCTTAGGGAATTCTATCAACAGGATTGTATATACATCTACACTCTTATTCTTGACATGGATTGCGAGATATGGGATTGTGTGGGGTGAGTGCATAGGTCTGGGATGGGCGGGTCTTTCATCCAGCAGGTGGACAACAGACCTCAGGAAAATACTTTAAGTGCGAGATCTCCAACTCAAAGCACACCTAGGAGGAGCTGTAGTCCTGCTCCTTCACTGCCCCATCACTGTTCCTCTCTCACGCTTAAAATGGGGGTGGGAGGGGTTACTTCCCCTTCACCCTCTCTTTTCCTCTGCCCCCTACTAAAACCCCCATTTCTGCTCCCCAAATGTATCGCTCCCAATGTCCTGCCCCCTTACAACCCCCCTCCTCCACACCTGCTTCTTTGGCACACACCTGCTCACTCCACCAAACCGGCCAGGACACTTTCTACAGAACCGTCTTCGTTGCAGTGCAGTGAAGCCCCGCACTGCAGAGACGATGCAGTAAAGACTGGTAAAGGCGGAAAGTACCCCATGGGGTCTCTTAGTGCATTCAATGGTCATGTAGTAAAACTTTCACAGCTTAACGGTTGTGGTATTCCAGATGTCTCAAAATGAATACATTCAGAAGCAAATAGGGAAATAAAGGAAATTCCGTACACCTTTAAGGAGGATTGTTGGAGCGGGCGGTCTTCAGAGCATTGCCAAACTTAAGGTGACCCTTTTGCAGTCTGACGCCAAAAGCTGAACTGTTCACTCAATGTGGCCTCCTGAATCCTTGCAAGATTCATACTGCCTTCATACGCAGGTATTATGCTCCCTGAGGAAGGGGTGTAGATAGGTATCTTGGTGCAGTTGCCCTGTAAGCATAGTGCCGGGTTTACAGCAGTTTGAAAGAAGTTCTTTGTTTCTTTGGGAACCAATAGGGAGGTGTTTAGAGTTGTGGTGCAATGGTCTTTTCAACCATCAGTCAATTCATTTGAGCTGTACAGTTCTGGAGCATAGGGAATAGTTTTGCTCGTTTTTAGGGAGGGCCACCATGATTCCAATACAGGGCCTGGAGCGAGTTAATATCAAAGCTCTACCATGAGCATGCGGTAAAAGAAGGGTTATCTTCAGGAGTGCAGGTCGGAGGTGTGCGTTCTTTGTTACCCCATTCACCTGGCGTATTGTAAAGCAATGGTAACTATGAGTCTTATCCATTTTCCCCTCACATCGGACATAATATGCTGTTGAGGCGGGACAGTCTGTTCTAGAAGCAGACTCCCCTTGTACTTGAAACATTGTGGACTGCGCCTCAGACCACCTGACTAAGGAGAATTAAAGAAGAGAGAGACGTTGCTTTGCGTGCAGGCCTTTTCGCTTAGAGTGATGTGCAGGACTCTGGGGACATCGTCGCCTACGAGCTTTGCTATATCCGGGCCTCCATCTTGGGGCTACGTCAGTTTGGCTGTCAGGTCCCCACATTGAGGACTGTTGATGACAGGAGTGAGGGGTTACCCACTAGGCGGTCACCCGTTGCAGAGGATAGCGACAAATGTCTGCCCACAGCGGGCATCACGCCAGGTGTCAGGCCATTGGCCATATATTGATCATGTGCAAGTAAAAGAGACACAAAATGACCAGCCAGAGTTACTCTGTGCTGAGAAAACTGCCTCCCAGGCTCCTGATGGTGTGACCTGTGACCCCCACACGCAGCCGCGAATGGTAGTGTGACCCACCGAGAACAGGAGCTCATGGCGGATACATCAATCGTGTAGAGAAATAGATCATGGCATTGTTTTGTATGTGTGATCATTTTTTGGCCAGACAACACAGAACATTTCCCTGCTTCATACCAAGTCGGGGAAGTAGCACACTGGACTGTGGGATGCGTAGTAAGCGCCTGGACCAGAGACTTAGATGGGTTCGGGGGAAGAGCTGGGACAAGCATTGTGGGTGTGGGATGTATTTACCCATGCATCCGAGCCCTACCTCAAAACTGTGCAGTATTGACATGGAAAACATCATGATGGCCAGAGCTTCCCAGAAAATGCACAGGGAAATGCATGAAGAATAGGCTGCCACTAATTTTTGCCGATGTTATGGGCACAGAAGGACGCTGCCTAAAACCACCAGTGGACTACCCACACAGTAGTCTGAAACCATTGGGAATGGCAATGCTGATTGCCAAAAGCAAACCCATAACTGTTGGGAATTCATTTTCTTAAATCCCAAAAAGGGGTGCAGTACCAGTACTCACCACTATCCAAAAGCCGGCGTTTTAAAACCACCAGATTTTACTTTTTGTAGAAAACTGAATAAATGAACCCAAAACATGCCAAAGAAAGACTTACTGAGAGGTGGATCCAATGTAAAGTTATATTCTGAAGTGACTTGAAGGTTTATAGCAAGACTGGCTGAGCTGTGGATTTCAGCAGTTTAAGTAAATTTGGACTGAAAGACACTACAAATCTAAATGTTTAAAAGAAATGAGTGACCTACTTTGAGTGTCACATAGGTTGCAATTGTTTAAATGTCATAGTTTTAAACTTAGAATCAGCATCCTAGCTGCATATGTAAAAAAATGTCTTGACTTAAACTGGGGAACAGAAATGACATGTAGCTAAAAACTGGCTTAAAGAGATTCCAATTTTGCCTGGCAACTACCCCCCATCAGGAGTGAAACTTGAGTCACAGCTGTGTTCCCAGGCCTATCTGCCTTTTGCTGGCCACACTAAGGATATGCCATCTCTCTGATAATTGAATTAAGGGGAGCCCCCACAGAATACAGGAGCTCTGAACAAAGCCCTGTCCTGACCCAGGCAGATGGTTTATTGCAGATGTCGTAAATGTAGCTTCCTCCTGGAAGGACAAAGGAGGGGCACTGCCTGTGAGAGCAAGCTGGCTTGGCAGAACTGGAAAAACCAGAAATTCAACCTTGTGCTGGGGGAAAACCACACCCCTTTGGGGCCAGAACATAACTCTAAAAAGATGAATAACTCATAGTACGGACTTGTGAAAATTATTTAAATGACACCATAATTCTTGTGATTTTTCAGTGCACATTTGAAGACGTGTTAGGACCCGGTGGTATGTTCAGGGGGGTTTTAGCGGAAAGAGGATATTACTCAAAATGTGTGCATGTGAAAAATCTGACACTTCATCAACTAATGTCCATACTCCTTGCGCACATGTGTGTAAAATTGGGTTAATGTCCGATATTGCAAACCAGTTAAAAAGTGCAAAATGTTGCCATTTCTGAATGCAAGCCCCCAGGAAGAGCAGAGTTGGAACAGGGGATACCTCCTGTGATATGTGATGGGTGCATGTAATTTCAAACCACTGTGTAGCTATGAAATATGTATTTGGTTCAAATCTAGATTTGTGTGCAAGTTGACAGGAGGAGTGGACTTTCTGCAGGCTGTAAAATGACATCACTCTGACACAACTTAGCTCCCCCAATCAGGGGAGAAATGAAAGCTTGGCCAATGATAAGTGGAGAGGGGCTGGCTAGTGATGCTGCTCACACACACCCATTTTAAAAACACATAAAAGCAGAGAGACAGGACAGATAGGGACCTTCAAATCCATTTGCAGCTGGAAGCTCTGCCGGGAAAATCCATACTTTACCTCCATCAACCTTCAGAGACCCAGACCAGACCAGCAGAGTAGAGCTGACCTGTTAGCAGAACCAAAGAGAGCTGACCCAGATCACTGTGAAGTGCAGAGACCAGAGTCCAGTCTAAAACCTGACCAGATCCGTGGCGTGGCCCATTTAATTCAAGAATATAGTGTGAGTACATAGCAAAACTGTGCAGAACCCAATCTCTTAGTTAAAATAATCTAATGCAAGCTATTTTAACTTGAGTAAAGCGGTCACCTGTCATTTTCTAGTTGCAAGCTGCACTTGTCTTTTTGAACTTTAAAATTTAAAATCTGAAAAACGACCTTTATTTAATCGCTCATATCTCCGTGACCGTTTGTGCTAGAGACTTGCAGTAACTTTCCTTTGAAAGCTTAGAATCTCAGCTTTTCAACGAACCTAGAATCGCGGAAAACGCACTCGCGAATTTGCCGCAATTTGAAAATTTCTCCACTTGCAAAAAGATAGCTGCTTTTGCTTTCCTCTGAAAAAAATCGTTTGCCTCATAAAAACTATCCCTGCATCACTGCTAGAGTGAGCCTGAGCTAATATTAACTAGATACCACTCACCTAAACCTCTAGAGGGAATTAAAAGCATTTTAGCATATTTTTCACTTTATTGCCAGCACATATCAAAGCATTTTGCCTGTGTTTTCAACTTCTGTAGTCTAAGTTGCTGGGTGAACTGAATTACATTTGAATTGCATTTCTGAGAATTGTGTGCCTTTCTTCCATTTCCCTGCATTGCATAAAAGGGGGGGGGGCGTGAATTGTACAAGAAAGTGATTACATTGTCTTTGCTGAAATCCTATCAAGTTAATTTCTGTACTGCATTTCATTCCACATTGCATCCATTTGAAACCATAAAAGTATTGTTGCTATCTTATCCATTTCATGTCATCTCCTTAGTGATTATCAAGAAGTGTGCTAGTGCCAGATTCTCCGTTGTTAATCTTTATCATATCAGATTAAGTGTGCTATTCAATTATTAATTTATTCTAAAGTGTGATATATATACCTATTGTTTAAACTATCAATTAAACCTTTTAACTTGCAAAACAGAACTACTTCTTGGCTCAGTGGGGTCAGGGGGATTCCAAGAGAGGGGTGTTATATAGGGGTAGTCATCCAGAACGCATGAACTGGACATAAAGATATATCAATAAGGGTTTTCATTCAGTATTATAGACTAGGCGTTGACTTAGCTGTAGTGTTGAATTGAATCCCCTTACAAATTGGGGGCTCGTGCCGGACGTTTGGGTTAGATCTACCATTTGTGCAGATTAATACAGCGTGCCAGCTGACCAGATACACATATCCGGTCGGAGCACACGCTGTGTTACGCTGTAAAGCACTTCTCAAAGGAACGCTCTAAGAAAAAGGTCTGTTTTGCAAAAATAAAATACAAACTTCTGTAAGTCAGGACAGAGACCAATCTCTAGAATGACGACCTTAGTAGACATGAAAATAGCCAGAGAGCACTTCTTACATAAGTTATTTGTGAGAGGTGAGTGGACTCACCAGGACCAAACAGGCTGGTTGCAGGCCATCACACCCCAAATCACGGAAACAGGGTCAGATACATGGAGAGACCAGGGTCCCTTACATGTGGCCCTGAGTGAACTATATATGTCCTCTAAGGCCAAGGATGAGCACAACAAGATTGCCAGGGTAGCGGCATATTTATATTTACATATGGGAGCCATGCAGGACAAATGTGCTGAAGGCCAAGATTTGGTGAGTAGGCAACTGCTGGCATTACAGAAGGCCCAATCTGATCTGGACTCTTCTGAGCAGAGGCTGCAGAGGAGCCAGGAGTCAGAAAATGATAGTAGGCAGTATATCATTAAAATAAAAGAGGACATGGATATACTGCAACAGGAAAAGGCTGACCAGGATACTAGATTTCTGGCCCTGCAGAAGGAGCACCAAGACAGTTTGGACTCCTTACTGCAGAGCCAGAAAAAGCTGGAGCAACAATTAGACTTTAACAGGGCATGCACGGAGCAGGTAGCCACCCTGCAAAGTCATCTAGATAGAGTGAAGGTAGAGAGCAACAAGCTGATTTTGAAAGACCTGGATACCCAGGCTGAGTTTGATGAAGAACGCCAGAAAGCTGGTGCCTTTCAAAGGCAGAGGGACGACCTGGCGGCACAAATGCAGGCTCTTAGTCAGGAAAGAGATGCCTTAGGCCAGGAAGTCTGCCATTTAAAAAGGAAAATGGAAGAAAATCACCTGGCCCACCAGGGACTGGGTGACCTCCAAAAAGAACACCAGAACTTGTTAGAGCACACCAGGAGGGTGGAGGATGCTCTAGCAAGAAAGGAGCAGGCCAATAGGGACACAGCCCAGGAGGTAACCCTCCTGCAGCAAAGACTGGCCCAGTTCTCCAGGACCAACCAGGAAGCACAGAGGGAAAATGAGGCCCTCTGTCAACACAATGATAGGCTCCAACAACAGGTAGCGATGCAGGAGAGACTGATACAGTCTAGTAAGGCCTTAACTGAGGAACTGAAGGCACAAATGCAGGCTCTTGCATTGCAACAGGGAGCAGGGGCGGATAGAGATGAGGTTCGCTGGGAAATGGAAACTCCGGAGCATAACCTCAGGAGCCCTAGTACTAGAGGCCCTCATACCTCTCAGTCCCTGGACTCTGCCACCCCCATGTCCCCTGGCGCACATGAGCACAGGGCCACAGGGATGGCAGATTACTATCCAGCCAGAAGCATGGGGCTCATAGGCCAGTACCACCCAGGAATGGAGGGGCGGGCATCCGGGTATGGGCACCCAAGCACAGTGCAATTTAATGGGGAACCCCAGGAGAGTAGGCCCATTAAGGGCATCCTGAAAACCTCTGCCCAGTTAGGTCAGTGGAGGGGGTACCCATCAAATCCTGGCAGCAAGGAGGAATCTGAAGACTCCTCTGAACTGCGCAGGACACAGGAGACCAGGTCCCCACATTCTGCCAGCCATTCCCAGGCTCGCAGAATCCGGGAAAACCTGGAAGAGCAGACAGGAACCTCTGGGAGCAGTGCC